>NC_090324.1:136957381-137263576 GCF_040869045.1 Eurosta solidaginis
AGTGAATGGTCTAGTCTGCTCTCCAAATACCGTTGCTTTTCCTTTCCAATGATCAAAGTCGACCTGTTCCTGGAGGCTCGGAATAGGTGCCAATTAAATTCTGAACGGTATCTTTTCCAGTGTTTATAAGCCTTCTTTTGAGTCCTTATTGCTTCCTTGACATTGGAGTTGAACCACGGGCATACACTAGTTTTCCTGCTACGTATTGGGACGTGAGTATTATTAGCTGTCAAAAGCACATTATTTAAGAGCTCAAGTCTTTCATTAACACTTTGGTAATACCAACAACGCCGCCAGTAAATACTGTCCATTTCTGAATACAGAGCATTTAGATCAATCGATCGGCAGTCTCGATACGTAAAAGATTTATCAACTTTTGAGTGGTTGAAGTGAATATCTAATGTGCAGAAAATTAAATATTGGTCTGAAATAAACGAAATTTGTAAGATCGTGGTCTCGAATCGAGCTCAATGCCTAACAATAATTTGTTATCATTATTATTGATATGATAAATTTTTTCTTAATTGAAAAATTTTTTAAATTAGAATAGAAGCAAGAAAAAATTTAGACAACTACCAAAGCTCGTTGTTCAGATCCATTTCGGGAACTGCTAAATTCCTTCATCGGCAACGTTTAGGCGCCGCTGCTATAACCATTCAGCCATCACAGCGGCTTTTGTTTGTCTTCATTATTTCTACTTCAATTCTGGTTCTTGCTAATTGATATTCACAGCCCTGCGACATCTGTTGCAGAATGAAAATTGGACTTTGTAATAATGATAAAATAATTACTGTTAGGCCTTGAGCTCGATTCAAACTCGCGATCTTACAAATCAGTAGGCCGAAATAACAACAACAAAAATTGTTAATACATCTCAGAGCACGGGGAAAAAGTGTCAATGAAATATGATACTATTGCATCATCGCCATAAACAAAGCCCAATTTTCACAACTATTCTGCAACAGATGTCGCAGTGCTGTGAATATCAATTGGCCAGCAACAGAATTGAAGTAGGAATAATGAAGACAAACCAAAAACCGCCGTGATGGCTGAATGGTTATAGCAGCGGCGCCTAAACGTTTCCGATGAAGGAATTTAGCAGTTCCCGAAATGGATCTATACAATGAGCTTTGGCAGTTGTCTAAATTTTTTCTTTCTCCTATTCTAATTTAAAAAATGTTTTTCAATTAAGAAAACATTTATCATAACAATAATAATGATACAAAATTATTGTTAGGCCTTGAGCTCGATTTGAACCCGCGATCTTACAAATCAGTAGGCCGATATAACAACAAAAATTGTTAATACATCCCAGAGCACGGGGAAAAAAGTGTCAATAAAATATGACACTATGGCAGCATTGCCATCAAACAAGTCCAATTTTCACATCCATTCTGCAACAGATGTCGCAGTGTTGTGAATATCAATTGGCACGAACCAGAATAGAAGTAGGATTAATGAAGACAAACAAAAACCGCGGTTATGGCTGAATGGTTATAGCAGCGGCGCCTAAACGATGCCGATGACGGAATTTAGCCGTTCCCGAAATGGATCTATACAACGAGCTTTGGCAGTTGTCTAAATTTTTTCTTTCTTCTATTCTAATTTAAAAATTTTTTCAATTAAGAAAAAATTTATCATAACAATAGTAATGATACAAAATTATTGTTAGGCCTTGAGCTCGATTTAAACCCGCGACCTTACAAATCAGTAGGCCGATATAACAACAAAAATTGTTAAACGAAATTTGGTCGAAAGTCAATACAGATGAAGCATCCGAAACAACAAAATAGTCAAGAAGACTAGGACTACAATTATTACAATACCTGGTTGGTACCTGGGTATTAACAACAGAAAGACCAGAGCTTGCAACTTGGTCATGGAAGAAAGCACATACAGGATCAGGCAAGAGAAGATTTATATTAAAATATCCAGAGATGATAATATCTTCATAATCAACAAGCAACAGAGATAACTTTTTGAAGAATGGGCTCAAACACATAGTCCTATTCTGATTATACACACATGCAACAAGAAGTTTGTTAAGACGATCTGATAGTTCAACAATTAGAAACTCCACACCTTCATTATATGACTCACATATGAGTCTCATATTAATGCTGCTCTTACAATATATAGCCACTCCTCCACCTCTTTTACCAATACGGTCGTTACGGATAAGATGAAAATTGCTTATGTTAAAAGGAAAATCGCTAACACTGGCAAGAAACCAAGTTTCCGACACACAGATAATATCAACAGCGGAGGACTCAAAAACATACCTAACATAATCCATCTTTACACCATTTAAACTTCTCGCGTTAAAGTGTACTATATTGAGACCACTATGTTGTTTACATAAAATGTTAACTAAAGCTCTACAGTTATCATCAATGCTATCAGCCATTCCTTCATCAACTAACATGTAAATATGCACTTAAAAACAAAAGAAAAGAACCACCTTATCGAAAACCGCTAACGTAATCATCATCAGGCAATTTTGTAATGTTATCAAAGGTTTCACCGCGAACCGTGAATCACATGGTGAAACTGCAGTAGCCTTTAACCACTAGGCCATCCTATATGCCAGTAAATGTTTCTTTCTTTTCAGTTTCTCTTAGAAAAAACATAATAATTGAAATTCAATTATTATAAGCCGGTGTTAAGCTCATGAATTCTTAAATATAAGTATAAACTGAACACACCATTAAACAAACATACATAAATATGTACAACTGAGCCCAAGTTGACAAAGCTTCTCATTCGCAACGAAGAAGAACTTTACAAAAACAAATCTACATGGCACACAAATCAATATATAGACAGAATGTCTCAATTGTGTTGTTAGTGGAGAAATGAGAAAACCTGAATTAAGCATGAAAACAGATACCAGCAGGATGGCCTAGTGGTTAAAGGCTACTGCAGTTTCACCATGTGATTCACGGTTCGAATCCCGGTGAAACCTTTGATAACATTACAAAATTGCCTGATGATTACGTTGACGGTTTTCGAAATGGTCCATCGCAATATGCCAGTAATTGTTTCTTTCTTTTCAGTTTCTCTTAGAAAAAACATAATAATTGAAATTCAATTATTATAAGCCGGTGTTAAGCTCGTGAATTCTTAAATATAAGTATAAACTGAACACACCATTAAACAAACATATAGAAAAGAACCACCTTTACAATATACAAATTGACACAAGACATACTTAAAATTATTAGTGAGAAAATTAGTACAATAAAAAGGAAAAAAAGAAATAAGAAAATTAAACAAGACAAAATTAACAAAAATTTTAAAGGTTACGCAACTCGTCAACGTTCAGTTCTTCAATCGCGGATATTTTCACGACCTGACAATCAGTGCCTTCTCTTATGAAAACTTCTCCTCTTAGCGTAAATGCTGATTTTATTTTCCCAGCTCTTCTTAGCCGTATTGCTGCCTGCAGAATTTTCCTATTATCTAGCGATATACTTTCAAATATTTTGAAGTGACCGTCAAGACCAACTACGGATAGAGGTATCAAAGATTTAGTACGCTTGCGAAACTCAGAAAAAGCACGCCAGTTTCGATTCCGATCGTGCGGACTGTGAAATTTTAATATAATGACACCATTTGCCTTGGCTTTTTTCCACGCTGCTCTAAAAATATCGCGTATTTGTGGAGAGAGAAAGCCAATGGAATTGCAAATATGACAGTAAATAATTTTTAAGTTTTCTCCATCCGCGTATGGAACTCCAACGATGACCGCATCAGATGCAAACTCAGATGGAGGTTTCGCCGCTTTGAAGCTGCTGAGCTCACTCTGCAATTACTCCAATATATTTTTAAGTTCAACAGCTTCAGATTCCTAAGCAATCACACGCTCCTCAGTTTCAGTGGCTTTATTAATGAGGGCAGCGACCTCTTCGTTAATTTTGCTTACTAACTTATTCTCTAATGCCGTTATTTTATCACACAAGCCGTCAAACAGAGACTGGAGCCTATCGGCTTATTGTTGTATCCTCTCCTCTAACGAACGAAGCGATGTAACCACTGACGAATAATTCGCACTCTCATCCAACTTGGGAGTTTTTGGTTGAGGGGAGCCTCTGCTTTGACGACATTTAAGAGATGTTGATAAAGGAAGTGACATCACTTCAATAAACGTGGAGATGTATGATAAGTTGATATATAGTTCGATGTCAGGATCGATAGAGATAGTTTGCGAGGCAATCTGCCCAACTATGCTTGAAAAAACAGAAAATGAAAACTACCCAACTATGGCTGAACCCCACAGGAAGATGGTGCTCGTGGCGGTAAACCAACGACAAGTTAAACAAGTAAGGAAGGCTAAGTTCGGGTGTAACCGAACATTACATACTCAGTTGAGAGCTATGGAGACAAAATAAGGGAAAATCACCATGTAGGAAAATGAACCCAGCGTAACCTTGGAATGTGTTTGTATGACATGTGTATCAAATGGAAGGTATTAAAGAGTATTTAAAGAGGGAGTGGGCCATAGTTCTATAGGTGGACGCCATTTAGGGATATCGCCATTAAGGTGGACCAGCTCCTTAATAGCTTAGGCATATGGAAATGGTTTTTAAACGTGGCCTCAAGGTGGGAACTGCACCACGCCCAGTTGAAAAGGTGGTCCACCCCTAATCCAGGGTGTTATGCGATTCCGTGCCCATTGGATGGTTTGCAGTCAGGGGCATCCGACTGTATTCTTACGGAGCCTCCCGGATACCGGTCCACTTCCGGGAGTAACGGCGACTTGGTGCGGTATGGGGCTCTACCGCAGTCGACGGCATTGTTTCCCCTATCCCTTTAACTTCAGGCTGCCGAACGGTCTCACCTTAGTAGGCAGCTAAAGAACAAGGTTTGTAATGAGTAACAAAAACCTGGCCTCGGATCCCTGCACGGGTAAAGATGCCGCCCTTGGACTAGGCATTAAAAAAGTCCACAATTCGTCGGGAACCGCACTGACGGCGCCGACCAGGCCTTCACGGCAACAAAAAAAATCTTCGGCCACCTGTGCAAGCTAGCGGAAGAACTAAACCCCTTGAGGGCAAGTCCAATTCCGCAGCAGCCGGCAAAGCTAGCCCCAAAGAGGGAAAGCAACGTCCGACTGAGCAAGCACAGGAGGCCCGTCTCACGCCCGTACCGGGCACCTCTTGTCAGCAGGTGGCTGGTAACAGCACTAAATCCTCCACGGACAAAAGTACTGCCTCCACGCTGCAAAGTTACCTCGCAAGCCGGCTGAACCCCTTGAGGGTTCCAAGGCAAATAAGCGAATCCCGACTTCGGCCCGCAACCAGCGGAACATTCGCAATGCCGTCAAAAGCGTTGAGAAACTTGGCAACTCTTCCAGCGACAAGTTGACGGCAGAGCAAAAAAGTTCTCTAGCCTGGGCCAGGAAGATTATTGCTGCCAAGAAGAGCAGCAACAACAACCCCACCCCTTCCTCTTCTGCCACCAAACTAACTTCTGACCCGAAGATGCCGGCCCTTAAGAGACAAAGGTCTATGGGAAATGCCTCGAGCGATCCCAAAAGGCACCGGCCTTCGGCCTCTACTCCCCCTGCCCTGACCAAAACCTTCAGCGAGGCGGCTAAGGCCAACTTTACGCTGGCGGTTTTGAACCGCGGTCACCCGGATGGGAACATGACCCCGGATAACTGGAAGGATGTCCTTAACGGCCTTCTCAAGATCTTTAAGGACATCATGACCAAGCATCCGGGGCCGGCTCCCACTATCCGAGATGCCGGCTGGTACCAGGGTAGGGTCAAGCTTGATTCCTGCGCCGATGAGCGCTCGTGCAAGCTCTACAAACTCGCCATAGCTTCGCTAGGACAGCTGTGGCCTGGGGCCAGGTTGGATGCGGTCGGTGTGGAAGAAATTCCGAACAGACCGAGAGCCTGGGCCTGGGTCCCAGACGGCATAGCGGATCCTGGCGAGATCCTTGATACCATCGCGGAGTCGAATCCGGGGCTACCTTCGAGCGATTGGAGGATAGTCCGGGTCGGCGAGACAAGGGCGAAGCAGCGTTATGTTGGTTTCATCATAAACGAGGCTTCTCTCCCTTGGCTTGACGAATGTGGTGGAGTATTAAGCTACGGCTTCTACTCCATCACGTTGAAAATTCGACGGGATGGTGCGAACGAGGAAGCACCGGACGAGGGTGAGCCTGTACTGCAGGGCGAGGGGTCAGACAGAAACAACCCAAGTGGATCTGCTGCCCACGGCACTGGGAAGGGACCGCCACCGCTCCGAAGGATCTGGCGATCGGGGATACCGCCTCGAGCGAATCCGCAATCGCCACAATGAATCTCACGGACCCATGCAACACCTTGAGTGGACATGGGGCCGATATCGAACTGGCACGCGGCACTCCGGATGCCGAGAGCGATACACTCTCGGTATCTGAGTTTGCGGGCCAGTTCTTTACGGGCATGGACGAACAGCTTTTGCTGGAATCCGACCCGTCGGATGCCGAATTCGACGATACTATCGTAGAGGAGGCATCCGACGATGCGGATCAGCAGAGGATGGACGTCGATGCCACAAACGAATCGTAACGGGCGCGCAGGTACTACAGATAAACCTGCACCATTCTAAGGCAGCCTCGGCTGCTCTAATATTACGCCTCAGCACTACGTATGAGGACGTCGTTCTAGTCCAGGAGCCTTGGGTCGTTGGCAGAAAGGTCTGTGGACTCTTTTCTAAGGACTCTAAGGAGATCAGATCTTGTATTCTAGTAAAGAAAAATCTAGTATTTATTTTACTATCTCTTTTTAGCGACGAGGACTTTACCTGTATTAGCCTCGAGCTACATGGGCAAACAATCTGGCTGATGTCCGCATATCTATCGCACGATCGCCCAACTTCTGTGCAGGACCGGCTCTGCAAAGCGGTGCGGGAGGCCCACAGTAAAGGGTTCCCGATAATAATTGGTGCCGATGCCAATGCACATCACACTGCTTGGGGCTCTACCGACATTAACAGTAGGGGTGAGTCTCTTTTTGATTCTATTATAAGTAACAATCTAAATATATGCAAATCTGGAGACAAACCAACTTTCATCACCTCAAATAGGAAGGAGGTTCTAGATGTTACTCTGGTTTCTGGGGCATTCTCTGACCTTGTCAAAAATTGGAGAGTTTCCAACGAAAACTCCTACTCTGATCATATGTATATCATTTTCACTCTGCTCTTGCGTACACTGCCTAGGGTGGCTTACAGGAATAGGAGACGTACGGACTGGAACCTTTATAAAAAAGTCCTATCCTCTACTCTCCTAAAGAACGCTTCTCACGGTAGGCCGAGCCTACCGCTAACAACTGATGAAGCGCCTCCTTTAGACACAACATTTGCTTCTCTCGGTGAGCTAGACTCATCGTCAAAAATAGAAGAAGCAGTAGATCTTATCACCAAATCTTGTAACGCTGCCTTCACAGTAGCCTGCCCGGAGATTAAGGTGAGGGGTAAGAAGAAACCCTATTGGTGGAACCAAGAAATCTCCGAGCAGAGGAAAAACAGCAGAAAACTCTTTAACGAGGCTAAGCGCACGGGAATCTGGTCCCATTATAGGGACGCCTTAAAATATTTTAAGAAGTTAATCCAGAAGGCCAAAAGGGACTCCTGGAAGAACTTCACTAATGACATCGAAGAAGTCTCAGAGGCCAATCGCCTACGAAAGGTTCTCTCCAAAAACCTCATACCTCCAAGCTGCATTCGCACAACGAGCGGAGAATGGGCCAATTCTAGTACGGAAATTCTCGAAACCCTGATCAGCACTCACTTTCTGGGCTGCAGGTCTCAACCATACATCTTAAATACGCAATCTAACCCAGGTCCATTTCAACCCCTGGACCACATTGTAAATGAAAAAGGAGTTATCTGGGCAATCAAGTCCTTTAAACCCTTCAAATCTCCGGGAAAGGATGGAATATTTCCCGCTGAATTGCAAGCTGCAAGCGATCTTATAAGCCCGCTGCTAGCTAAAATCTACAAGGCTTGCCTCAACCTGGTCTATATCCCCACGGAATGGACCAAGGCAAAGGTAGTCTTCATACCCAAAGGAGGCAGGATATCGGGCAACATTCCAAAGGATTTCAGACCAATAAGTCTGACCTCCTTCCTCCTAAAAGTTCTAGAACGATTGCTGGACGCCTACATTAGACGATCGGCAAATAAGGCACTCATCTCCAACAACCAACACGCCTACTCTAAGGGCAAATCCGTAGAGATAGCTCTACATGCTATCACTACTAAGATAGAGAAGGGTCTTGCCTTTAAAGAATTTACGCTGAGTATCTTTCTCGACATAGAAGGAGCCTTCAACAACGTTCTCCCAGCAGCGGTCACATAATCTCTACGTTCTTTAGGGGGGAAGAGCCTCTTGTGAAATTCGTCGAGCTCCTTCTAAACAAGAGAATTATTATCTCTGAGCTGGGCAGCTCATCGTTAATAAGGTATATCAACAGAGGAACCCCCCAGGGGGCGTTCTTTCTCCTCTACTATGGAACTTGATGGTGAACGCTCTGTTATCTATACTACAGCCCACCGGATGCTAAGTCATTGCATATGCCGACGACATAGCCTTGAAAGTTACCGGCAAACACCTTCCGGTGCTTGGCGAACTCCTGCAAAATGCTCTTAATCTAACAAACACATGGTCTATGGAATGCGGACTCAGCATCAGCAGTGAAAAACAGAGATGGTGCTTTTTACCCGCAAACGCAGTATAGCGGAATTTACCCCCCCCTCCCTAAACGGGAAGGAAATCAAACTCTCTACCGAGGTTAAATATCTCGGAGTTATTCTAGACAGGAAGCTTGACTGGAAGCGAAATGTGGAGGAACGATCCAGGAAAGCCACAATGGCTCTCTACGCTTGTAAGTCGGCAATCGGAAAATGGTGAGGTCTCCAGCCACGCATAGTCCATTGGATCTATACGGCAGTGGTGAGACCCATACTCTTCTACGCCGTCACCGTATGGTGGACGGCACTCGATATCGAATCTAACAGGAGTAAAGTAACGAGAGTGCAGAGGATGGCGGCAATGCTCACCAGCGGTGCCCTTCCCTCCACTCCCACCAAAGCTCTTGAAACCATATTATTCCTTCTCCCAACTGATCTATATGGTAGATACTGTGCCTCCTGCAACGCGGCGAGGCTCAACGCTATCGAACCATGGAGGGATTGCAGGTTTGGTCACACCCGGATCCTGAAGCAAGTCCCTGAAACCTTCTTGAAATTGGACCATACAACATCGCCCCCTTGCTGAGACAACAAATTTTCCACAAGAATCCCAGAGAGGAACGAGTGGGCAAACGGCGTAAAGCCGGGATCACACGAAATCTCCGTTTTTACAGATGCCTCTAAACTAAACAACAGAGTCGGCAGCGGGATATTCTCGGAGAAGCTCAATCTAAGCGAGAGCTTTCGCCTACCTGATCACTGAAGTGTTTTTCAGGCTGAACTCATAGCTATCTGGGAAGCAGCCCGCTATCTTGCTAACCTGCAGGTAACCAATTCTATTTCAATTTTCTCTGACAGCCAAGCTGCCATAAAATCCCCGCAATGCAGTAACAACTCGTCACTAGTTGCATTGAAGTGCAGAGAAACCCTCAACAAACTAGCTGTAAATTGCAACCTAAGCATAATATGGGTTCCTGGCCACTGTGACATCTCAGGAAACTGCGCTGCGGATGAGCTAGCTAGGGAAGGCACCAACTTGTAAACAACAACCTCCGCTGATTGGGCCAGCCCTCCTCTAAACACTTGCAAATACCACCTGCGATCTCTTTTCACGGATCAGGCAAACGCCAGATGGGCGAGGGAACCTACATGTAGTATATCCAAGCAAATCTGGCCTAAGCTGGATGAAAAGAGATCGCGATCGGTGATATTGTTAAACCGTATCTCTATAAGCCCACTAGTGGGCCTTCTTACAGGTCACTGTCTCATGGGCACTCACGGTGCCTATATGGGCCTGCAGACAAATGCCGCAGCTGTAGGGACGAGGAGGAGATAGAAAGCGTTGAGCACTATCTGTGCCACTGTCCCGCACTGTCAAAAACCAGGTACTAATGCCTCCACAGACACTCTTTTGGGTGCCTTGCGGAGCTTGAACCTATAAACCCAAACGATATCTTGCGTTTCATTAGGCAAACGCGCTGGTTTAGCCTCACTGGGGTCTAAACTCTCCTCTTCTTCGAAAGTAGGGTAATAGGAAATAGGGGCCCCCCGCGTGGTAGCACAACGGGCCACAACGGCCTACGTGAGTCTCCGATCGGACAGCGGAGGCAGCCACTCTAACCTAACCTAACCTAGGTGTCACAACCATTTTACAAAGTTTTTTTCTAAAGTTATATTTTACGCCAATAAACCAATCCAATTAACATGTTTCATCCCTTTTTTCGTATTTCGTATAGAATTATGGAATTTTTATTTTTCATTTTTCGTAATTTTAGATATCGAAAAAGTGGGCGTGTTCACAGTCGAATTTCGGCCATTTTCTACACCAATACAAAGTGAGTTCAGATAAGTACTTGAACTGAGTTTAGTAAAGATATATCGATTTTTGCTCAAGTTATCGTGTTAACGGCCGAGCGGAAGGACAGACGGTTGACTGTGTATAAAAACTGTGCGTGGCTTCAACTGATTTCGCCCTTTGTCACAGAAAACAGTTATCGTCCTAGAATCTAAGCCTACCAAATTTCACAAGGATTGGTAAATTTTTGTTCGACTTATGGCATTAAAAGTATCCTAGACAAATGAAATGAAAAAGGGCGGAGCCACGCCCATTTTTAAATTTTCTCTTATTTTTGTATTTTGTTGCACCATATCATTACTGGAGTTGAATGTTGACATAAGTTACTTATATAAAAAAAAAAAAATATATGTAAGGCGCGATAACCTCCGAAGAGATCTAAGGCCGAGCTTCTCTTCCAATTTGCGTCGTGCTCCTCTTGATTTTTCCCTACAAATTGGCCGGACGGGACCTACATGTTTTATGCCGACTCCGAACGGCATCTGCAAGGCAGATGGGTTTTCACTGAGAGCTTTTCATGGCAGAAATACAATCGGAGCGCTTGCCAGACACTGCCGAGGGGCGACCCCGCTTAGAAAAATTTTCTTCTAATTGAAAAATCTTATTTCTAAAATTTTTGATGTTGCTTTGCCCGGGAGTTGAACCCAGGGCATACGGTGTGATAGGCGGAGCACGATACCATCACACCACGGTGGTTACTTATATACTGTAAACATATTAAATTTTTTGTTAAAATTTGACTTAAAAAAATTTTTTTTTTAAAAGTGGGCGTGGTCGTCCTCTGATTTTGCTAATTTTCATTAAGCATACATAGAGTAATAGTATTAACGTTCCTGCCAAATTTCATTATGATATCTTCAACGACTGCCAAATTACAGCTTGCAAAATTTTTAAATTACCTTCTTTTAAAAGTGGGCGGTGCCACACCCCTTGTCCAAAATTTTACTAATTTTCTATTCTGCGTCATAAGTTCAACCCACCTACCAAGTTTCATCGCTTTATCTGTATTTGGTAATGAATTATCGCACTTTTTCGGTTTTTCGAAATTTTCGATATCGAAAAAGTGGGCGTGGTTATAGTCCGATATTGTTCATTTTAAATAGCGATCTGAGATGAGGAATCTACATACCAAATTTCATTAAGATACATCAAAATTTACTCAAGTTATCGTGTTAACGGACGGACGGACGGACATGGCTCAATCAAATTTTTTTTCGATACTTATGATTTTGATATATGGAAGTCTATATCTATCTCGATTCCTTTATACCTGTACAACCAACCGTTATCCAATCAAAGTTAATATACTCTGTGAGCTCTGCCCAACTGAGTATAAAAACAGCTGATTGGTGGCGATGACCGATCAGCCGATGAGCAAAACAAAACGTTGGAAATAAAAATATACACATGCACATCCAAGACAGCGGGAAGGGTTCTGTTGCAATTCGTATTAATATTGTTTTTGATTTTGTTATAGTTATTGGTTATTATGTTTGTATATGTTTATTTGTACAAATGAGATTTAATTTCATTACTTCACTTTATGTAAAAAATAATAATAATAATAAATAGTGAAAAACTTTATTACAAAACCGATCCATGCATAAGTACGTTGGTGCACCTTACACAGCCATAAATCAATGTTTTTGTGGGTCCAAACACAATAGATATGTATAAATCCAGATGTCTGCCAAATATCAACCGCACTTGCGCGACTTTTTGTTTTGTTAGTTTTTAGTTTTAATAAATCATTTCAATTTAGTATTCCTTTGTCTGCCTATCTTTTATTATAATTAGGCCACACTCAGATGGAAATTATCACCAGCTTTCAATATTATTTCACTGTAAAAGCACTTTAAAACAATTTTTCTGTAGAGCGCTTGAAAAACACGTCCTTTCTCTATCACTTCTTTCTCAATATGTTATTGATCAAACGTAACATTTAATATATAATACTCTTAAAACTAATAATAATCATATTTAGATGTTCTAGTGTAAACGTTCTTCTTCTGATACCTTTCGCGTCGTTTGTTGAGCTTAAGTATTGCCGTCATGCAGAAAAGTGAACATGTGGCCACACTTCCATATATCAAAATCATCAACAATAATTATTTTATCATTATTATTGTTATAATATATTTTTTCTTAATTTTTGGTAATTTTTATAGCCTTATGCGTTTACGTTATGTTAATAATAATGAGCTTAAAGGCCGTGGTTAAATAAAACACAATGTTGAAAATTTCATTGGTTTTTTTAATTTGTCAATATTTCGGCTTCAGTCTGAAGCCATCTTCAGGACTGTAAGTAAACACAAATGTATAAAAAGGGGGCATTCATTTCAGATACATGGTCATTAAAATTTACGTTATGCAACTAGGTATACATATAAACGAGACGCAACTTACACTTGTGGTTATTCTTTATCGACTGATCATATGTTCGGAAAACAAAAGTTAAATAAACATCAAAAATGTATACAATTTTAAAGTACAGTAAGTGTAAACTAAAATATGCACAAACAAATATATAGGGATACAAACAATAGATCAACGAATATGTCGTCATCCAACATTATGATTTGTTGATCCCAAGTATGCTGCTAGCGGAATAATTTCTGTACGCTGCTTTCTTTCTTGTGCGCCGTGAGACTTGCATTTTGTGTTGTTGCTTAAGCAATAAATTGCGATATGCATATGCGCATTGGTCTGTGTCACTTTTAAAATTAATTCTCTTATCATTAGGCGTGTTCATAATGTGGAGCATTTCCATGGTGAAGCGCTTATTATATTGTTTCTCTATGTCCAATATAGTAACATTCTGGAAATCGGGATAGTGGCCCGCATCCTTACAGTGGGCCGTTAAGGCCGTTTTATTTTCCGAAGCGTTGTTTCTAAGTTTAATATTGGACTTATGGCCGGAAATCCTTGTCTTTAATTTTAATTTTGTTGTCCCCACATATACCTTCTCGCATAAGTGAGACCCGTCACCGTTGCATGGGATTCTGTATATTAGGATGGATTTCTCATCCTTTGGAATTCTGTCCTTTGTATTACTGTAAATTTGTTTCAATTAATTGTTGTATGTGAACGCTATTTTGACCTTTTCTTTGTCATATAAATCCGATCTCTTGATCCTCTCTGCTATTCTTGGGACATAGGTTATCGCTTTGTATATTTTGTTATTTGCTTCTTCAGGTTTACGTTCATTACGTGCTCTGGTATAGAAATTTCGGACCAGTTTATTGACCAAGCTACTTGGAAACTCATTATCCTCTAGAGTTTTTTTGATGATCGTGATATTCTTTTTGTGGTACATTCTGTCGCTTATTGTAAGTACCCGTCTTATGAAGCTTTTGGCGGTATTTATTATTGTACTTTTTTCGTGTTTTGAATAATAGTTAATTAGTCTTCCCGAAGCTGTGGGTTTTCTGTACCAGCCAATATATAATTTGTTGTTTCTCCTATTGATTAACGTGTCCAAGTACGGTAGTTGACCATCTTTCTCAACCTCTATTGTAAATTTAATGTTTCTGCTGTAGCTGTTGAGTTCAGTGAGAATGTTTCCAATTTGTTCAGTTTTTACAATGGCAAATAAGTCATCTACATACTTTGTAAGTAGGCGTGGTTTGCTAGTAGTTTCATTTTCGAATCTTGTTAGCAGCTCCTCCATGACAATGTCAGCTATGACTGGGGAGGCTGGTGAGCACATGGGCATTCCTGTACGTTGTTCGTATATTTTTTCATTGTATTTAAAATATCGATTCTCTTTTATGCAAAATTTCACCATTGTGATAAATAGTTCCCTTGTTAAGGATGTATATTCTTTTATGTTTTCCCACTTTGCGGATATAATTTCAATGGCTAAATCAACCGGAATGCTTGGGAACAAGGAGACTACGTCCAAGGAAACAATGCTTTCATCATCATAAATATATGTGCCATTGACCTTACTTTTAAATTCTGTTGAGTCATCGACATTATATTTAGAACAACAACTGATATTTTTGAGTATTCTCACGACATATTTACAGCGGTTGTATGACGGGGAGTCGATAGATGAACAAGTAGGTCGGAGTGGTATACCTTCTTTATGAATTTTTGGTAATCCATAGATTCTGGGAGTAATAGCATTTTTACACAGTAGCTTGTTCTTTTCTTGGATATCTATGGCACCGCTGTTGAACATCCTTTGAACAATCTCATTGTTTTTGTCTTGTAGCTTGTTCGTCGGATCGCGTTTTAAAACTCTGTAGGTAGAGATGTCGTTCACCAGTGTCTGAATCTTTGTATCGTATTCGTTTTTGTCTATCACCACTGTAGCGTTGCCCTTGTCGGCATTGAGTACAAGTAATTGTTTGCTGTGTTTGAGGAACCGTTTTGTCTCTTCCAGTATTTTGCGTGTGAATTTGTCTCGTGTGGAAATCGTATTAATTTTTAGATGGTCGTGTATCAGTGTCGTGAAGTTGTTTCTTGCCACTTCTTGTGATTCCTTATCTTTCGCCGGTTGTATAATGTTTTCCCCGTCTGCTATAAACTTAAGTAGAGGAAATTTCTTGTTTTCGGTCGAGAGGGCATATTTTAATGACCATGTATCTGAAATGAATGCCCCCTTTTTATACATTTGTGTTTACTTACAGTCGTGAAGATGGCTTCAGACTGAAGCCGAAATATTGACAAATTAAAAAAACCAATGAAATTTTTTCTTAATTGAAAAAATTTTTAATTAGAATAGAAGAAAGAAAAAAGTTAGACAACTGCCAAAGCTCGTCGTATAGATCCATTACGGGAACTGCTAAATTCCTTCATCGGAAACGTTTAGGCGCCGCTGCTATAACCACTCAGCCATCACAGCGGTTTTTTGGTTGTCTTCATTATTCCTACTTCAATTCTGGTTCTTGCCAATTGATATTCACAGCACTGCGACATCTGTTGAAGAATAGTTGTGGAAATTGGACTTTGTTTATGGCGATGATGCCATAGTGTCATATTTCATTGACACTTTTTCCCCGTGCTCTGGGATGTATTAACAATTTTTGTTGTTGTTATATCGGCCTACTGATTTGTATGATTGCGAGTTTGAATCGAGCTCAAGGCCTAACAATAATTATTTTATAATATATTTTTTTTTAATTGAAAAAATTTTAAATTAGAATAGAAGAAAGAAAAAATTTAGACAACTGCCAAAGCTCGTTGTATAGATCCATTTCGGGAACTGCTAAATTCCTTCATCGGCAACGTTTAGGCGCCGCTGCTATAACCATTCAGCCATCACAGCGGTTTTTTGTTTGTCTTCATTATTCCTAAGTAAGTAAGTAAGTCATTATTCCTACTTCAATTATGGTTCTTGCCAATAGATACTCACAGCACTGCGACATCTTTTGCAAAATAGTTGTGAAAATTGGACTTTGTTTATGGCGATGATGCCATAGTGTCATATTTCATTGACACTTTTTCCCCGTGCTCTGGGATGTATTAACAATTTTTGTTGTTGTTATATCGGCCTACTGATTTGTAAGATCGCGAGTTTGAATCGAGCTCAAGGCTAAACTATAATTATTTCATCATTATTACAAAGTCCAATTTTCACAACTATTCTGCAACAGATGTCGCAGTGCTGTGAATATCAATTAGCAAGAACCAGAATTGAAGTAGGAATAATGAAGGCAAACAAAAAACCGCTGTGATGGCTGAATGGTTATAGCAGCGGCGCCTAAACGTTGCCGATGAAGGAATTTAACAGTTCCCGAAATGGAACATAAGGATCTCGGATCCTTTCACTTAAAAAAATTAAGGAGCTAACTCGCTCCAAACAAACTAAGAAGTTGAAATTAGTAAGCACTCACATTTAAAGTTAACAAATATGGTTGTATATAACTAACAAATCCACTTACTCGTACGGATCCCCGACAGCAACGGCCCAAACGTTCTTGGCGGTTTGCCAAAGAAACCTCAGCGCCGGCGGTAGCGGCGCGCAACCCTTACGCAAGTGTGTTACAATGCAGGTGAGAATGACCGTGGCCTTGATTTCCCACAAGCGTTGCGTTATTAAATTATTGGTATTGCATTTCATGATGAAATACAAATATGCTTACGCTGCAGCGCATGCAACGATCGGTGGGAAACAAAATGTGCTGACGTTGCGGATCGAACGTGGGAATGGGTTGAATGGGCAGTGGCTGAGCGTGTTAACTCCTCCCCCTTTAAAGATCTACGTCCCGTAGATTAGGTGTTTGGGGTGAGTCCTCGCGCTCATGTTCGCGGAAGCTCTTGTTCAATTCCGGAATGTTCAAGGTAGGTATGTTTAATTCTGCTGTAATTCTCTTCCAAATTAACCAAATGACTATGAACAACATAGCAAAGCCCACGATTTCCGATGTGACACACCAGTCTGTTTTTCCTCTGAGGTATCGAAGAAGCTTCACGTTTCCTGTTGTCATCTCATGGACAAGGTTGAGGTTGACTGCGAGACTTCTATTTGTAATAGTGGACAGCACAGGAGGTAGTACTTGGATGCCTGAGCTGCTTGTGCTCCAGTAGGTTCTATCGTCGATTCTAACCGTTTCGTTGTACAGTTGTAGAGTATATGAGCCGCTCAATTCATTGGAAGTATTGTCTGACCAAATAGTTTTATTGAAATTGTCCAAGAGGATCGTGTCCTCCTTGATTGCCTCAATTGTTGAGTCATTCCAGCTTATATATCGGCAACTGGTTTTTCCACCTTTAAGCAGACGTGGCACACAATCATCCTCTCGAAATAGGTTCAATGATTCTTGCTTACATACCATTGCGCTTGTAAGGTGGGTGCAACTATCCTTGATGTCATACGTATGCTCCTTGTTAACTAAGACTGAACTGTATTGCAATTCCACCCGATGACCGTTCTTTATTATTGACCTGGTGATTAGATGGTTGAACCTTGTTTCGGCCACCTTAGGCATGACCAAAACCTAGACTAGCATTGTGCCGTTTGTGTAGATTGAAGGTTCTCCGTACTCAATGGCTTCTATAACAGTGCTATAAGGGAGGACCTCTATCTCGCTTATGATTCTGTTGATTTCTTCTTTGTCTAGCAGGTTGCTGTTGACCACCCATGTTTTAGACATCAAACAAGCTTGGTCCAATTCGTTGACATCATCCCTCAGAATCCTTGCCTTGTGTAGGATTGTCTGTGATATCTTCATAATGTGATCATGCCCACGGATTGCATTTGTGGCGGTTATGCTGCCATTGACAGTCTGCAATAACTCATGAGATTTTTTAAATATTTCAGAGTTTACCTTGTATTGTTGATTGTTATTGGATATTAATGAATCCTGTACTTGTAAGACTTTATCCCAGTCCGAAGCGTCAGCGGAACCGGCAATCCATTTCCAAGCCGATCCTATCCAATTAATTAAGCGTCTAGGCCGTTTAACTTTCGGGCCTTTTAGTTCACTGAGCTGAGCTTGAACTTTCTCCAAGTGGTAGGAGAGAACATCTGTAAAATCGTTGGTTTCGTTTAGTTTTAATGTTTCGAGTTTCAGGCGACTTGCTATTTCCTCATATCGAGATAGATTGATCATGTGAATTAGTTTGAAATATCCATTTGTTATCCAGCTGTACCCATCGCGGATTGAAATGATTGGAGAATCGATCTTGAAGAAATCATAGGTGTGCGCGATTGCGCAGAGACAGATGCTGCGGGGATTAGATTTATTTTAATTATACTTAGTTCCATGAATTACCACGCTTAGTAAAAAAATTTAATTTAATTGTAGTAGAAAATTTTAAGATAGGAATTTACAAGTCAACTTACGTCTAAAATAGTTAATAGTAGTAACTTTAAGGTAACAAGAAATTTTAAATAGTTAAAAATTGTTTCCTCTTTTTTTTTTGTTTTACAATATTTACATTTGTTTTGATCTGTTTGAAAAATTTTGAACAGTTTAACTTATAAAATAGTGGTTTTACATGGAATATTTTTTACTCAAATCTTTTAATTACATAAGTTGATAAGAATTCTGAATGTGATGTGAGTAGTGGCCCACATATAATATACCCAATTCCCATTAATAACCTAAATACTGTTGTAATAAGAATCAACACTTGGTGTATGCGGTTCCCGAGAGGGTTTTTATTAATTACAAATTGGGATGTCGTTTAACAACTCACTCACTATATGACAAAAGTGGTCTTTTATAGACAAATCAAAATAAAAAGTATTCCGTTATCCTCACATTCCAATCGGTGTTTTGCATTATTGCTGTTGTGCTATATGTAATTTTTCTGCTTGGCTTTGCCGCTGTTCTGCTTGCGTCACTATTGTTTTTCAACCTCTCTCTGACTGCGTGTGCAAAGTCACTGTTATATGCATAATCAGGGTCGTCGCAAATTGTGTAATTGAATGGGGATAGTAGTAGGGTGGTATACTTTCATAACACTGCCCCCTCGTTTTAGTTTCACGCCTCCTGGCTGAAATTTTCAGAACAAGTGTAGGGAGCCAAACGATTCACGTGAAGGGTTCGAGGTGTTTTCCGTCCAGGTAAGCGTACCTGATACACTAAGTCAGATACCCTTTTGATAGTAAGAGCGGGACCGACCCAATCGCTTTGTAGTTTTTGGCAGCGCCCTTTAACCCTAGTTGGCGCATATACCCATACTGGTTGTCCGGGCTCAAACTCTCGTATCTTTGAACGAAGATCATAGCGTTGCTTCATTGCTTCAACTGCCAGCTTAAGGTGATTTCGTGCCAACCTGTGAGTCACCTGCAAAGAAAGTTTTAAGTTTTCTACATACCCAGGAAGCTCCTGCCGTTCAAACAAAGGGGCTCCGTAAATAAGATCCACCGGTAAACGCAGCTCTTTACCAAAGAGTAACTGTGCTGGCGAAGATTTGGTGGAGGCATGCTCTGATGAACGATAAGCCATTAAAGCGAATGGTAGGAGCTTATCCCAATTACGCTGATTCTTGTCTATAAACTTGGCCAAATAGTCTAGTAGTGTTCGGTTAAAGTGCTCAACCATTCCATCGGATTGCGGTCTTAATGGTGTTGTGCGAGTTTTGTCCGCTCCGAGCAAATCCATGGCGCTCTTGAATACCTCCGATTCGAAGTTCCGACCTTGGTCAGAGTGGATGATATGTGGGACCCCATATCGCGCGAAAACTTCGCTAGCTAGTGCGTGTGCAACGACTTCCGCAGTTTGGTCGGGAAGAGCAAGGCATTCGGGCCATTTCGTGAAATAATCCATAACGACGGCTATGTAACGATTTCCGCGGTCAGTCCTGGGCAGCGGCCCAAGAATATCGATGGCGATCCGTTCGAATGGAGCTCCAACTAAGGAAGGTTGTAGCTTCCCTACGGTCGTACGGCCGGGGCCCTTCCGAGCGCTACAAGTATGGCATTCAGCACACCATCGCTGTACGTCAGTTGACATGCCTACCCAATAATAACGCTGTTTTAGTTTACCTAGTGTCTTCCGTATGCCCAAATGTCCACCGGTAGTACTGTTGTGTAGTTGTTCGAATACCTTAACTCTGCTGTTTTTAGGAAGTATGGGCAAAGAACGTTCTTCTTCGCCTTCTAACCATATTCGAACAAGAGTGTCATTAATCAGTTTGAGTTGATCGTAGATAGCCCAATAAGATTTGACTTCCGGTTTTTCAGAGATGATTTCGTCTCTAGTAGGTCGCGATCGTTGTTGCATCCACTGAAGTACTTTCTGCAAACTTCTGTCCTCCTTTTGGGCGGCAGATAAGTTTTCGTACACTAAACCTACAGCCAAAACCTGAAGACCATCTCGTTGTTCAAGTCGAGAACAGTTTCGACAATCGCCGCAGGGCCTGCGCGACAAAGCGTCAGCATTATTGTGTTTGCTACCAGATCGGTGATGAATAGAGAAACCGTATTCCTGCAAACGCTCGAGCCAGCGAGCTATTTGTCCCTCTGGTTTCCGAAAGTTATACAACCAGCGTAAGGAAGCGTGATCCGTTCGGATGATGAATTCTCTTCCAAGTAAATAGTGTCTGAAATGAGAGGTAGCAACAACAACAGCTAAAAGTTCTTTTCGCGTAACGCAGTAATTACGTTCTGCCTTATCTAAGCTGCGACTGTAGTATTCAATTACCTTTTCCTCTCCATTTTGTACCTGACTAAGGACAGCTCCTATACCACAGTTTGAAGCGTCAGTATCTAAAATAAACTGAGAATTCTCATCAGGAAACGCTAATATTGGGGCAGAGGTGAGGTGTTGCTTCAAGGCGTCGAAGGCATGTTGTGCATCTTCAGACCATGCGAATGGTCGTCTTAATTCTGTGAGTTCAGCCAATGGGCGGCTAATAGTGGAGAATCCCTTCACGAACTTCCGGTAGTAGGAACATAAGCCCAGGAACGATTTAACGTCCGTTTTGGATGCTGGGACAAGCCAATTCACCACCTTGTTTGTCTTACCCGGATCTGCTTCCAGCCCCTTTCTGCTAACTATATGACCTAAATAGTGTACACGTTCTTTAAAGAAATTACATTTTGTTGGACTAAGTTTCAGCCCAGCTTTCCGTAAGCGGAGAAACACTTCCCTAAGAGGGGCAGTATGACCTTCCGAGGAACGCGAGTGGACTATAATGTCATCTAAATATACCAGTGTTGTTGTCCAAGGAAGGCCAGCTAATACATTATCCATTAATCTCTCGAAAGTGGCGGGGGCATTGCAGAGCCCGAAAGGCATGACGTTGAACTGCCAGAGCCCTGCTCCACAAGAAAAAGCTGTCATGGATTTAGAATCTGGGTGCATTTCCACCTGCCAGTACCCGCTTTGTAGATCCATGGTGGAGAACCACTGAGAGCCGCTCAAAGTCGCCAGTATATCATCCATGCGGGGCAATGGGTAGGAATCTTTCTGAGTGACATCATTAAGTTGTCTATAGTCGACACAAAACCTGAATGAGCCATCCTTTTTCCTCACAAGGACAACTGGAGATGACCATGGGCTGGACGATTTTTCGATAATGCCTCTCGCTTGCATGTCACCTACTAGTTCCGCTACAATTCTTCGCCTTGAGAGGGGCTCTCGTCGGGGTGCTTGCCGTATTGGTGTGGCATCTCCGGTATGTATTTCATGTTTCACCAAGTGAGTGCGTCCAAAGTCACTAGAATGACTACAAAATATATCGCTAAAGTCAAAGGGGAAACGGGTTTCAGAGCACATGGAAGTGTATTGGGTACCATCGTCGTTTGCGGGCATCACTTCAACTTCGGTTGCGTTTCCTATTACGGTGTCTGCAGGTAGCTTTACCAAAGATGAGTTCGTGTTGATCAGCCGTATTGGCCAGGCTATCTGCTCTGAATGTACTAACGTGCGCCCCATGAAAACACCTTCAGGAAGTTTAATTTCGACTGCAGCTGAAATTAGAACAGATTGCATTACGTCATTTCTATTAGCTGGTACCATAAGAAATGTGTCAGATCGTGCTGGCAGGCAAACGGCGGACTTCAAGATTACTTTTTCCTCCTGAAGGAATGATGGTCCCGCCAGGGGAACTGATCCATTCTCCAGCTCAAGTTGAAAATCTCTAAGGTTGATTGTCGCACGTTGTTGGTACAGAAAGTCCAATCCTAATATAGCAGGGGTATGTGCACCGATAACCAAAAATAAATGCTGAAACTTTAACTGACCCAACTTAAACTCCAGTTGGACCTTTCCTTTTGAAAAGAATTCACCATTTCCTGCAGCGAGGAGTTTGCAGTGGGCAGGTTGTATCGTAGCTCCTGCCGGCACACTGTTATACGGAATAAGGGACGCGGCTGCGTCGGTGTCTACGATAAAAGGTGTACTAACGCCATTCACCACAGCATGTATGAGCAGGCCATCACTGTTGACTACCCTGATATTTAAATCTGAGGTGAGCGCTCCATCTCCTGATGTTTCTCGGTTGTGTTCCTGTAATGGTTGTTGATTTTCATTAATTACCTCATTTGGAGCGATTGCATTTAATTTCGTCGACTTTCGCTCCACATAGTCGACGAGTTCTGGTTTTCCTGCTGCTCACGATGACGCTGGTTGACACTGAAAACGTTTCGTGATCGGTTTCGATCAGTGCGCGATGATATTTCTTGAGCTGCAATCAACGCTGCTTTAATAGTTGAAGGCTGTCCTGCAACGACTAAACGCATTAAATCTAGATCGCGTAGACCATCGATAAATTGAATTTTAAGTGCTTCAGTAACGAAAGATGTAGGTGAGTTTGGAAAAGCGGCGGTGGCCAAAAGTTCTAAAGCGGTGGGAAATTCGGTCAGACCTTCCCATGGGCCCTGGACGCGTCGCTTGAATTCTTAATAACTAACCTGTGCTGGCACCGTAAATTTCTCGGTGAAAAGCTGACTCAGTTGCTCCCATGAAGGCGGTAGGTTTAAAGGCAGTGCCCTTATGAGGCGTAATGCTTCGCCGCGCAGATTTGCGATCACCGCCATCACTTTCTCGGCAGTGGTCCACCCGTAGAAGTTGGCGGTATGCTCCACTAAACACTCATAGTCAGACCAAGATATTGTGCCGTCATAAGGTGATACGTCGTATTGACAAAACGAGCGGCGTGAAATGTGTGCGTCGCTTTGAAGAACACCATTAGTGGTGGTGTTTGACTGCCTTAATAGATGTTGTTGCTGTGTTTCTTCGTTAACTATGTCGGAACCATGAGCGACTGGTGCGGAAATCATCCTGGAATCTAGAACACTAGACGTAGTAATTGGTGGTGTTGACGCTGCCGCGTTAGGACCCCTCGGATACGCTCCGCTTGCGGTAACTGCCGATATAGGCTGCGATTGCCCAGGATAACTGACGCTTGGTAGATGGCAGGCCATTGTTGTCGACGTACCAAAATTCGATGCTTGTGGGTAAATCTGTTGTTCAAATTTAGCAGCCAGGCGGTCAATGGAGAATTGTAATGATGCCAACCGTTCTTCGAAACTGTCTGACAGCGATTTTACCTCCGATGTTAACTGCTGAATCTCACGTTGCTGACCAGCAGGCTGTGCCTGCAAGAATGAGGTAAGGTGGTCATCCATCGCTTCTGAGAAAGTAGCAAACTGCTCTTGGATGCCCTTCTGGATTTGACGTTGGAGCTGGTTCAGCTCCTTAGATTTATACGGCATGGTACGCTTATAGACTAGAACGCTAGCCTGTTCGATTTGGTGCACTAATATGCACCCCACACCTGACACCAGTGTTGTAATAAGAATCAACACTTGGTGTATGTGGTTCCCGAGAGGGTTTTTATTAATTGCAAATTGGGATGTCGTTTAACAACTCACTCAGTATATGACAAAAGTGGTCTTTTATAGACAAATCAAAATAAAAAGTATTCCGTTATCCTCGCATTCCAATCGGTGTTTTGCATTATTGCTGTTGTGCTATAGGTAATTTTTCTGCTTGGCTTTGCCGCTGTTCTGCTTGCGTCACTATTGTTTTTCAACCTCTCTCTGACTGCGTGTGCAAAGTCACTGTTATATGCATAATCAGGGTCGTCGCAAATTGTGTAATTGAATGGGGATAGTAGTAGGGTGGTATACTTTCATAACAATACCTAGTATTAGAAAGTGAGTTGCTGCAAACAAACTAAGAAGTTGAAATTAGTAAGCACTCACATTGAAAGTTAACAAATATGGTTGTATATAACTAACAAATCCACTTAGTCATACGGATCCCCGACAGCAACGGCCCAAACGTTCTTGGCGGTTTGCCAAAGAAACCTCAGCGCCGGCGGTAGCGGCGCGCGAAACCCTTACGCAAGTGTGTTACAATGCAGGTGAGAATGACCGTGGCCTTGAGTTCCCACAAGCGTTGCGTTATTAAATTATTGGTATTGCATTTCATGATGAAATACAAATATGCTTACGCTGCAGCGCATGCAACGATCGGTGGGAAACAAAATGTGCTGACGTTGCGGATAGAACGTGGGAATGGGTTGAATGGGCAGTGGCTGAGCGTGTTAACTCCTCCCCCTTTAAAGATCTACGTCCCGTAGATTAGGTGTTTGGGGTGAGTCCTCGCGCCTATGTTCGCGGAAGCTCTTGTTCAATTCCGGAATGTTCAAGGTAGGTATGTTTAATTCTGCTGTAATTCTCTTCCAAATTAACCAAATGACTGTGAACAACATAGCAAAGCCCACGATTTCCGATGTGACAAACCAGTCTGTTTTTCCTCTGAGGTATCGAAGAAGCTTCATGTTTCCTGTTGTCATCTCATGGACAAGGTTGAGGTTGACTGCGAGACTTCTATTTGTAATAGTGGACAGCACAGGAGGTAGTACTTGGATGCCTGAGCTGCTTGTGCTCCAGTAGGTTCTACCGTCGATTCTAACCGTTTCGTTGTACAGTTGTAGAATATATGAGCTGCTCAATTCATTGGAAGTATTGTCTGACCAAATAGTTTTATTGAAATTGTCCAAGAGGATCGTGTCCTCCTTGATTGCCTCAATCGTTGAGTCATTCCAGCTTATATATCGGCAACTGGTTTTTCCACCTTTAAGCAGACGTGGCACACAATCATCCTCTCGAAATAGGTCCAATGATTTTTGCTTACATACCATTGCGCTTGTAAGGTGGGTGCAACTATCCTTGATGCCATACGTATGCTCCTTATTAACTAAGACTGAACTGTATTGCAATTCCACCCGATGACCGTTCTTTGTTATTGACCTGGTGATTAGATGGTTGAACCTTGTTTCGGCCACCTTAGGCATGACCAAAACCTAGACTAGCATTGTGCCGTTTGTGTAGATTGAAGGTTCTCCGTACTCAATGGCTTCTATCTCGCTTATGATTCTGTTGATTTCTTCTTTGTCTAGCAGGTTGCTGTTGACCACCCTTGTTTTAGACATCTAACAGGCTTGGTCCAATTCGTTGACATCGTCCCTCAGAATCCTTGCCTTGTGTAGGATTGCCTGTGATATCTTCATAATGTGATCATGCCCACGGATTCCATTTGTGGCGGTTATGATGCCATTGACAGTCTGCAATAACTCATGAGATTTTTTAAATATTTCAGAGTTTACCTTGTGTTGTTGATTGTTATTGGATATTAATGAATCCTGTACTTGTAAGACTTTATCCCAGTCCGAAGCGTCAGCGGAACCGGCAATCCACTTCCAAGCCGATCCTATCCAATTAATTAAGCGTCTAGGCAGTTTAACTTTCGGGCCTTTTAGTTCACTGAGCTGAGCTTGAACTTTCTCCAAGTGGTAGGAGAGAACATCTGTAAAATCGTTGGTTTCGTTTAGTTTTAATGTTTCGAGTTTCAGGCGACTTGCTATTTCCTCATATCGAGATAGATTGATCATGTGAATTAGTTTGAAATATCCATTTGTTATCCAGCTGTACCCATCGCGGATTGAAATGATTGGAGAATCGATCTTGAAGAAATCTTAGGTGTGCGCGATTGCGCAGAGACAGATGCTGCGGGGATTAGATTTATTTTAATTATACTTAGTTCCATGAATTACCACGCTTAGTAAAAAAATTTAATTTAATTGTAGTAGAAAATTTTAAGATAGGAATTTACAAGTCAACTTACGTCTAAAATAGTTAATAGTAGTAACTTTAAGGTAACAAGAAATTTTAAATAGTTTTTTTTGTTTTACAATATTTACATTTGTTTTGATCTGTTTGAAAAATTTTGAACAGTTTAACTTATAAAATAGTGGTTTTACATGGAATATTTTTTATTCAAATCTTTTAATTACATAAGTTGATAAGAATTCTGAATATGATGTGAGTAGTGGCCCACATAGAATATACCCAATTCCCATTAATAACCTAAATACCTAGTATTAGAAAGTAAGTTGCTGCTGGCGGCTTTGGGGAATTATGAAGACAAAGGAAGGAATTATTTGGACCGCTTGTGAAGGTGTTGATGGTTAGTATTTTGGAAAACTTTTTTTTTTGCTTTTTTTTTTGTTAGTTCATAGTTAGATGTTAGTGGTTAATGGTTTAGTATTCTATCTATTTATTTCGTGTTAGTATCGCTCTAGTAAGAGAATTCCATTCTCCTTTTTTTTGTGTTTTTTTTTTTTTTATATGGGAGCGTTTGTTTCCTCTTCACCAATTTGGTGTTTATAATATGTGTACAATTTATGTACTCCAGTGCGCACACTGTTGGTTCAAAATCCTTTTTGTTAAATTTGCATTGGAATATAGGCGTTTTTCCAGCTGACATTGGAAGGTTCGTGTGATCCTTTTTAGTCATAAGCGTTGATAATTGCAAATGACCTACTAACGGCACGAGTGGCTTCACTTCAATTAAAGCATGGTCCTCGCGGTGGAGTTGAACCACACCGATTGTCGTCAGTCGAGCCATCGAGTTATTTGGAATTGAACCAATATCTGACTAGATCGGCTGCAAGTTAATTGCACCCAAAACCCTGGGTCCCAAGGATCTAAGCATAAGAGTTGCCTTCTGATCAATGTTATCTTAGACTTTTTTGACGTCACTTTTGTGGAACTTTTTTCCACTTTCGGTAACAATAGTTACGTGTCTGTCTTCAGCGACAGTTTCTTCTTTATAAAGAGGCTTTTGTTTTGCCTTTATTTGTTTGCTGGCAATCAGCAACTTTTCCCCTGTTTCAAAGGAAGGCGGTGTTGTGCGTTTAGCGTTCAACCTGGCATTCCTGACCTCCTGCTCCCTCTCCAATAAGGCCTTTATATCCTCCATAGTTTTTTCTCGGAAATTCACCAATTCCTGATAATTTATTCTTGAGGTCCGGTTGAGGACACATCCGCTGGTTTTCGTTTGATAACAGAGTGGACAGTATTGTTGTATCTGTCCACTGCAATATAAATGCGTTCTTTTGGGGTAAGTCTGTTATATTCAACCGAAATACAGCGGTATGTTTCAATCAGCGTTTAGTGCAGACGCTCTACCTGACCGTTAGTTTCGCTTCGTTGTGTAGGAGTTTGGTAAATTTCTATGGCAAGGGATCGAATATAATTTAGGACAAGGGGAGTCAAAAATCCCCTCTCATTGTCCATAACTAATATTTTCGGCACGGAGAAATAGTGCAGGAAATCAGTAAGCTTTCTTCGGAGGTGAACGGGAGATTTGTTCTTTATTGGGAAATGCTTGGCAAATTTCGTGAATTTATCAATTGCGCTGAGATACTTTTGCTTCTCTATTTCGAAGAGGTCGATGTGTAGAATTTCGCTGGGATAATTTGGTATTGGGGTATATTGGAGGAACGGTTCGCCGGATGCCTATCGTACGTTAAAGGGGGCCTCTACATGTGGTATTAAATCCGAATTATCCTGATCAGCTGAATGCATTGTGCATTGAGTGGCAGTGTCAATTTCGGGTTCTCTTTCGAGTCCAGCACTTGTGGGATCATGTCCTGAAACAGATGGAGGTTGGACAATGATAGAACCGGTTAGCACATTAACTTCGGTTTTGAGACGAGAGAGAGCATCGGCGACTAAATTCGATTTTCCCGGTTTGTAGATTATTTCACAATTGTACTCCTCTATCCTGGCCTTCCAGCGTTTCAGTTTAGCATTGTAGTTTCTGCAACTCAGAGAAAACGTTAGTGGTTGGTGATCGGTGTATATCTTAATTTTCTTGGCACCGTATAGGTACGACCGCAGATTATCGAGAGCCCAAACTACAGCGAGGAGCTCTTTCTCGTTAGAAGCATAGTTTCCTTCGCATTTGTTCAAGGATCGTGAAATGTAAGCTATAGGTTTGTCCGCGCCTACTGCTCCCTGGGAGAGGACTGCCCGATGGCGAAGTTCGAGGCATCCGTTGTCAGGTTAAATGGTTTTTCGAAATCTGGAAAGGCAAGAACATAAGCAGATACAAGAAGCTGTTTTAAATCATGAAAAGCCTGAAGGGTCCTGTCGTCAAGTTCAATTTTTACTTTTTTGGAACAATTTGCTTTCACCTGAGCATTCTCGCCTCGAGTGAGATTGGTTAGAGGTTTTGCCACTTTTGCGTAGTCTCTTATGAACTTCCTGTAATAGGAAGTCATACCTAAAAAGCTTTTCAAATCCTTGAGATTCTCTGGTGGTGAAATAAGTTTAATCGCTTCGACCTTGCTTGAGTCGGCGCGAACGCTATCGGGAGTGATGACGTACCCAAGGAATTCTACTTCTTTTTCGAAGAAGCAGGTCTTCTCCAGATTTACCTTAAGGTTTGCTTCGCGAAGCCTTGCAAATATCTTTTCGGTGTTCAGTAAGTGTTCTTCCGGGTCCTTTCCAAAACAATTATGTCGTCAATGTAGACATAACAAATTTTCCCTATATATTGTTTGAGGACGTCGTCGATCATCCTTTGGAAAATGGCGGGAGCATTTTTTAAACTAAAGGGTAAGCGTAGGAATTCGTATTTCCCATTCATCGTTGAGAACGCTGTTTTCGGTATATCCGACGCTCCCATAGGTATCTGGTGAAAGCCAGACGTTAAGTCAATAGTTATGAAGAAATTGGCTTGCCCTAAACTGGACAAGGTGGTGTTTATGTCTGGGATATGGTACGTATCGGCGATAGTGATAGCATTTAATCTCTTATAGTCAATCACCATTCTATATTGTTTTTCCCCATTTGGCTTTGGTTTTTTGGGCACCACCCATATTGGGGAGTTGTAAGGGCTTTTTGAAGGTCTAATAACTCCCTCATTAAGCAATTCGGTTATTTGCTTGTCTACTTCTTCCCTCATACATACCGGATAAGGGTAACTTTTACTGTAGGTAGGTTCAGGGGTGGTGGTCCGTATTTCGGCTCGCACATTTGTATCCACGAGCTCACTGCCATTAAGAGGGAGGAAAAGATCGTAGTATTTTTTCAGTACTTCATCAACGTGCTGTTTTATATCAGCGGATACGTCCTTTCCCATTGAGTAATTAACCTGATTCGAGATTTTGGCCTTTAGTGGCAATTTGAAACTTTCTATCTTTAAGAAATTGTTCTTCCTGTCGACTACTGCCCCTAATATTTTCAACATATCATCGCCGATAATACCGGCGAAGAATTTCAGTCCCAGAAGGACAAAGAAAGCTATCTTTGAAGGGAAGCCCACATCCCTGAAAAATTTTAAAACTATCTTTTTACTAATTTGCACCTCTCCTCCAGCTGAGTGGACATTAAAAACTTTCTCAACGGGATCACCTCCAGCTGCAATTTCTTCGCTAACGAAATTTTTGTTGGCCCCTGTGTCAATCAGGAAGTCGAGGATGCGGCCATCTGAGAGTGTGTACTCTAAGTATGGTACGCTAGATGGCCCTCCGATAGAAAATCCCATTCATCCTCGTTCTTGGTCGATTCTGCTTCCTTGGTGTTATCCTCATCAGTTCCGGTCGTTGAAAAGCCTTTATTGTTTCCTCGGTAGGTTTTCCGATCTTGCTTCACGTTTGAATGGATTAGGGCGATTGATATAATTTACAGCACGCGATTGGGTAGAGCGGTCCACATCCATTTTTTCGACGGGAGGATTCGTAGACTGAGTAGCGGGTGGAGCACGATAGTTACTTGAAAAACGCTCCCTTCTATCGAATGGAGCCCTGCGATCTTGTTGACGCCAGGTAGGCTTGGGTGCGATTACAGGTGGTCTCCCTTCGAAGGAAGGTTTAATCTCGTTTAAATTGTTAATAGGGACCACAATGCGATTATTACCGGGAGATGAGTGAAGCGATACGTTTCTGAAGTTGACATTCTGCAACTCCAGGCAAGCTGAATAAGCCTCTGGAAGAGTCTTGGGGCGTTGAACGAGGAGCATCCTTGAGAGCTCCTCATTTAGACCGCGGATGAATACATCCAACGCCCTATTTCTGTAGGTGTCCATAAGGACCTTCGTGGTTTCGTCAGTGTACGATTCGGTTTGTAACTTATTAAGAATCAAGTTGAATAGGTGGTTCACTCGAGCGTAGAACTCGTCGACAGTGCCACCTTTCTGTTGCAATTGATGCAACTGGTGTTCGAGAGTGCGGACATCCCGCTTATCTGCGTAATGCAGAGCCAGGCACTCCTTTATTTTGGACCAATTGTTGTCAAAAATATTGTAGGAAATCAGGGCGTTATCCGCCGTACCGCGGACCTTTTGTCGAATGTGCTGTAATATAGCATGGTATGAGGGTTTTCCCTTGATGACTGAGAAGTCATCAAGGATGGTTTCTACGGAGTGTACCCAGGACGCGAAGTGTATAGGGCTTCCATCAAAAACTTGAAGCTCTTTTACGCAATCAGGAAGACGACATATTTCGCGAATGTCGGCCTCAGTCATAGGGGCTTGTGCCACCACTTCCTCTGTTGCCTCGCTACGCGGAGGACCGCTAAAGGTATTATTGGTCCAGTCCAACTCCGTCACACGTCTCTCTAAAACTTTCATCTTCTCAAGCAGGGCATTAACGGCACCTGTTAAATTCGTTACGTTCACTTTAAGTTCCTTCATCCTTGTTACCGTTGGAAAAAAAAGAAGGTATATTTAATTATTGCTTAAGTTATATACTTACAGCACCACTAGGTTCATAAGTGGTGTTATATCGTGTACACTGTTTTTTCCTAAGAAGAGCTAGCTTCTATATATTTTTTTGGTTGCTTGTTTGCTTTTTCTAATATGAGGTTCTTTACCTCTTATAGCTTTTCGGTTTTTAAATTTTTTGTATTATTTTTTTATTTGCTTATTTCAATGTAAGCTTCTTTCTCACTTCACAGATTTTTTCCTACTTGATCCTTAAAGGATATTCACTTTCACAAGCGGTCCCTGCTCGGGCGCCACTTAAGGATCTCAGATCCTTTCACTTAAAAAAATTAAGGAGCCAACTCACTCCAAACAAACTAAGAAGTTGAAATTAGTAAGCACTCAAATTTAAAGTTAACAAATATACTTTATTCAAAAATGGTTGTATATAACTAACAAATCGACTTAGTCGTACGGATCCCCGACAGCCCCTGCCCAAACGTTCATGGCGGTTTGCAAAAGAAACCTCAGCGGCGCAACCCTTACGCAAGTGTGTTACAATGCAGTTGAGAATGACCGTGGCCTTGATTTCCCACAAGCGTTGCGTTATTAAATTATTGGTATTGCATTTCATGATGAAATACAAATATGCTTACACTGCAGCGCATGCAACGATCGGTGGGAAAAAAATGTGCTAACGTTGCGGATCGAACGTGGGAATGGGTTGAATTGGCAGTGGCTGAGAGTGTTAACTTGGATCTATACAACGAGCTTTGCCAGTTATCTAAATTTTTTCTTTCTTCTATTCTAATTTAAAGTTTTTTCAATTAAGAAAAAATATATTATAACAATAATAATGATAAAATAATTATTGTTAGGCCTTGAGCTCGATTCAAACTCGCGATCTTACAAATCAGTAGGCCGAAATAACAACAACAAAAATTGTTAATACATCCCAGAGCACGGCGAAAAAGTGTCAATGAAATATGACACTATGGCATCATCGCCATAAACAAAGTCCAATTTTCACAACTATTCTGCAACAGATGTCGCAGTGCTGTGAATATCAATTGGTAGGAACCAGAATTGAAGTAGGAATAATGAAGACAAACAAAACAAGTAAGGAAGGCTAAGTTCGGGTGTAACCGAACATTACATACTCAGTTGAGAGCTATGGAGACAAAATAAGGAAAACCAACATGTAGGAAAATGAACCTAGGGTAACCCTGGAATGTGGTTGTAGACATGTGTATCAAATGGAAGGTATTAAAGAGTATTTTAAGAGAGAGTAGGCCATAGTTCTATGGATGGACGCCATTTAGGGATATCGCCATAAAGGTGGACCAGGGCTGACTCTAGAATTTGTTTGTACGATATGGGTATCAAATGAAAAGCGTTATTGAGCATTTTAAGAGGGAGTGGGCCTTAGGTCTATCGGTGGACGCCTTTTCGAGATATCGCCATTAAGGTGGACCAGGGGTGACTCTAGAATGTGTTTGTACGATATGGGTATCAAATGAAAGGTGGTAATGAGTATTTTAAAAGGCAATGGGCTTTAGTTCTATAGGTGAGCGCCTTTTCGAGAAATCGCCATAAAGGTGGACCAGGGGTGACTCTAGAATATGTTTGTACGATATGGGTATCAAATGAAAGCTGTTAATGAGTATTTTGAAAAGGAGTGGTCCTTTGTTCCATAGGTGGACGCCGTTTTGAGATATCGCCATAAAGGTGGACCAGGGGTGTCTCTAGAATGTGTTTGTACGATATGGGAATCAAATGAAAGGTGTTACTGAGCATTTTAAGAGGGAGTGGGCATTAGGTCTGTAGGTGGACGCCTTTTCGAGATATCGCCATTAGGGTGGGCCAGGGGTGACTCTAGAATGTTTGTACGATATGGGTATCAAACGAAAATTATTACTGAGCATTTTAAGAGGGAGTGGGCATTAGGTCTATAGGTGGACGCCTTTTCGAAATGTCGCCATTAGGGTGGGCCAGGGGTGACTCTAGAATGTGTTTGTATGATATGGGTATCAAATGAAAGATGGTAATGAGTATTTTAAAAGAGAGTAATCCTTAGTTCTATAGGTGGACGCCTTTTCGAGATATCGCCATAAAGGTGGGCCAAGGGTGACTCTAGAATGTTTGTACGATATGGGTATCAAACGAAAGGTGTTACTGAGCATTTTAAGAGGGAGTGGGCATGAGGTCTATAGGTGGACGCCTTTTCGAGATATCGTCATTAGGGTGGGCCAGGGGTGACTCTAGAATGTGTTTGTGCGATATGGGTATCAAACGAAAGGTGTTACTGAGCATTTTAAGAGGGAGTGGGCATTAGGTCTATAGGTGGACGCCTTTTCGAGATATCGCCATTAGGGTGGGCCAGGGGTGACTCTAGAATGTTTGTACGATATGGGTATCAAACGAAAGGTGTTACTGAGCATTTTAAGAGGGAGTGGGCATTAGGTCTATAGGTGGACGCCTTTTCGAGATATCGCCATTAGGGTGGGCCAGGGGTGACTATAGAATGTGTTTGTACGATATGGGTATCAAATGAAAGGTGGTAATGAGTATTTTAAAAGGGAATGGGCTTCAGTTCTATAGGTGAGCGCCTTTTCGAGAAATCGCCATATAGGTGGACCAGGGGTGACTCTAGAATATGTTTGTACGATATGGGTATCAAATGAAAGCTGTTAATGAGTATTTTGAAAAGGAGTGGTCCTTAGTTCCAAAGGTGGACGCCGTTTTGAGATATCGCCATAAAGGTGGACCAAGGGTGACTCTAGAATGTTTGTACGATATGGCTATCAAACGAAAGGCGTAATGAGCATTTTAAGAGGGAGTGGGCATTAGGTCTATAGGTGGACGCCTTTTCGAGATATTGCCATTAGGGTGGGCCAGGGTGACTCTAGAATGTGTTTGTACGATATGGGTATCAAATGAAAAGTGATAATGAGTATTTTAAAGGTGAGTAATCCTTAGTTCTATAGGTGGACGCCTTTTCGAGATATCGCCATAAGGGTGGACCAAGGGTGACTCTAGAATGTTTGTACGATATGGGTATCAAACGAAAGGTGTTACTGAGCATTTTAAGAGGGAGCGGGCATTAGGTTTATAGGTGGACGCCTTTCCGAGATATTGCCATTAGGGTGGGCCAGGGGTGACTCTAGAATGTTTGTACGATATGGGTATCAAACGAAAGGTGTTACTGAGCATTTTAAGAGGGAGTGAGCATTAGGTCAATAGGTGGACGCCTTTTCGAGATATCGCCATTAGGGTGGGCCAGGGGTGATTATAGAATGTTTGTACGATATGGGTATCAAACGAAAGGTGTTACTGAGCATTTTAAGAGGGAGTGGACATTAGGTCTATAGGTGGACGCCTTTTCGAGATATCGCCATTAGGGTGGGATAGGGGAATGTTTGTACGATATGGGTATCAAACGAAAGGTGTTACTGAGCATTTTAAGAGGGAGTGGGCATTAGGTCTATAGGTGGACGCTTTTCGAGATTTCGCCATTAGGGTGGGCCAGGGGTGACTCTAGAATGTGTTTGTACGATATGGATATCAAATTAAAGGTATTAATGAGGGTTTTAAAAGCGAGTGGCCCTTAGATGTATATGTGAAGGCGTTCTCGCGATATCGACTAAAATGTGGACCAAGTGATCCAGAAAATCATTTGTCGGGTAGTGCTAATTTATTAATATATGCAATACCACTAACAGTATTCCTGCCAAGATTCCAAGGGCTGTTGATTTCGCCTTGTAGAACTTTTTCATTTTCTTCTAATTAATATGGTAGGTGTCACACCCATTTTACAAAGTTTTTTCCAAAGTTATATTTTGCGTCAATAAATCAATCCAGTTACCATGTTTCATCCCTTTTTCGTATTTGGTATAGAATTATGGCATTTTTTTCATTTTTCGTAAATTTCGATATCGATAAAGAGGGCGTGGTTATGGTCGGATTTCGGTGAGTTCGGTAAAGTGAGTTCAGATAAGTACGTGGGCTAAGTTTAGTAAAGATATATCGGTTTTTGCTCAAGTTATTGTGTTAACGGCCGAGCGGAAGGACAGACGGTGGACTGTGTATAAAAACTGGGCGTCGCTTCCACCGATTTCGCCCATTTTCACAGAGAACAGTTACCGTCATAGAATCTATGCCCCTACCAAATTTGAGAAAGGATTGGTAAATTTTTTGTTCGACTTATGGCATTAAAAGTATTCTAGACAAACTAAATGAAAATGGGCGGAGCCCACGCCCATTTTGAAATTTTCTTTTATTTTTGTATTTTGTTGCATCATATCATTACTGGAGTTGAATTTTGACTTAATTTACTTATATACAGTAAAGATATAAAATTTTTTGTTAAAAATTTGAATTAAAAAAAAAATTTTTTTTAAAAAGTGGGGCGTGTTCTTCATCCAATTTTGCTAATTTTTATTTAGCACATATATGGTAATAGTAGTAACGTTTCTGCCAAATTTCATCATGATATCTTCAACGACTGCCAAATTACAGCTTGCAAAACTTTTAAATTACCTTCTTGTAAAAGTGGGCGGTGCCACGCCCATTGCCCCAAATCTTACTAATTTTCTATTCTGCGTCATAACGTCAACCCATCTACCAAGTTTCATCGCTTTAACCGCCTTTGGCAATGAATTATCGCATTTTTTTCGGTTTTTCGAAATGTTCGATATCGAAAAAGTGGGCGTGGTTATAGTCCGATATCGTTCATTTTAAATAGCGATCTGAGATGAGTGCCTAGGAATCTACATACCAAATTTCATCTAGATACCTAAAAATTTACTCAAGTTATCGTGTTATCGGGCAGGACGGACGGACGGACATGACTCAATCAAAATTTTTCGATACTGATGATTTTGATATATGGGAGTCTATATCTATCTCGATTCCTTTATACCTGTATAACCAACCGTTATCCAATCAAAGTTAATATACTCTGTGAGCTCTGCCCCAACTGAGTATAAAAACAGCTGATTGGCGGCGATGACAGATCAGCCGATGAGCAAAACAAAACGTTGGAAATAAAAACATACACATTGCACATCCAAGACAGCGGGAACGGTTCTGCTGTAATTCCTATTAATATTGTTTTTGATTTTGTTATAGTTATTGGTTATTATGTTTGTATATGTTTATTTGTACAAATGAGATTTAATTTCTTTACTTCACTTTATGTAAAAAATAATAATAATAATAAACAGTGAAAAACTTTATTACAAAACCGATCCATGCATAAGTACGTTGGTGCACCTTACACAGCAATAAATCAATGTTTTTGTGGGTCCACCAAACACAATAGATATAAATCCAGATGTCTGCCAAATATCAACCGCACTTGCGCGACTTTTTGTTTTGTTAGTTTTTAGTTTTAATAAATCATTTCAATTTAGTATTCCTTTGTCTGCCTATTTTTATTATAAATAGGCCACACTCAGATGGAAATTATCACCAGCTTTCAATATTATTTCGCTGTAAAAGCACTTTAAAACAATTTTTCTGTAGAGCGCTTGAAAAACACGTCCTTTCTCTATCACTTCCTTCTCAATATGTTTATTGATCAAAAGTAACATTTAATATATAATAGTCTTAAAATTAATAATAATGATATTTAGATGTTCTAGTGTACACGTTCTTCTTCTGGTACCTTCCGCGTCATTCGTTGAGCTTAAGTATTGCCGTCATGCAGAAAAGTGAACATGTTGCCACACTTCCATATTATCAAAATCATCAGTATCGAAAAAAAATTTGATTGAGCCATGCCCGCCCGTCCGTCTGTCCGTTAACACGATAACTTGAGTAAATATTGAGATATCTTCCCCAAATTTGGTACACGAGCTTATCTGACCCAGAATAGATTGGTATTGAAAATGAGCGAAGTTGGATGATAACCACGCTCACTTTTTATATATATAACATTTTGGAAAACACAAAAACCTGATTATTTCTTAATTGAAAAAATTATAAATTAGAATAGAAGAAAGAAAAAATTTTTAGACAACTGCCAAAGCTCGTTGTATAGATCCATTTCGGGAACTGCTAAATTCCTTCATCGGCAGCGTTTAGGCGCCGCTGCTATAACCATTCAGCCATCACAGCGGTTTTTTGTTTGTCTTCATTATTCTTACTTCAATTCTGGTTCTTGCCAATTGATATTCACAGCACTGCGACATCTGTTGCAGAATAGTTGTGAAAATTGGACTTTGTTTATGGCGATGATGCCATAGTGTCATATTTTATTGACACTTTTTCCCCGTGCTCTGTGATGTATTAACAATTTTTGTTGTTGTTATATCGGCCTACTGATTTGTAAGATCGCGAGTTTGAATCGAGCTCAAGGCCTAACATAATTATTTTATCATTATTATTGTTATAATATATTTTTTCTTAATTGAAAAAATTTTAAATTAGAATAGAAGAAAGAAAAAATTTAGACAACTGCCAAAGCTAGTTGTTTAGATCCATTTCAGGAACTGCTAAATTCCTTCATCGGCAACGTTTAGGCGCCGCTGCTATAACCATTCAGCCATCACAGCAGTTTTTTGGTTGTCTTCATTATTCCTACTTCAATTCTGGTTCTTGCCAATTGATATTCACAGCACTGCGACATCTGTTGCAGAATAGTTGTGAAAATTGGACTTTGTTTATGGCGATGATGCCATAGTGTCATATTTCATTGACACTTTTTCCCCGTGCTCTGGGATGTATTAACAATTTTTTTTGTTGTTATATCGGCCTACTGATTTGTAAGATCGCGAGTTTGAATCGAGCCCAAGGCCTACCAATAATTATTTTATCATTATTATTCTAATAATAGAAGAAAGAAAAAATTTAGACAACTGCCAAAGCTCGTTGTATAGATCCATTTCGGGAGCTGATAAATTCCTCCATCGGCAACGATTAGGCGCCGCTGCTATAACCATTAAGCCATCACAGCCGTTTTTTGGTTGTCTTCATTATTCCTACTTCAATTCTGGTTCTTTCCAATTGATATTCACAGCACTGCGACATCTGTTGCAGAATAGTTGCGAAAATTGGACTTTGTTTATGGCGATGATGCCATAGTGTCATATTTCATTGACACTTTTTCCCCGTGCTCTGGGATGTATTGACAATTTTTGTTGTTGTTATATCGGCCTACTGTTTTGTAAGATCGCGAGTTTAAATCGAGCTCAAGGCCTAACAAATATCATTATTATTGTTATAATATATTTTTTCTTAATTGAAAAAATGTTAAATTAGAATAGAAGAAAGAAAAAATTTAGACAACTGCCAAAGCTCGTTGTATAGATCCATTTCGGGAGCTGCTAAATTCCTTCATCGGCAACGATTAGGCGCCGCTGCTATAACCATTAAGCCATCACAGCGGTTTTTTGGTTGTCTTCATTATTCCTACTTCAATTCTGGTTCTTGCCAATTGATATTCACAGCACTGCGACATCTGTTGCAGAATAGTTGTGAAAATTGGACTTTGTTTATGGCGATGATGCCATAGTGTCATATTTCATTGACACTTTTTCCCCGTGCTCTGGGATGTATTGACAATTTTTGTTGTTGTTATATCGGACTGATTTGTAAGATCGCAAGTTTGAATCGAGCTCAAGGCCTAACAAATATCATTATTATTGTTATTATATATTTTTTCTTAATTGAAAATTTTTAAATTAGAATAGAAGAAAGAAAAAATTTTAGACAACTGCCAAAGCTCGTTGTATAGATCCTTTTCGGGAGCTGCTAAATTCCTTCATCGGCAACGATTAGGCGCCGCTGCTATAACCATTAAGCCATCACAGCGGTTTTTTTTGGTTGTCTTCATTATTCCTACTTCAATTCTGGTTCTTGCCAATTGATATTCACAGCACTGCGACATCTGTTGCAGAATAGTTGTGAAAATTGGACTTTGTTTATGGCGATGATGCCATAGTGTCATATTTCATTGACACTTTTTGCCCGTGCTCTGGGATGTATTAACAATTTTTGTTGTTGTTATATCGGCCTACTGATTTGTAAGATCGCGCGTTTGAATCGAGCTCAAGGCCTACCAATAATTATTTTATCATTATTATTGTTATAGTATATTTTTTCTTAATTGAAAAAATTTTAAATTAGAATAGAAGAAAGAAAAAATTTAGACCACTGCCAAAGCTCGTTGTATAGATCCATTTCGGAACTGCTAAATTCCTTCATCGGCAACGTTTAGGCGCCGCTGCTATAACCATTCAGCCATCACAGCGGTTTTTTGCTTGTCTTCATTATTCCTACTTCAATTGTGGTTCTTGCCAATTGATATTCACAGCACTGCGACATTCTGTTGCAGAATAGTTGTGAAAATTGGACTTTGTTTATGGCGATGATGCCATAGTGTCATATTTCATTGACACTTTTTGCCCGTGCTCTGGGATGTATTAACAATTTTTGTTGTTGTTATTAGGCCTACTGATTTGTAAGATCGCGCGTTTGAATCGAGCTCAAGGCCTACCAATAATTATTTTATCATTATTATTGTTATTATATATTTTTTCTTAATTGAAAATTTTTAAATTAGAATAGAAGAAAGAAAAAATTTAGACAACTGCCAAAGCTCGTTGTATAGATCCATTTCGGGAACTGCTAAATTCCTTCATCGGCAACGTTTAGGCGCCGCTGCAATAACCATTCAGCCATCACAGCGGTTTTTTGCTTGTCTTCATTATTCCTACTTCAATTGTGGTTCTTGCCAATTGATATTCACAGCACTGCGACATCTGTTGCAGAATAGTTGTGAAAATTGGACTTTGTTTATGGCGATGATGCCATAGTGTCATATTTCATTGACACTTTTTCCCCGTGCTCTGGGATGTATTAACAATTTTTGTTGGTGTTATATCGGCCTACTGATTTGTAAGATCGCGAGTTTGAATCGAGCTCAAGGCCTAACAATAATTATTTTATCATTATTATTGTTATAATATATTTTTTCTTAATTGAAAAAATTTTAAATTAGAATAGAAGAAAGAAAAAATTTAGACAACTGCCAAAGCTCGTTGTATAGATCCATTTCGGGAACTGCTAAATTCCTTCATCGGCAACGTTTAGGCGCCGCTGCAATAACCATTCAGCCATCACAGCGGTTTTTTGCTTGTCTTCATTATTCCTACTTCAATTGTGGTTCTTGCCAATTGATATTCACAGCACTGCGACATCTGTTGCAGAATAGTTGTGGAAATTGGACTTTGTTTATGGCGATGATGCCATAGTGCCATATTTCATTGACACTTTTTCCCCGTGCTCTGGGATGTATTAACAGTTTTTGTTGGTGTTATATCGGCCTACTGATTTGTAAGATTGCGAGTTTGAATCGAGCTCAAGGCCCAACAATAATTATTTTATAATATATTTTTTCTTAATTGAAAAAATTTTAAATTAGAATAGAAGAAAGAAAAAATTTAGACAACTGCCAAAGCTCGTTGTATAGATCCATTTCGGGAACTGCTAAATTCCTTCATCGGCAACGTTTAGGCGCCGCTGCTATAACCATTCAGCTATGACAGCGGTTTTTTGTGTGTGTTCATTAGTCCTACTTCAATTCTGGTTCTTGCCAATAGATACTCACAGCAATGCGACATCTGTTGCAAAATAGTTGTGAAAATTGGACTTTGTTTATGGCGATGATGCCATAGTGTCATATTTCATTGACACTTTTTCCCCGTGCTCTGGGATGTATTAACAATTTTTGTTGTTGTTATATCGGCCTACTAATTTTTAAGATCGCGAGTTTGATTCGAGCTCAAGGCTAAACTATAATTATTTCATCATTATTACAAAGTCCAATTTTCACAACTATTCTGCAACAGATGTCGCAGTGCTGTGAATATCAATTAGCAAGAACCAGAATTGAAGTAGGAATAATGAAGGCAAACAAAAAACCGCTGTGATGGCTGAATGGTTATAGCAGCGGCGCCTAAACGTTGCCGATGAAGGAATTTAACAGTTCCCGAAATTGAACATAAGGATCTCGGATCCTTTCACTTAAAAAAATTAAGGAGCTAACTCGCTCCAAACAAACTAAGAAGTTGAAATTAGTAAGCACTCACATTTAAAGTTAACAAATATAGTTGTATATAACTAACAAATCCACTCAGTCGTACGGATCCCCGACAGCAACGGCCCAAACGTTCTTGGCGGTTTGCCAAAGAAACCTCAGCGCCGGCGGCAGCGGCGCGCGCAACCCTTACGCAAGTGTGCTACAATGCAGGTGAGAATGACCGTGGCCTTGATTTCCCACAAGCGTTGCGTTATTAAATTATTGGTATTGCATTTCATGATGAAATACAAATATGCTTACGCTGCAGCGCATGCAACGATCGGTGGGAAACAAAATGTGCTGACGTTGCGGATCGAACGTGGGAATGGGTTGAATGGGCAGTGGCTGAGCGTGTTAACTCGTCCCCCTTTAAAGATCTACGTCCCGTAGATTAGGTGTTTGGGGTGAGTCCTCGCGCCTATGTTCGCGGAAGCTCTTGTTCAATTCCGGAATGTTCAAGGTATGTATGTTTAATTCTGCTGTAATTCTCTTCCAAATTAACCAAATGACTGTGACCAACATAGCAAAGCCCACGATTTCCAATGTGACAAACCAGTCTGTTTTTCCTCTGAGGTATCGAATAAGCTTCACGTTTCCTGTTGTCATCTCATGGACAAGGTTGAGGTTGACTGCGAGATTTCTATTTGTAATAGTGGACAGCACAGGAGGTAGTACTTGGATGCCTGAGCTGCTTGTGCTCCAGTACGTTCTACCGTCGATTCTAACCGTTTCGTTGTACAGTTGTAGAATATATGAGCCGCTCAATTCATTGGAAGTATTGTCTGACCAAATAGTTTTATTGAAATTGTCCAAGAGGATCGTGTCCTCCTTGGTTGCCTCAATCGTTGAGTCATTCCAGCTTATATATCGGCAACTGGTTTTTCGACCTTTAAGCAGACGTGGCACACAATCATCCTCTCGAAATAGGTCCAATGATTCTTGCTTACATACCATTGCGCTTGTAAGGTGGGTTCATCTATCCTTGATGCCATACGTATGCTCCTTATTAACTAAGACTGAACTGTATTGCAATTCCACCCGATGACCGTTCTTTGTTATTGACCTGGTGATTAGATGGTTGAACCTTGTTTCGGCCACCTTAGGCATGACCAAAACCTAGACTAGCATTGTGCCGTTTGTGTAGATTGAAGGTTCTCCGTACTCAATGGCTTCTATAACAGTGCTATAAGGGAGGACCTCTATCTCACTTATGATTCTGTTGATTTCTTCTTTGTCTAGCAGGTTGATGTTGACCACCCCTGTTTTAGTCATCTGACAGGCTTGGACCAATTCGTTGACATCGTCCCTCAGAATCCTTGCCTTGTGTAGGATTGCCTGTGATATCTTCATAATGTGATCATGCCCACGGATTCCATTTGTGGCGGTTATGATGCCATTGGCAGTCTGCAATAACTCATGAGATTTTTTAAATATTTCAGAGTTTACCTTGTATTGTTGATTCTTATTGGATATTAATGAATCCTGTACTTGTAAGACTTTATCCCAGTCCGAAGCGTCAGCGGAACCGGCAATCTATTTCCAAGCCGATCCTATCCAATTAATTAAGCGTCTAGGCCGTTTAACTTTCGGGCCTTTTAGTTCACTGAGCTGAGCTTGAACTTTCTCCAAGTGGTAGGAGAGAAAATCTGTAAAATCGTTGGTTTCGTTTAGTTTTAATGTTTCGAGTTTCAGGCGACTTGCTATTTCCTCATATGGAGATAGATTGATCATGTGAATTAGTTTGAAATATCCATTTGTTATCCAGCTGTACCCATCGCGGATTGAAATGATTGGAGAATCGATTTTGAAGACATCATAGGTGTTCGCGATTGCGCAGAGACAGATGCTGCGGGGATTAGATTTATTTTAATTATACTTAGTTCCATGAATTACCACGCTTAGTAAAAAAATTTAGTTTAAAATAGTTAATAGTAGTAACTTTAAGGTAACAAGAAATTTGAAATAGTTAAAAATTGTTTCCTCTTTTTTTGTTTTACAATATTTACATTTGTTTTGATCTGTGGTTAATGGTTTAGTATTCTATTTATTTATTTCGTTTTAGTATCGCTCTAGTAAGAGAATTCCATTCTCCTTTTTTTTTGTGTTTTTTTTTTTTTTTTATGAGAGCGTTTGTTTCCTCTTCACCAATTTGGTGTTTATAATATGTGTACAATTTATGTACTCCAGTGCGAACACAAATTCTTTTTGTTAAATTTGCATTGGAATATAGGCGTTTTCCCAGCTGACATTGGAAGGTTCGTGTGATCCTTTTTAGTCATAAGCGTTGATAATTGCAAATGACCTACTAACGGCACGAGTGGCTTCACGTCAATTAAAGCATGGTCCTCGCGGTGGAGTTGAACCACACCGATTGTCGTCAGTCGAGCCATCGAGTTATTTGGAATTGAACCAATATCTGACTAGATCGGCTGCAAGTTAATTGCACCCAAAAGCCTGGGTCACAAGGATCTAAGCATAAGAGTTGCCTTCTGACCAATGTTATCTTAGACGTTTTTGACGTCACTTTTGTGGAACTTTTTCCACTTTCGGTAGCAATAGTTACGTGTCTGTCTTCAGCGACAGTTTCTTCTTTATAAAGAGGCTTTTGTTTTGCCTTTATTTGTTTGTTGGCAATCAGCAACTTTTCCCCTGTTTCAAAGGAAGGCGGTGTTGTGCGTTTAGCGTTCAACCTGTCATTCCTGACCTCCTGCTCCCTCTCCAATAAGGCCTTAATATCCTCCATAGTTTTTTCTCGGAAATTCACCAATTCCTGATAATTTATTTTTGAGGTCCGGTTGAGGACACATCCGCTGGTTTTCGTTTGATAACATAGTGGACAGTATTGTTGTATCTGTCCACTGCAATAGAAATGCGTTCTTTTGGAGTAAGTCTGTTATATTCAACCGAAATACAGCGGTATGTTTCAATCAGCGTTGAGTGCAGACGCTCAACCTGACCGTTAGTTTCGCTTCGTTGTGTAGGAGTTTAGTAAATTTCTATGCCAAGGGATCGAATATAATTGGACAAGGGGAGTCAAAAATCCCCTCTCATTGTCCATAACTAATATTTTCGGCACGGCGAAATAGTGCAGGAAATCAGTAAGCTTTCTTCGGAGGTGGACGGAAGATTTGTTCTTTATTGGGAAATGCTTGGCAAATTTCGTGAATTTATCAATTGCGCTGAGATACTTTTGCTTCTCTATTTCGAAGAGGTCGACGTGTAGAATTTCGCTGGGATAATTTGGTATTGGGGTATATTGGAGGAACGGTTCGCCGGATGCCTATCGTACGTTAAAGGGGGCCTCTACATGTGGTATTAAATCCGAATTATCCTGATCAGCTGAATGCATTGTGCATTGAGTGGCAGTGTCAATTTCGGGTTCTCTTTCGAGTCCAGCACTTGTGGGATCATGTCCTGAAACAGATGGAGGTTGGACAATGATAGAACCGGCTAGCGCATTAACTTCGGTTTTGAGACGAGAGAGAGCATCGGCGACTAAATTCGATTTTACCGGTTTGTAGATTATTTCGCAATTGTACTCCTCTATCCTGGCCTTCCAGCGTTTCAGTTTAGCATTGTAGTTTGTGCAACTCAGAGAAAACGTTAGTGGTTTGTGATCGGTGTATATCTAATTTTCTTGGCACCGTATAGGTACGACCGCAGATTATCGAGAGCCCAAACAACAGCGAGGAGCTCTTTCTCGTTAGAAGCATAGTTTCCGTCGTATTTATTCAAGGATCGTGAAATGTAAGCTATAGGTTTGTCCTCGCCTACTACTCCCTGGGAGAGGACTACCCCGATGGCGAAGTTCAAGGCATCCGTAGTCAGGTTAAATGGTTTTCCGAAATCTGGAAAGGCAAAAACATAAGCAGATAAAAGAAGCTGTTTTAAATCATGAAAAGCCTGAAGGGTCCTGTCGTCAAGTTCAATTTTTATTTTTTTTGGAACAATTTGCTTTCACCTGAGCATTCTCGCCTCGAGTGAGATTGGTTATAGCTTTTGCCACTTTTGCGTAGTCTCTTATGAACTTCCTGTAATAGGAAGTCATACCTAAAAAGCTTTTCAAATCCTTGAGATTTTCTGGTGGTGAAATAAGTTCGCTTGGACCTTGCTTGAGTCGGCGCGAACGCTATCGGGAGTGATCACGCACCCAAGGAATTCTACTTCTTTTTCGAAGAAGCAGGTCTTTACCAGATTTAGCGCTAACGCTATCGGGAGTGATGACGTACCCAAGGAATTCTACTTCTTTTTCGAAGAAGCAGGTCTTCTCCAGATTTACCTTAAGGTTTCCTTCGCGAAGCCTTGCAAATATCTTTTCGATGTTCAGTAAGTGTTCTTCCGGGTCCTTTCCAAAACAATTATGTCGTCAATGTAGACATAACAAATTTTCCCTGTATATTGTTTGAGGACGTCGTCGATCATCCTTTGGAAAATGGCGGGAGCATTTTTTAAACCACAGGGTAAGCGTAGGAATTCGTTTTTCCCATTCATCGTTGAGAACGCTGTCTTGAGTATATCCGACGCTCTCATAGGTATCTGGTGAAAGCCAGACGTTAAGTCAATAGTTATGAAGAAATTGGCCTGCCCTAAACTGGACAAGGTGGTGTTTATGTCTGGGATATGGTACGTATCGGCGATAGTGACAGCATTTAATCTGTTATAGTCAATCACCATTCTATATTGTTTTTCCCCATTTGGCTTTGGTTTTTTGGGCACCACCCATATTGGGGAGTTGTAAGGGCTTTTTGAAGGTCTAATAACTCCCTCATTAAGCAATTCGGTTATTTTCCTGTCTACTTCTTCCCTCATACATACCGGATAAGGGTAACTTTTACTGTAGGTAGGTTCAGGGGTGGTGGTCCGTATTTCGGCTCGCACATTTGTATCCACGAGCTCACTGCCATTAAGAGGGAGGAAAAGATCGTAGTATTTTTTCAGTACTTCATCAACGTGCTGTTTTATATCAGCGGATACGTCCTTTCCCATTGAGTAATTAACCTGATTCGAGATTTTGGCCTTTAGTGGCAATTTGAAACTTTCTATCCTTAAGAAATTGTTCTTCCTGTCGACTACTGTCCCTAATATTTTGAACGTATCATCGCCGATAATACCGGCGAAGGATTTCAGTCCCAGAAGGACAAAGAAAGCTATCTTTGAAGGGAAGCCCACATCCCTGAAAATATTTAAACCTATCTTTTTACTAATTTGCACCTCTCCTCCAGCTGAGTGGACATTAAAAACTTTCTCAACGGGATCACCTCCAGCTGCAATTTCTTCGCTAATGAAATTTTTGTTGGCCCCTGCGTCAATCAGGAAGTCGAGGGTGCGGCCATCTGAGAGTGTGTACTCTAAGTATTGTACGCTAGATGGCCCTCCGATAGAAAATCCCATTCACCCTCGTTCTTGGTCAATTCTTCTTCCTTGGTGTTATCCTCATCAGTTCCGGTCGTTGAATGGAAAAGCCTTTATTGTTTCCTCGGGAAGTTTTCCGATCTTGCTTCACGTTTGAATGGATTAGGGCAATTGATATAATTTACAGCACGCGATTGGGTAGAGCGGTCCACATCCATTTTTTCGACGGGAGGATTCGTAGACTGAGTAGCGGGTGGAGCACGATAGTTACTTGAAAACGCTCCCTTCTATCGAATGGAGGTGTGCGATCTTGTTGACGCCAGGTAGGCTTGGGTGCGATTACAGGTGGTCTCCCTTCGAAGGAAGGTTTAATCTCGTTTAAATTGTTAATAGGGACCACAATGCGATTATTACCGGAAGATGAGTGAAGCGATACGTTTCTGAAGTTGACATTCTGCAACTCCAGGCAAGCTGAATAAGCCTCTGGAAGAGTCTTGGGGCGTTGAACGAGGAGCATCCTTGAGAGCTCCTCATTTAGACCGCGGATGAATACATCCAACGCCCTATTTCTGTAGGTGTTCATAAGGACCTCCGTGGTTTCGTCAGTGTACGATTCGGTTTGTAACTTATTAAGAATCAAGTTGAATAGGTGGTTCACTCGACCGTAGAACTCGTCGACAGTGCCATCTTTCTGTTGCAATTGATGCAACTGGTGTTCGAGAGTGCGGACATCCCGCTTATCTGCGTAATGCAGAGCCAGGCACTCCTTTATTTTGGACCAATTGTTGTCAAAAATATTGTAGGAAATCAGGGCGTTATCCGCCGTACCGCGGACCTTTTGTCGAATGTGCTGTAATATAGCATGGTATGAGGGTTTTCCCTTGAAGACTGAGAAGTCAGCAAGGATGGTTTCTACGGAGTGTACCCAGGACGCGAAGTGTATAGGGCTTCCATCAAAAACTTGAAGCTCTTTTACGCAATCAGGAAGACGACATATTTCGCGAATGTCGGCCCCAGTCATAGGGGCTTGTGCCACCACTTCCTCTGTTGCCTCGCTACGCGGAGGACCGCTGAAGGTATTATTGGTCCGGTCCAACTCCGTCACACGTCTCTCTAAAACTTTCATCTTCTCCAGCAGGGCATTAACGGCACCTGTTAAATTCGTTACGTTCACTTTAAGTTCCTTCATCCTTGTTACCGTTGGAAAAAAAGAAGGTATATTTAATTATTGGTTAAGTTATATACTTACAGCACCACTAAGTTCATAAGTGTTGTTATATCGTGTACACTGTTTTTTCCTAAGAAGAGCTAGCTTCTATATATTTTTTTGGTTTCTTGCTTGCTTTTTCTAATATGAGGTTCTATACCTCTTATAGCTTTTCGGTTTTTAAATTTTTTGTATTATTTTTTTATTTGCTTATTTCAATGTAAGCTTCTTTCTCACTTCACAGATTTTTTCCTACTTGATCCTTAAAGGATATTCACTTTCACAAGCGGTCCCTGCTCGGGCCCCACTTAAGGATCTCGGATCCTTTCACTTAAAAAAATTAAGGAGCCAACTCGCTCCAAACAAGCAAAGAAGTTGAAATTAGTAAGCACTCAAATTTAAAGTTAACAAATATACTTTATTCAAAAATGGTTGTATATAACTAACAAATCGACTTAGTCGTATGGATCCCCGACAGCACCTGCCCAAACGTTCATGGCGGTTTGCAAAAGAAACCTCAGCGCCGGCGGCAGCGGCGCAACCCTTACGCAAGTGTGTTACAATGCAGGTGAAAATGACCGTGGCCTTGATTTCCCACAAGCGTTGCGTTATTAAATTATTGGTATTGCATTTCATGATGAAATACAAATATGCTGCAGCGCATGCAACGATCGGTGGGAAAAAAAAATGTGCTAACGTTGCGGATCGAACGTGGGAATGGGTTGAATGGGCAGTGGCTGAGCGTGTTAACTTGGATCTATACAACGAGCTTTGCCAGTTGTCTAAATTTTTTCTTTCTTCTATTCTAATTTAAAGTTTTTTCAATTAAGAAAAAATATATTATAACAATAATAATGATAAAATAATTATTGTTAGGCCTTGAGCTCGATTCAAACTCGCGATCTTACAAATCAGTAGGCCGATATAACAACAACAAATCTTGTTAATACATCCCAGAGCACGGGGAAAAATTGTCAATGAAATATGACACTATGGCATCATCGCCATAAACAAAGTCCAATCTTCACAACTATTCTGCAACAGATGTCGCAGTGCTGTGAATATCAATTGGCAAGGACCAGAATTGAAGTAGGAATAATGAAAACAAAACCGCTGTGATGGCTGAATGGTTATAGCAGCGGCGCCTAAACATTGCCGATGAAGGAATTTAGCAGTTCCCGAAATGGATCTTTACAACGAGCTTTGGCAGTTGTCTAAATTTTTTCTTTCTTCTATTCTAATTAAAAATTTTTTCAATTAAGAAAAAATATATTATAACAATAATAATGATAAAATAATTATTGTTAGGCCTTGAGCTGGATTCAAACTTGCGATCTTACAAATCAGTTGGCCGATATAACAACAACAAAATTGTTAATATATCCTGGAGTACGGGGAAGAAGTGTCAATGAAGTTGACACTACGGCATCATCGCCATAAACAAAGTCCAATTTTTACAACTATGCTGCAACAGATGTCGCATTGCTGTGAATATCAATTGGCAAGAACCAGAATTGAAGTAGGAATAATGAAGGCATACAAAAAACCACTCTGATGGCTGAATGGTTATAGCAGCAGTTCCCGAAATGGATCTATACAACGCGCTTTGGCAGTTCTCTAAATTTTTTCTTTCTTCTATTCTAATTTAAAAAAATTTTTCAATTAAGAAAAAATATATTATAACAATAATAATGATAAAATAATTATTGTTGGGCCTTGAGCTCGATTCAAACTCGCGATCTTACAAATCAGTAGACCGATATAACAACAACAAAAATTGTTAATACATCCCAGAGCACGGCGAAAAAGTGTCAATGAAATATGACACTATGGCATCATCGCCATAAACAAAGTCCAATTTTCACAATTATTCTGCAACAGATGTCGCAGTGCTGTGAATATCAATTGGTAGGAACCAGAATTGAAGTAGAAATAATGAAGACAAACAAAACAAGTAAGGAAGGCTAAGTTCGGGTGTAACCGAACTTTACATACTCAGTTGAGAGCTATGGAGACAAAATAAGGAAAATCACCATTTAGGAAAATGAACCTAGGGTAACCCTGGAATGTGGTTGTATGACATGTGTATCAAATGAAAGGTATTAAAGAGTATTTTAAGAGAGAGTAGGCCATAGTTCTATGGATGGACGCCATTTAGGGATATCGCCATATAGGTGGACCAGGGCTGACTCTAGAATTTGTTTGTACGATATGGGTATCAAATGAAAGGCGTTACTGAGCATTTTAAGAGGGAGTGGGCCTTATGTCTATCGGTGGACGCCTTTTCGAGATATCGCCATTAAGGTGGACCAGGGGTGACTCTAGAATGTGTTTGTACGATATGGGTATCAAATGAAAGGTGGTAATGAGTATTTTAAAAGGGAATGGGCTTTAGTTCTATAGGTGAGCGCCTTTTCGAGAAATCGCCATAAAGGTGGACCAGTGGTGACTCTAGAATATGTTTGTACGATATGGGTATCAAATGAAAGCTGTTAATGAGTATTTTGAAAAGGAGTGGTCCTTAGTTCCATAGGTGGACGCCGTTTCGAGATATCGCCATAAAGGTGGACCAGGGGTGTCTCTAGAATGTGTTTGTACGATATGGGAATCAAATGAAAGGTGTTACTGAGCATTTTAAGAGGGAGTGGGCATTAGGTCTATAGGTGGACGCCTTTTCGAGATATCGCAATTAGGGTGAGCCAGAGGTGACTCTAGAATGTTTGTACGATATGGGTATCAAACGAAAAGTGTTACTGAGCATTTTAAGAGGGAGTGGGCATTAGGTCTATAGATGGACGCCTTTTCGAAATGTCGCCATTAGGGTGGGCCAGGGGTGACTCTAGAATGTGTTTGTATGATATGGGTATCAAATGAAAGATGGTAATGAGTATTTTAAAAGAGAAAAGTTCTATAGGTGGACGCCTTTTCGAGATATCGCCATAAAGGTGGACCAAGGGTGACTCTAGAATGTTTGTACGATATGGGTATCAAACGAAAGGTGTTACTGAACATTTTAAGAGGGAGTGTGCATGAGGTCTATAGGTGGACGCCTTTTCGAGATATCGTCATTAGGGTGGGCCAAACACATTCTAGAGTCACCTCTGGTTCGTCTTTATGGCGATATCTCGAAAAGGCGTCCATCTATAGAACTAAGGCCCACTCCCTTCTAAATAATCATTAACACCTTTCATTTGATACCCATATCGTACAAACGCCTTCTAGAGTCACCCCTCCACCTTTATGGCAATATCTCGAAAAGACGTCCACCTATAAAACTAAGGCCCACTCCCTTTTAAAATACTCATTAACATCTTTCATTTGATACCCATATCGTACAAACACATTCTAGAGTCACCCCTTGTCCACCTTTATGGCGATATCCCGAAAAGGCGTCCTACAGGACTAAGGCCCACTCCCTTTTAAATAATCATTAATACCTTTCATTTGATACCCATATCGTACAAACGCTTTGTAGAGTCACCCCTGGTCCACCTTTATAGCGATATCTTGAAAAGGCGTCCACCTATAGAACTAAGGCCCACTCCCTTTTAAAATATTCATTAACACCTTTCATTTGATACCCATATCGTACAGATACATTCTAGAGTCATCCCTGGTCCACATTTATGGCGATATCTCGAAAAAAGTGTCCACCTATAGAGCTAAGGCCCACTCTCCTTTAAAATACTTATTAACACCTTTCATTTGATACCCATATCGTACACACACATTCTAGAGTCACCCCTGGTCCACCTCTTTCTTATTTTTTAAATTTGCCTACTGCAGTATATATTCTATTATTATTCACCAATTTGTCCCTCAGGAAAACTGTGTTTTTCCTTATTTTTCAAGTCCTAGATTGCCGGCATATTTCAGCCTGGTCGAATATTTTCCTAAGTCAAGAACTTCCTCAACAATCAGGTTGCTTGAATTTTTTTTTCGCTAACATTTTTCTATCCTAAGATGAAAACGAGCGCGACTAGTTTAATTGTTGTAAATTTATATAGCGCTTTAAATATATATATATATATATATATATATATATATATATATATAGGTTCTCTTGTGACTTTTTTCCATTTTTGTTGTTATTGTCAGCTGGTTTTTTAGTATTTAGTGTTTTGCATATTTCCACCGTGCTAGAATTTTTCTATTGGTTCATGACTATCTTTGTCTTCAAAGATATCAGGGGCATTCAAAGAAATTATACAAACTCTTGATTTGCTATTGAACTTAGACAGTGCTAATGAAGCTGTCATAATAATTTCTTCTATTGATTTACGCATTTTGGGGTTTACTGTTGGCTATGACTCATTTATAATTGTTTACTGCTCTTCTCGAAATTGAGTCGAGGTTTAAAGGGTTTAGGTTGCTAAATTGGAATATCAAATACGTGCTTGAACATTTTTCAACTGCCTCTATTTGATTTTTATATATTTTCTTAGTATCGTGGCCATTGCGATGATCAATAGCCCGATTATGCAGACCAATGCGGCTAGCCAAACATCTGGAATGTTTGGGGTAATTTTTATGTCTACTTGGTCTGGTGACTCATATTTTACTATTATATTTTCTGTTGTTCAGAGTTTTCTTTCCCTAATTCGAATCCGGCTATCGCTATCATGATGCCGTGCGCATTCTTTGTCCACCAGGACATTTTGAAGACAAAAAAATTTCTTTTAACTGTTTTCCTGTTTCTTACAAAAAAAATTATTTAAGCTTTATCTAAGCATTCCATTTTACTTATGATCTTTATTATTTTTTCTTTATTTAGTTAAAATTATAAAAGTTATTATTTAAAAGTTTATTTATAAAAATTGTTGTTCTTAAAGAAACAAATTTTTTAATTTAACATTTTTAACATTTCCAATTTTTCTTGGGATTTTAACAAAATAACATTACAATTTTCTTTATATTTTTATTATTATTATTATTTTTTTTTTAACCAAACATAAGTCCTAAGCAGAAACAAAAATTTCTGCTCTTGGTTGAGCTGCCGTGAGGCTGCCAAATTGTGTCTAATACTTAATGTTATTTTTATATACTTAGTTGCTGCCAGTCATGTGGTAATTCCTCATAAAAAAACGGGACCTTTGGTGTTTTGCTGCCAGTCTAAGGTGTCAATTTGGTATTCCACTTCCTCATGCGTTTTGGTGAAAAAGTTGTTTGTCCATTTCCCTTGTAATTACCATTGCCAATTGTTCAAATTCTTCATTGGCTAATTTCGTTGAGTGTGCCAAATAAATGCTTTAATTTTAGAAAATCCGATTCTTGAGGATTTTAGTCAACTGCCCGCAAACATCAATTCAATTCAATTTAATTTTGCTATCAGTATATCTTTTCTTTTGGCACCGGTTTGTGGCCATTAGTTTTAGACTAAAAAAGAACTTGGCAGGATATCTGATCAGCTAGATCTTTTTAACAATTTTTGCTTATTAGCAAATTTTCTGCTAACTAGTGATCAGGCTAGTGGACAATAATTGAGATTTATTAGAAAATACTTTCCCTTTTATACAAAATTTCTTACATGACAAATATGTGTTTACACTAATACTTACAAACTAAAAATCACATAGATTCATAATGCATATATGAAAAGTCAGCATATTATTATGGTGACCTATTTATGTACACATGTAAATAGATGCATATAACTTTTTTGGTAGTCATTATGACCAACAGACAAATATGTCGATCAGTGTGACTGATCGATAAGTGTGTTGGTCAATGTGACGGGTTGAAAAATGTAAACAGATATGTTCCGTGTGTGTCGGCATGCACATATGATGTTGAACTCCTGCTGAGTTCAAATAATTATGTGGGTCAGTTTAACTTGAATATTTGTGTGGTCGATATGTGTGTATATATATTGTACCATCAAGAATGCATTGAAAGAAACGCATTCAATCTAATGCTACACGGGTTGTTTTCAGGGATCCCGTAATGCTAAGCGTTGATGTTCTACATACCCCCTCTAATTTTTTGAGGTAGGTTGTTTTTTTTTTTTTGGCTTTCCACCAAAACAGAACTCCATAGTTAAGAATAGGTCTAACAATCGCTGTAAAAACCCATTGAGAAAGAGAGGGCGATAGCCCTCACGTACACCCCTGCATTCTTTTACATGCATAAAGTGCCGTTGAAGCCTTCTTCACCCTCTCCTCCACGTTTAGCTTCCATGACAGCTGTATAGGATGATTTCTAGATATTTTGTGCAAAGTTTCTCCTGTATGGTCACCCCTCCTAACTTAGGCCTGATCCAGTTTGGAACCTTGTACCTCTTTGTAAACAAGACCATATCTGTCTTATCCGCGTTGACTTTCAACCCAACATTTGATGCCCAGGTATGAATATTCCGAAGAGCCTGATCCATCAAAGAGCTAATCGTTGGAAGGCACTTTCCACTTATGACAATTGTAACGTAATCTGCGTAATCTGTAAGGTTGATGACCAGCGTCCACAGCAGAGGTGATATCACCCCTCCCTGGGGCGTGCCCCTGTCCACTGAGATCGTGGCCTCGTTACATTGTGATTTAATCTTTCTGCACTTTAACATGCAGCCGATCCATCTGGTTAAGGCTGGATGTACTTTAATGTTATTAAGACCATCCATAATCGCCCATTTAGAAACCTTATTGAAAGCCTCGGCAATATGCTTATTACCACCCTATGCAATGCGATGTCTACCGACTTGCCTTTGGTGTACGCATGTTGTGTTGTGGAGAGTAGTTTTTTATCAACGTTGGAGTTTATGTACACATCTATCAGCCTGTCAAAAGTTTTGTGCAGACACGATGTTAAGGTAATGGGTCTATAGTCCTTGGGGTACACGTGACCGATCTTCGACGCAGTTCTCCAAGAGTGCGGTAGATAATTCATTCTTACGCACCCATCGAATATTATTTTAAGCCATTCCACGACCGCTCTACTTGAAACTTCTAGCATAGCCGGAAATACGCCATGTGGGCCCGGCGACTTAAATTAGAAAACGTCTTCACTGCCCATTCGATCTTGGTATCGGTCACCAAGCCCGGCACTACCCGCTCCGTGATTGAAGTGTGAGTGCTGTCTGCTGGCTCTTCTAAAACATCTCCCGATGGGAAATATGTATCGAGGAGCACCACAAGGGATTCCTCACTATTATGTGACCATTCCCCGTTCTCTTTCTTTATTATTCCCTGGACTATGTTCCCCTTGCTAGGACTTTCCTCAACCGTGCTGTTTCGCTCGGGCACTCTATATCCATACAGAAACTTTTCCATGAGATTCTCTTCGCGCTGGAAATTTCACGCTTGTAGATCCTCAGTAGATCCCTGTACTCATCCCGAAACGCTTCGCTTTCCGCTGTCTTTGCTAGCTTAATATTTCTTTTACCTGTCTTCTTAGAAGGCTCAGCTCATTGCTCCACAATGGCGGTTTTGCTTTTCCTCTGAATCTTCTTAGAGAGCAAGCTTTGTTATACGCAGTCATAAGAGTCCTTGTTAAGAATTCATTAGACTCCTCCACTTCCTCCCCATTGGAAACCTCTTTGAGTTGTCCCAATTTTGTTTCTACCTGTTTCTTCAATTTAGTCCAGTTTGTTGACCTGGGGTTTCTAAAGGTTTCTCCCTTCTCTACCCTCTTTGAAGGGATGCTGGATCTGATATACGCATGGTCGGAGAAGGAAGGTCTGTCAAGAACCATCCTATCATACCTTGATATATCACGTTCTGAGCTCAATGTATTATCCAAAACATTGCTGAATGTTGGACCAATGTATGTAGGGACATTTCCCCAGTTGACTATCTGCAAATGGGTTTGTAGGATGTAACAAATTAGAGATTCTCATCTGCTCCTCCCCACGAATTGTGGTGCGCATTTGCATCCGTGCCTATCACCAACGGCCCTTTGTGCCTTTCGTCCTGTACTAGCCTCTTGCACTCCTCCGGTGGAGCCTCCACAACATGGGCCATGTAGCAGGATGCCAGGATAAATGCCTGCTTATTCCTTTGCTCAACGGCCACCACTACGAGGTCCTCAGTAGTGTAATTAAGCAGCATATATGAGTGCAGCTGTTTCCTTACCATTACTACAGCTCGCACCCGTCCTTTATTTTGCGCGTACTAAACGCCAAATCCGCGCGCGCTAAATCCATAAATCTTTCCTCCCGATGAGAGTCACGGCTCCTGTATCAGCGCCACGTCAAACGAACCTTCCTCAAAGGTTAGGAGGAGTTAGCTCGACGCCACTATACTGTATTTGATGTTTATCTGTAGGACACGCAGCCCGATTGGGCTGGTTGGTCCCCTCCAGCACATTCGTCGTAACGTCGCCGTCCTCCCCTTGCTCTTTTGGTTTAGAGTATTCGAAGCCCCCTTCAGCCTCTTGTAATTGTTGTGCCGCGTGTTCCTCTATGCGACTCACATCACCATTTGGCAGTTGGTCCTTTTTTAACATCTTCGTGGTGACGTCGGCTACCTTCACCTATCTCTTTTCTCTTAGGCTTTTGAGGTCGTTTTCGACTTCGCCCACTTCTAGCGTGTTAGGATTTTTATTTGCGGAACTTCTTTTCCTGAGTCGCATTTAAATTTTGCCTGTACCAAACGACATTTTTCCAAGCTGCGTGTACAATATATCCTCCGCCTGCTTATTAATTTGGAATCACACTAACCAGCTCACATATCGATCAACATGACTAATCGACAGCGTCGGTTTGCCAGTGTAAATACCCAAATATTTTTACATAGTTAGGTAATAAGAATATTTTGCTGACTTGGTATGTAGAAATAGAATGTAGTTATTCTTAGTGTGTAAGTATTATATGTAAATATTGTAATAGTATTGTAAGTCATTTTACTATAAAAAAGAAAGTATTTCTGAATAAAAAACAATCTGATTTCTGTGCTGAACTTAAGCGCTCATCGAATATATTTTATTTTAATTACCGACGAACTTATTACAATGGGCATAAAGTGGAACTGAATTACCCAACAATCCTGGTGAACAAACTGCAAACATATGGCGTCAAAATAAGCTGCTTGCATCTTACCGCAGCTATGATTTGCGAGCAAAAGTCGTTAGAACTATTAGCGGAAGAGGGTTGTTTGCCTCGACTCATTAAAGGGGGAGACGCCAGTTGCCGTTACCTTACCTGCAACGAGTCCTCGATAGAAGTCATCAAGGAAGACACAATTTACCTCAACAATTTCAATGGAAGCATAGGGTCAAGTAAAACCTTGAATCATATCCTTGGCTCCTTTATATTACAGATGAAAAATGTGTCCGTCACAATTAACAACCGAATTTACTGGAGCACAGTTAGCTCAGCGGTTCATCTCCTACCGCCTGTTCTAACCAACATCAGTTATTCCTGCAGTGGACATCAACCTTGTTCACGTAATGAACAAGATATCACTCATCATTCTCGGTATTCAGCAGGAACTGTTTCATTAGCATCCCATTTCTCTCCCTGATGGGGAGTATTCGCTCCTCATTATGTAGATGGTGCTCTGGGGACATAAGAAGACAGCCCGTTGCGATTCTGAGAGCAGTATTTTGGCAGGCCTGCAGCTTCCGTATAGGGGACGCGTAGCATGCAATCGGCTGGCCAATTGCTTTGTAAGTTATAATGAGCGTTTCTTTATCTTTTCCCCAAGTATTGCCAGCAAGGGATTTGAGGATTTTATTACGACTCGGGATTTTCGGTACAATTGCGGCTGCATGCTCACCAAAGTGTAGATCCTGATCAAACGTCACACCCAAAATTTTGGGGTGTAGGACAGTCGGTAGCGTAATGCCATTGACGTGGATGTTCAAAATGGTAGACATTTGGGACATCCAAGTTGTAAATAAGGTCGCGGATGATTTAGCCGGTGATAATGCCAAGTTTCGCGAGGCGAAAAAAAATGGAGATATCAGGGAGGTAGCCGGTTATTCTGTTGCAAAGCTCATCGATCTGTGGACCCGGGCCTGTGGCCATTATTGTGCAGTCATCGGCGTAAGAAAGGATAGTAACTCCGTCCAGTGGCGAAGGTATTTTTGATATGTAGAAATTAAACAAAAGTGGGTATAGGACACCACCCTGTGGCACCCCTTGTTTAATTCTTCTTGGCTTTGATGTTTCGTTTCTGAATTGCACCGATGCCTGCCTACCAACCAGATAATTTGCGGTCCACCTTTTAAGACATGGGGGAAGGGTAGACCCTTCCAGGTCTTGCAGTAACGTGCCATGGTTGACCGTATCAAAAGCTTTTGATAGGTCTAGCGCAACGAGTACTGTTCTATGGTGGGGTTTGTAAATTGAACCACAATTTATCTGGGTGATAATGGCATTTATCGTGGTGGTGGTGCTATGGAGTTTTCTAAAGCCATGCTGATGAGAGGCTAGCTGCAAATTTGCTTTGAAGTAGGGGAGCAAAATGGTTTCAAGCGTCTTGGCTACTGGCGATAGGATATATATCGGGCGATATGACTATCCTATGTTAGCTGGTTTCCCAGGCTTTAGTAGCAGCACCACCTTGGCTATTTTCCATTTTTCGGGAATGACAAAGTTGGAAAGAGACAGGTTGAAGACATGCGCTAAATATTTGAAACCCTCTTTCCCTAGGCTTTTAAGCATCGGCATGGCTATGCCGTCTGAGCCCACTGCTTTGGATGGTTTAGCTTGACCGATGGCATCCTCAACCTCTGTGGTGGTGATGGTAATCGGAGACGCGCTGAATTTATGCTTATGTGCGTATCTCTTGGCCCTCCGTCTATCTTTGTCCACCATAGAATGCATTATATATTGTCGGCAGAAAGCGCTCGCCCACTTTTTCGCACCCGACAGAACTTTATCGCCAAAGGCGATGAAAATTTTGTCATTGTGCTTAGACGGATTCGATAGGGCTTTACGGTGGACCAAAGATTACCTACACCGGCAGAGAGGTTACAACCGCTCAGCTGCTTCTCCCATTTCGCCCGCTTGTTTTCATCCACAAGCAATCTGATGCGTTGGTTTATATCCCTTATTTGGGGGTCGCCGGGATCGAGCTGTCTTATAAGGTCACGTTCTCTCGCTAAATTTGCGGCCTCCGCCGGAAAGTGAGGCCGAATTTCGGGAATTCTACCAGCGGGAATGAAGCGAGCCGAGGCGGATTCAATGACCTTGCGGAAAGCACGCTCCCCTTGGCGAGCATAAGACGGGATTGGGAGGGCAGCAAAGCGGTTGTCTGTAAAGGAAATTGCGTTTTTCTGTGACTCATTGTCGGCGGTACGCTGGAGCGAAATAAGTATAGGCAGGAGGTCGGATTCCAATGTTACCATCGGCTGCCAGTTGACGCAGTTTACGCGTCCTGCGTTCTCGATAGATATATCCGGCGAACTGTGACAGCTTCCTTCCATACGTGTGGGGGCATCTCCGTTTATTGTGCAGAACGTCGTTTCTTCTATTTGATCCGCCAACATCTCACCCCTACTGTCTGACTACAAATTTGAATGCCATAGATCGTGATGGGCACTGAAGTCGCCTAAAATAATGCGATTATTGCCAGCGAGTAAGGTGCTAATGTTAGGGCGGTATCCACTGGGGCAACAGGTGGCAGGAGGGATGTAGATGTTGATGATTTCTAGGTTTGCATCGCCTGACCGGACAGATAAGCCTTGACGTTCTAAGACACTATACCTGCTGCCGATGTCGGGATCAAATAAATGATATTGCACTGAGTGGTGAAAGATAAACGCGAGGCCGCCTCCTTTTCCGCTCTCACGATCTTTTCTGTGGACATTATACCCAGAACAGGTCTACAGAGCAGATCTTGCTGTAAGTTTAGTCTCTTGAATTGCGGCGATGGGGATGTTGTGCCGCTTCATGAAATCGACTATCTCCGTGATATTCCCAGTTAATCCATTACAGTTTAACTGCAGAATTCTGAAGTGCAAAGGGGAAGACGTCGTCACTCTAGGAGTAAGAGATGGGTGACTACGCCTGGGTTGTGAAAGGCTAGGACGCAATTGCTGTTGTGGCCCTGGGACTGGACGTCCTTGGGTAAGCATTGGGATACTCGGTGTAATTGGGTTAGCGACCTGGCAACATGACTCAATGAATCCCGTCGGGGGTTGCCGTAGCGGAGACCAGAACATCTAGGAGTGTTGCACCGCTCAAGGCAGGAGTTGCATTGGGCGGATGTCGCAAACATATATATTATGTGCTGGCAAACGGTGCAAACAGGGGTAGGAACCAAGAGTCTGTTTCCCTGACCTACACGATTGCTGCCGGAAAAGAGGGGGGGAAGAAGACGGGGGCAGGGGCTGATGGTCAGAATTGCTACCGACTCTACTACGGAGATAGTAGTTATGAGTGGTAGCACTCGTTTGAGTTGTTGGCGCCGTGGGGCGCGAGCAGCAGCGGGTACTTGTTGTGGCTTGCTGAGCAGCGGATCTGCTGGAAGGTAGTGGGGGGCGCTAATTCGCATACTACCGGACGCCCTTGGGCGTGAACAGCAAGGAGCCACAAGAGATTTATAAAAGTTACGTGGACGTCGGGTTTTGGTATCAAGCCCAGAACAACCTGTCCGATGCAACCATCCCTTACACGAGACACACTGAACAGAGTATGACCGTCCTAAAAAGATGCTTTTCCGGCAGATGCAGCAAAACCATTTCTAAGGACCGGGGTCAGGAGACGGACCCGGATTGGTTTCGATACTTTCCCAGAGCAAGAGAATATGGAGCAGTCCCGCTGCAAGGAGCTGCTGGGAGGATGACAATTTGTGGGAGGGACACAACAAATTAAATGGGGTTACACTGAAATGACAGTCCTTGGTCGGGAAAATCCCGAGTCGCTGCGGTACATAGAACCGACTGCCTTGGGAAGCGTTTGGCGATTAGTCCTAAGTGATTAGTCCTACAGATTAGTCCCAAGTGTTTGTGATATAAAGATTGTGAAAGTTTAATACCCTAGTATGAGGTGGGTTTTGTCTAAAGCTGGAGTAAAGGTAAAGGTCCCACAAACCCCTACTGAATAAAAACACAATATTTATGTGTTACGAAAACACGCATACACATCGGTAGGTGTTAGGAGGGCAGCTGTTTCCCGTTCCAAGATGGTATGTGAGGGAGGAGAGCGGCGGCTATAGGTCGTCGTAGCAGAGGAGGAATCGGTAGGGCGGTAGAACGGTGATAGGTTAACGGACGGATTAGTACGGCGGGATCAGCACGGCGGCTGGATGGTGTTGTAGTAGCGGACGGATTGGAACGGCGGAATGGAAGTGGCGGCGGGATCAGCACGGCGGCTGAACGGCGGTAGAATGGCGGACGGCCAATGATCGTCGTAGCATCGGCGGGACGGGAGCAGCGGCTTAACGGAGGTAGGGTGGCGGACGGCCAACGGTCTTCGTAGCAGCGGCGGGACGGAAGCAGCTGCGGGCTAGAAGCAGCGGCTTAACGGCGGTAGGATAGCAGACGGCGAACGTGCGTCGCAGCAGTAGCGGGATGGAAGGTGCGGCGGCACCAGATGGGCGACGATGCGACAGCAGCAGCGGTGAGCTACGGAGCGCGTATCAGGGCGAAGGCGGAAAGGGAGGTATGCTGGTAACGGGTTTGACCTGTACAGCGGCGAGTCGTTCCGGAAGGGGTAGTCGTCGGGGATCGGACGGATCGGTGATCGGTGGGATCGGACTGGCAGGAGACCTTCAAGAAACTGCTAGGACTGGTTAGTGCTGGTTTCTCCGATGGACACCCCCGCCTCCCTACTTGCGCGCTAGAGAGAAGGTACGCAAAGGGGCGGGTTGTACCAGCCGAGACACCCTGGGTCAATCCGTGGGCGGAGGGAAATTTCACCTTAACGGCACAATGGTAACCCCTTGTGCGCACGCATCGACTCACGGCCGAAATCGGAGCTGTGGAGAGGGGGTCGTGCGGTCGTTCGGGTGGCGGGTCATTCCTTACCAGACCAGGGCGACGGAGGGAAAAGTAGCCCGAAGACACCACTCTCGTCGTCCTGGAGCAGCAAGGGGTGACTGGCGCCACGGCAGCACCCTCTTCTCCCCAGCTATCTAGTGGGAGTGGTCCCACCGCTCCGGCCAGCCTACTAAACCAGAGCTGAGGGGTTATTTGGTCATTGAGGCAGCGGGCCGCTCAACACCAAGGTGGGCGACGCACAGTGTTCCGTGTAGAGCAAGCTAGCTGGACATAAACAAAGTTTTTATTCCAAGAATATTGTAATGGAAAATGAAAGAAAACAACAAAATAAAGGGATTTTTGCACACATTTGTTTCTTCGCTTATTATATCTTGAGTAATTGAAATAAGTAAGCAGGAGTGGTCGTAATTTGCGTTGATTAATTTACAAAAATAGTGTTGAATATTACTTTTCATAATACTTTTAATTAAACACTTTTACATAATTTTTGTGATGGATTCTAAGCTCCAAGGTAAGTTGAATTTTTTAATAGTAATCTTTTCGCAATTAAAATATTTTTAATATATTCACGATTCCGTTATTTGGAAGAAAAGGTACTTTTTACCTACATTTTTAATTTTAGAGAGGGAAAAGTTATATATACCCGCGTGTACCCGCGCCAAATGTTACATATGTTATAGTCCCAAGTATTTTCTAATAGTCGGAAGAAAAAACCATTGCGAATTCTTTGCACATCTATTTTTAATTTTTATGAAGATTTAGTATTAACCATACCAAGAATGGAGTTTTTTGAAATTTTGTTGAAATATTCGAAAGAATCAAGAAATAAGGAGATATTGAGTTGTATTTTACTTTAGGCTGATTTAAGAGAAGTAGCTGAGAATTCGTCAAGAAATTTAATCCAAAAAATTTCAAAACATTCGTCCAACATTGATGAGAAATGGGGGAACAGATTTCAAGTTTACAAATACGATGGATTCAAGGTTGCCATAAGAGCAACCAGCTTCGTATTCAGGTAACCCAGGACCCGGAAGACCAAAGAGGGACCTTCTCCTTTCAGTCAAAAGACCAAAAGTCGTCGAGTGAACGACCTACTGCAATACAGAAGTGCTGATGAGATTAGATTATGCGGCAGAAGTATCAACGCGGAGTCCGGCAACAGGAATATTGCTAATATTATAAAAAGTTCACAAAATCCGACGAACAAGGTAAAAATGTGAGCAAGGTGCAAGATGCTTGAGCAGTGTAGAAGCTTGGCATACTACGTAGACAGCAAGTCGACGACTCCGTGGGTACAAAACGACTCGGAAGTGGAGTATCAAGGCAGGCATAAGGTTTATCCATCATATTATAGTTTAAGAAAAGCTAAGGCAGAATGCTACCCAAATGAGATTGATGTGGGTGAAACAAGTGCTGAAATTAAAGTTTAAGCCGTATTAGATAAAAATGTTGAACGTTTAATTTTAGCAAATCAAGAAGTTCTTGTTAGTTTATTTACCTACATCTGTGTCATTTACTTTAATCAGCAAGTGGGGTTGCGATGGAAGTTCTGGTCATAGTAAATATAAGAAAAAATTCACATGTAGTGCTGAAACTGATGAGTTTTTGTGTATATTTTCTTTCGTTCCTCTTCAGTTACAGGAAGAAAAGGGTAACATTGTTTGGCAGAATACTCGACCTTCTTATACGATGTATTGTCGTCCAATTAAATTTATTTTCTCGAAGCAAACAAAAAATTGTATTGTTTCTGAAACGAACAAAGTTTTAGAGGAGGTAAATGCTTTGTTGCCAAACAAAATACTTTCTCGTTCTATAAATCACAACATGCTCCTAACAATGATTGACGGAAAAGTTTGCAATGCTTTGACTGAAACTTCTTCCGCACAAAACTGTTATATTTGTGGTGCTACTCCAAAAGATATGAATGATGAGATACGGGTTTTTATGCCTAACCGAGATAATCTTGGTTTTGGCTTGTCTTCTCTCCATGCCTGGATAAGATGTTTTGAATGCTTGCTTCACATAAGTTATCACCTCGAAGTAAAAAAATGGCAACTTGGGAATGAGGCAGATAAAGAGAGAGCTAAGCAACGTTCCAATGAAATTCAGAATAAATTTAAAAGTGAACTTGGATGGATAGTAGATCAAACAAAACCAGGATTCGGCAATATCGATGATGGTAATACTGCTCGAAGGTTTTTCGAAAATTCTGAGGCTAGTGCTGAGAATATGGGATTGGATGTAACGCTCATCAAAAGATTCGCTACTCTCCTTCACGCATTAGCATCTGGGTATAATATCGATATCCAAAGATTTAATTTGAGATTTGCGAGTGAGACTAAAAAACTATACATAGATCTCTATCCGTGGTTTTATATGCCTGCTACAGTTCACAAAATCTTAGTGCATAGTACTCATATTATAAAATCAACTTTCTGAAGAAGCACAAGAAGCCCGTAGCAAATACTTGAGACGATTCAGGGATGATAACACACAAAAGCAGTCGCGTGTAGCCACGAATAGAGATCTTATGAATATGGTACTTATAACATCTTATTTAACAGCTTAAGGGGACACCCAAGAAAAAATTTAAAAGCCTGACTTCAGAAGTCTTACATTTACTGTCCTCCGATAATTCTGAGGAGTCAATAAATACCCCAGTTGTTTCAAGCTTTCACAGTAATGATGCTCATGACTACTCCACAAGTGACTCATCGAATGACAGTGACGATAATGAATGGTAACATATTTATAAAAGACAACTTACGCTATAACTTTTTCCTTGATCAGTAAGTAGTAAAGTAAAGTAAAAAGAAGTAAAATTTTAGAAAAAAATAAGAAAAAAGGCACATATGGATGAAAAAGTATTATACTTGTACTAAATGACTACATATGAAACTGAAAATATCAGAAAATAATTTTGTCCAGCTAGCTTGTTCTACACGAAACACTGTGCGACGGAGGGAAAAGTAGTCCAAATACACCACTCGCGTCGTCGAGCCCAGATGGAGGGTGATTCGCGCCATGAAGGCGCCCCTGCCGCTCAGCCCGAGCTAAGGGGGAGGAGTTATTTGGTCATTGAGGCGGCGGGCCGCTCATCACCAAGGTGGGCGACGAAGGAAGAAGTAGTCCACCACTCGCGTCGTCCAGCCCTGGTGGAGGGTGACCCGCGCCACGACAGCGCCCCTTCCACTCAGCTAGCTAGGCGGAGTGGTTATTGTGTCTTTAAAAAGACAACCACTTCCGATGGCTCATCAGCGATGACTGAATTGCAAACTGCAAATTCACTCCTTTTATACGGTTTGTGCCGAAAAATGCTGGAGAATACACCACTCAGGGCTGTAGAAAGAAAATTCGGGCCCGGGACTAAACAATTTACGGGCCCCCTATAAAAATCCACTAATACTGTAATGTTAAAACGTTAATTGAAAACGAATTGGGACTTAATTCATCTGTCAATAAATGGTAATTGATGATAGTTTGATTGCTCATTGACGATTGCCTCTATATTAAAGAAATTCTTTCTTTTATACACAATTTCTTAACCTATACATACATAATTATATTATACATACTACAATGTACATAGTTTCATAATAAATAATGGTTAGTCAGCATAATGTGTAGTGACCTACATACCGTTAATGTGATTCATGCATAAGTTGGTTTATCGGTATATTGAATGATTTGGTCAATGCAAATGAACTCAATGTATGATTCATACATATTGAATGGTTTGGTCAATGCGAATGAACTCAAGTGGTTTTTTGAGTCAGTAAAAATGTATTGGCGTACAAGGCATACTGTATCATGCTACACCATCCGCCTTAGAAAAAGAGGCTTATAAAATTGTGTGGACAATTGTGTAAGACTCTTTGTTTGAGTTTATAAAATTTTATTTCCCTTTTGTTTCTATTGTAATTTTATTGCGATTGAAGAGTTTGTTTACCTAGTCTTATATCTGTTTGCATTTTCTTAACATGTGTGATTTTTTGCTGACATTTTTCAATCTAACATGTTGCTGTATTTTTTTTTTTTTTGCTCATGTGCCCACTTTTTATATGTTTTAAGTGAGGAACGTATGTATATAATTTGAGCCCTTAACTACATACGGTCATCCTATTGTCGTAGAAGTGTGTCATGCTATTTCATTTTACTTTTAATGATTCAGTCAACTAGCTTGGTGTTACCAAATTTCACATTCTGTTTTTTTTTTTTTTCAATTGTAATTTATGTCATAGTGGTAACTTGATGCTATACACATTATGCTGATTCTCCCTTTTTTTTGCTTTTCGTTATTATTTGTACTCAACAATTTATTTTTTTATAGTTTTTTTTTGTGTGTTTTTAGACGTGCTTTTTACTTATTTGACTTATTACACAGTCGGATTTTAAATGTGTGCACCCACTTAGAATCCGCTTGTCTTCTAGAAATTATTTTCTAATATTTATATACAATTATGAAGCTGAGAAAAAAAAATTTTGTTTTCAATTGCTTAAATACTGAGTAAATTGGAATGTTTATTTTTAGATTATTCCTTTGAGTTATCAAGAGATATCGTAAATGTGTTTAAGCCTATTCTTATGGACTATTATTTCCTGTATTAGTTAAGTCTCCTATTCTACCGAGGGTTAGAGTAAAAATATTTTTCTACTATATAAAATTATGACCTCTTTAATAAGCGAGGTTTTCCTGGGTGAACCCGGACCAATTAATGTTTGTATTTAATTTATTTTCTTAAACTGATTCCACATATTATTCCTATTAAGCAAAAACAAATTGTCACTTGATTTTTTTTTCATATTATTTAGTTAAATCTGTAATTAATTACATATACAAATGAGGGGTTGCTGACGGCAGAGCGGGGAAGCTATGTATTGGTAGGAGGGTTAAAGTAAGGTACAGTGGATGCAAAAATTTTTCATATCTTTAGTGTTCTTTTTATGTTTTCGATATTTTCATACATTCCAGCAATTTCTTTGATCTTATTTGTCATGCGATTTCTGCGGCGGCCACCAAGACAGAATCGTCATGACTTTTATGAAGAATTATTTTTATTTTTATTCCGGGATTTGTCACATGCACAATCTCTTTGGTCAATGCATTTATTTGATCTTAGGGAACTATCAATTATTATTTTAAATTTGCCTACTCGAGTAAATATTCAATTCTTTTTCACCAATTTGTCCCTCAGGACAACTGTGCTTTCCTTATAAATATCAAGTCCTCTATTGGCGGCATTTGTACAATGTGTGTTCAGCCTGATAAGTAATTGTCCTAATCAATTTTATCACCTACAATCAGGTTGCTTGTATTTCTTACGCTACCATTTTTCTATCCTAAGATGAAAACGAGCGTGACATGTCTTATTGCTGCAAATTTATATAGCGCTTTACATATATTTTTAAGGTTCTCTTTGTGACTTTTTCTTCATAAATCTTTTTTTTTTCTCTTATTTGCTTGTTGTAAAATTTTTGTATATCTTTTTTTGTTCCTAGTTTTTGCCTATTTCCACTGTAAATTTTTGATTTGCTGTTCACTTTGGACAGGACTGCCTTTGCTGTCGCTTATGACATTTTTAGATTTATTATTTGAGATTTACTTGAATTGTTTATTGCTATTCCTCAGCTTTGGGTTTGGTAATTTGGGTAGAGAAAAACAATTTAGACGCGCTGTTGCACGTTATTTAATTGCCTATATTTAAATTTCATATAGTTTTTAAGTATAGTGGCTATCGCTATGATTAATAGCCCTATCGTGCATATTAAAGCACCTAGCCAAATGTCTGTGATGTTTCGAGTGGTTTTTGTGTCCACCTGGGCTTGTGGCTCATATTTTACAATTCTGTTCTCTGATGTTTCAGGGTTTTCTTTCCCTAGTTCGTAGCCAGCTATGGCTATCATAATACCTTGGGCTATTTTTGCCCACCAAGACATTTTGAAACTTCTGTAATTACTTTCTTATTTCAGTAAGTAAGGGTTTAAATTCTAATAAAATTTCTTTGATTTTTTTTCTTTTATCCTAGGTACTCCATTCTATTTATAACTTTTGTATTATAAAAATTGTTATTCTAAAATATTTCTTAAAATATTTTTAATTGGAAAAAAATTTTTTTTTTAAATATTTTAGGTTTATTAGCTTAATGTAGTATATAAAATATTTAAAAAATTTTTTTTGTGTCATAGTCAAAAATTTTTTAGATGTTGCTATAACTTAACATTTGGTATTTTCGGGGAACACTCTCCTCATCATTCGCATTATTTCTTCTACTCTGGTTGTGGGATTTATTATGTCTTCTATTGTGGGTTCCCTTTCCATTCCTATTATTTTCCACCATTCCTTTAAGCCTTCTAATTCCTTTTGTAGGTCCCTAGTGCGTAGGGTATTTTCGTCCCACCATTGGAGGGGAAAGTCTGAGGAGTCCCTTTGCATTTTGACAGAGTGAAAAAAAAATTTATAGAATGTCCTACGGGATTTATCCTCCCTGGTTATTTTATTCCTAACAAAGAGATAATTGAAACTGTCGGAAGTTAACTAACTATTTTAAAAAATGTCATAGGCATCCCAATTTACTTGATTATTTTTCCTCATTTAGTTGATATAAAAGTCTAGGCAAATTTTTGTTGGGAAAATTTGTTTAATTTAAGATTTTTGGCATTTTAGTGTAAAATTTTTTTTTTGATTTACAAAATATTAAAAGTTAATTTCTGTCATTTTCAATGATAGCGTTTAAAAAAAATTTTTTTTTCATCTACAATATTAAAAATTTTTTCAAATAAGAAGTTTTATTTTCTTGCTACTTATTTTTTTTTCATGACATTTCTATTGAGCTAGTCCTATTGTGACAGAAATTATTCTAAAAACGCTGATAAAAAATTTCCTAAGCAAAAACCAAGTTTTTGCTCATGGTTTAGCGTCCATAAGGCCGCTCAATTGATTCTAGAACTTAAATTAATTATGATACTTAAAAATTTACGCCGTCTTACTTCCTGTCAGAATGTTGTCAATCAATATCTTCTTTTCATGTAATATTCCACCCTGTTATGCGGTCATGTCGTCAATGGAAATCTTCTTTTCAGGTAATATTCTGCTTCCTTTGCTGCTAGTTACCGTGTCTATATTTGGCTTCTTTGTGTGCCAGTCATTTGATGGTTGTTATTGTTCCTTGAGTCCAATGGCCAATTCTCCAAGTATTACCGAATGTAAGTTGTTCATATCGCTATGTTTAATCATCTTCGATAGATTCAAAATAGTTTAACCCGTTGTTACAAGGAAATATTTGATCCTCTTTTTATCAGGATTTAAATTTTAACCAAGTCTTCCTTGAGCAAAGTTAATGGTTTATTATACAACGCGAACTGGCAGGATCTCTAACCATCTAGATCTTTAGCAGTTTTGCCAATTCTTGATTTAAGCTGGCAGGATCGCCATGTAATGTTAAAAAACGAATCCTGCTTAGTTTATATCCAGGATTTTCTTCCATCAAGGTCTTCAGCAGTTTTGCTAATTCTTGACCAAGCTGGCAGGATCGCCATGTAATGTTAAACGTTAATTGAGAACGAATTTGGACTTAATTCATCAGTCGATAAATGATAACTGATGATAGTTTGATTGCTCATAGACGATTGCCTCTTTATTAAAGAAGTTCTTTTTTTATACACAATTTCTTAACCTATACATACATAATTACATTAATGCTTACATACTACAATGTACATAGTTTCATAGTAAATAATGGTTAGTCAGCATAATGTGTAGTGACCTACATACCGTTAATGTGATTCATGCATAAGTTGATTTATCGGTATATGTTTGGTCAATGCAAATGAACTCAATGTATGATTCATACTGTCACGGATATTAGCATCACTAAGCTATACCATCACTAAGGCCATGCTAAGCGATATTTACGTTAATAATCAAATCATGTATACACATATATAAGGCAGCCAAGAGATGTCACACACAGATGCATTTACTTATACGCCTATGTGCGCGCGAGAGACTGTAAACTACAAACATTCACATCAATAATTCAATCTTTATGTATCTACATAAACGAATAAATAATTGCGTCTACACATATGTACCATGTACGAATACGAGCAGCGGAGAGTCAATGCGCAAACACATGCATATATCTGAGAAGTTTGAGAGCTACTGGACTAGTAGATCCTGGAAGCGCCTAAAAGATGTATAAAATTGTGCAATTTTAGTTATAGGTGAGAAGTTTGAGAGCTCATGGACAATGCTAGTAGATTCTGGAAAAATGCGAACGAGGAAACCAAAGGGTATAAAAGGCAACAGATGTAGAGGCGCTGTAATTCAGTTTGAGTTGAGCAATCAATCAGTTATTGATTAAGCACGCGATCTGGCGGCCAATAGTAGAGTTCAATTTGAGTTATCAATCAGTTTGGTTATTAAGCCAGCGAGTAGCAAAGTATAAGTATCATTGTGAAGTACTTTAATAAAGGCTATTTTTCCATTATTCAATATTGGAGTTATTTATTCAACAGTTTAGTGATTCGAACTTAGCAGAGGATTGCAAATAAGAGGATTTGCAAGTAAATTCGTTACAATACATATTGAATGGTTTGGTCAATGCGAATGAACTCAAGTCGTTATTTGAGTCAATAAAAATGCATTGGCGTACAAGGCATACTGTATCATGCTACAATACATGTGATTAATTTGAATTAATGACGTCTCATTCATGAAACACTATTGATGGATTTCATAAAAAAAAAATTTTTGCCACATCAACTTAATGATTTTTGAACTAAGAGCTGAAAATGAAATTATCACAGAATATTTATTATTTATACTATTTTATTGAAACGTAGAAATAAAATTCTCTTTTAACAGCCACATATTATTTCAAATAATCTTTTATAGTTATGTGGTAACATTTTTAGAAATAAATAAAAAAAATGTAAGGCGCGATAACCTCCGAGGAGATCTAAGGCCGAGCTTCTCTTCCAATTTGCGTCGTGCTGCTCTTGATTTTCCCTACAAATTGGCCGGAAGGGACCTACATGTTTATGCCAACTCCGAACGGCATCTGCAAGGCAGATGAGTTTTCACTGAGAGCTTTTCAGGGCAGAAATACACCCGGAGCGCTTGCCAAACACTGCCGAGGGGCGACCCCGCTTAGAAAAATTTTCTTCTAATTGAAAAACCTTATTTCTAAAATTTCGATGTTGCTTTGCCCGGGGTGTGAACCTGGGGCATACGGTGTGGTAGGCGGAGCACGCTTCCATCACACCACGGTGGCCACCATTTTACTACATTTCTAATAAATTTAATACATTTCTGATAAATTTAATGATGATTATAAATTTTAATTTTTCAATACAGAAGTTTCGGGTACCAAAGAGTGGATTTTCTTGCTTTTTCCGCTGAAATTTTTTTTATAATAATATCAAAATTTAACTGTATTGCCAAAACGGATTCAACACAAAACGTGGCAAGTCCTGAAACTCGCTCTTGAGATGAACACGATCTATGAAAATTTTTGATTCTTGAAAGGACGCTGAACGAACGTTCTGAACTAGCTGCAGTGAGAGGTATAGAGCAAAAGATATGTAAAGCAACACAAATGTTGGGGAAAATTGTATACAGATTTTGAACATAGATGGCATTTAGCAATTCCAATGGTAACAGGCCTTTATTAAAATTTGCTTCGTAAATGTGTTTTAAGTGAATTATTTCGCAGTCTAAGCTTTGAGAAATGGCCGACTTGTATTTTTCGACAAATTTTGCTGCGCTCGCCCGAACCGTAGTTTCATCCATGTCTTCAAATTGCCACAAATAGGAAAACGTCTCGCTCTAAGTTCTCATAGCTACAAATCGTTCAGTAATGCCAGTGATTACCGAATCAACGATCACCAGGAATGTATTGTTTTTAAAATCAGACTCTGAATCATCCATAATCATCTCATTTAAATTATCTTCAGAGCGTCTTTTGGGTTTTCTCTTTCGAATGTCCGGAAAATTTGGCGAGATGTTCAATTGAATAGCAACTGTTTTGCATTCGTTTAAATTATTTCCCATTGGTTCCTGATCAACTTCAAATCAGACAATAAGGCAAATAGATGTCGGGGTGCCCCCCATAAATTCAGAAAACAAAAATTCAGAAACACATTTTTTCAGAAAACATTAGTCAGAACCCTTTTTCAGAAAGACAAAATTCAGAGGTCAAAACTCAGAAGTCAAATTTCAGAAGTAAAATTTCAGAAGTCAAATTGCAGAAGTCAAATTTCAGAAGTGAAAATTCAGAAGTCAAATTTCAGAAGGCAAGATCCGGAAGCCAAAATTCAGAGAGTAATCAGACGACAGAAAAAATATTAAATTTTTCTCAAAATTCAGAAAAGTTTGTTTATTTTTGAAGGAATTATGTATAAAGAAAAAGTAGTAAAATCAAAAATTTCATATTGTGTGTAATAGCAAGCAGGTAATTAATTAAATATTAAAAAAAAGAAGTCTATATTTTATCTTGCGTTTCCGATATGGCTCGCCTCCAACTGAAAATTGCTGCAGTTTTGTTTCTGTTACTGCATGTTCGTTTTTTATTTTATTTATGAAATTAAATATGTTAGGGTGTGTCCCAAACGTACCTCGAATGACGTTGTGCCACCTTTAGATAGAATTATTTTTACGGACTTCACCCAATTTGGTGATATTATACATATTCCACGCCTTCTTTCGACGTTGCTGTGTTCCATGCTGAAAAAAATTACAGTTGGTACAAAGTACAAAAGTTTAAAAAAAATATCGGTATTTTTTCTAAAAGTTTATGACTAGGTAGGAATAGAATCACTGCATATATGCTGAGCAATGGGTCTGTAAGGGAACCCAATCTAATGGAACAGGACTCTTTCACTTGTGCGGATAGCGTATTATTAATATCCGACACTTGGACACCCAACCGTTTGCTCAGCGTCAGCTATCAGCGCTCTGGCAAAGAAATTTACTCCATAATGGTGTATATTGGCACGTGCTGTTCCTAATAATACCCCTTAGTTGTATATGCATGACTTCAAGAGACATTATTAATGTTTTCCTTTCACTTTTCCGAGTCCAGCTTTGCCTGTTGTTAGGTTTAAGGAGTTGGACTTGTGCATTTTGACAATTTCGTAATTTGTGCTCCTTACTGTTGCACATGTTTTGGGACGTGGGCCTGCTAAACTTCGATGTTTCCCGAGAAGTAATACTTTGATTCTTGGGTGCTTTGCACGGCTTGCTACCTTTGAGGTCAGAAACGGTTTCTAACTTTGAAAACCAGCTGGACAGAATCTGTCCGTTATGAGGTGGGTTTTGCCTAAGGCTGGTGTAACGTTCAGGCAATGCAGAGTAGAGTAAAGGTCCCACAAACCCTACTGTATAAAAACGCAATATTTATGTATTACGAACACATGGCTGGAGGTGTTAAGAGGGCAGCAGCTTTCCGTTCCAAGATGGTATGGGCGGGAGGAGAGCGGCGGCTAACAGTCATCGTAGAAGAGGAGGGATCGGTAGGGCGGTTGAACGGTGATAGGGTAACCGACGGATTAGTACGGCGGTATACAAGTAATGGCGGGATCAGTACGGCGGCTGAGCGGCGGTGTAGTAGTATGTATTACGAACACATGGCTGGAGGTGTGAAGAGGGCAGCAGCTTTCCGTTCCAAGATGGTATGGGCGGGAGGAGAGCGGCGGCTAGCAGTCATCGTAGAAGAGGAGGGATCGGTAGGGCGGTTGAACGGTGATAGGATAACCGACGGATTAGTACGGCGGTATACAAGTAATGGCGGGATCAGTACGGCGGCTGAGCGGTAGCGGCCGGATTGGCACGGCTGGTTCAGCACGGTGGCTGGACGGCGGTGTAGTAGCGGACGGATTGGTACGGCGGTATGGAAGCAGTGGCGGTGTCAGAACGGCGGCTGAGCGGCGGTGTAGTAGCGGAAGTATTGGTACAACGGTACGGAAGCGTGGCGGGATCAGCAAGGCGGCTTAACGGCGGTAGGATAGCGGATGGCCAACGGTCGTCGTAGCAGCGGCAGAATAAGCACGGCGGCGGAACGGCGATAGGGTAACGGACGGCTCACGGTCATCGTAGCAGCGGCGGGAACAGCACGGCTGCTGAACGGCGGTAGGATAGCGGACGACCCACGGTCGTTGTAGCAACGGCGGGATCAGCACAGCGGGTGAACGGCGGCAGGATAGCGGACGGTTAATGGGCGTCGTAGCAGCAGCGGCATGTAAGCGGCGGCGTGATCAGCACGGCGGTAGGATAGCGGACGGCCAACGGTCGTCGTAGCAGCAGCGGGATCAGCACGGTGGCTGAACGGCGGTAGGACAGCGGGATGTAAGCGGCGGCGTGATCAGCACGGCAGTAGGATAGCGGACGGCTAGCGGCCGTCGTAGCAGTGGCGGGATCAGCACGGCTGCTGGACGGCGGTAGGATAGCGGACGGCCAACGGTCGTCGTAGCACGGCGGCTGAACGGCGGTAGAGTAGCGGACGATTAGCGGGCTTCGTAGCAGCAGCGGGATGTAAGCGGCGGCGTGATCAGGACGGTGGTAGGATAGCGGATGGCCAACGGTCGTCGTAGCAGCAGCGGGATCGTCACGGCGGCTGAAAGGCGATAGCATAGCGAACGGGCAACGGGCGTCGTAGCAGCAGTGGAATGGAAACAGCACCAGATGGGCGATGATGCGACGGCAGCAGCGGTGGGCTACGAAGCGCGTACCATGTGCGCAAGGGGGCGGGAATGCACCAGCCGAGACACGGTGGATCGATCCGTGGGCGGAGGGGAAGTGCGCCTTAACGGCACAGCGATAGCCGCTTGTACGCACGCATCGGTTCACGGCCAACCCAGAGCTGGGGAGAGGGGTCGCGCGGTCGTTCGGGCGGCGAGCCATTCCTTACCAGACCAGGGCGACGGAGGGAGATGGTCCGAAGAAACCGCTCTCGTCCTTCAGGCGCAGCAAGGGGTGACTCGCGTCAAGACCGCACCCTCTTCTCCCCAAATCGCTAGTGGGAGTGCTCAGATATGCCTGAGGCTTCCGCTCCGGCTAGCTCACTATACCAAAGCTGAGGGGGAGGTGTCGCTTGGTCGTTCGGCGTCGTGCCACACCGACACCTGGGTGGGCGATGAAGGGAGATAGTCCGAAGCTGTGCACGGACTTTTAAAAAGATAATGTTGGTAGACGAAAAACTAAAATAGTGGTAGAAGTCGGTAGATTTTTTTTCCATGAAAACAATAGCTACAGTTTATATTTGTACAAAACAATTCATGATTTATTGTAAAACAAATGAGGCACATTTCACGGAAATACTACTTAAAAAAAAACATGTAAACAAAATAAAAAAATTCATGTAAATTTGTATATACGTAGCTTATGCCTATATGATATTTGCTTTTTACTGTATTTCGAGCTTGAAATACTGGCTAAGATTTATCGAAACGTCTAATTACAACAACAATTTTCCAATGTACCAAAAATACTGCAACAAAATAACTGAATTCGGCATGTTATCGTTTACTTAAAACTTTTTTTATTTTCCTTAAATATTATTCACAAGAAACTGATGAAAATAGCTCAGGATAATATTTGCGTGCTCATTTACAACATTTATTTCATAAACAAATTTTTATCTAGTTTGAATTTGTGCACAAATTTTTCAAAATTGGTTAGTTTGAATATATTAAACTAGTTGGTAGATTTTTGGGCTTTGGTGGTAGAAGTGGTAGAAAATGAAAATGGGCTAAAAAGTTGGTAGATCTACCAATAAAGTGGAAATTCCGCGCACTGGTCCGAAGAAACCACTCTCGCCGTCCAAGCCAAGTGAAGGGTGACTCGCGCCATGACCGCGGCCCCTTCCGCCCAGCCCGAGCTGAGGGGGAGGGGCGGCTTAGTCATTAGTGCGTCGTGCCATTCAACACCTAGTTGGGCGACGGAGGGAGATAGTCCGAAGATACCAGTTTCGTCGTCCCGCCCAGGTGAAGAATGACCCGCGCCCTGAAAGCGCTCTTCCACTCAGCTAAGCTAGCTTGACAGGAATATGTCCGTTATGAGATGGGTTTTGTCTAAGGCTGGGGTAACGCTCAGTCATCCAGAGTCGAGTAAAGGTCCCACAAACCCTACTGAAAAAAAACACAATATTTATGTGTTACGAACACATGCACACACGGCTGGAGGTGTTAGGAGGGCAGCAGCTTTCCGTTCCAGATGGTATGGGCGGGAGGAGAGCGGCGGCTAACAGTCGTCGTAGCAGAGGAGAGATCGGTAAGGCGGTTGAACGGTGATAAGGTAACGGACGGATTAGTACGGCGGTATGGAAGTAGTGGCGGGATCAGCACGGCGGCTGAGCGGCGGTGTAGTAGTGGCCGGATTGGTACGGCGGGTTCAGCACGGCGGCTGGCGGCGGTGTAGTCCACCAGTCTGCTACGAGCGGCGAGTAACTCCCTGGAAATTAAAAAAAAATTATGCCTAATATTTTCTAAGAGGACGTTTAAATTTTCTCGCATTTATCCATGCCGTGTAGGCACGTTATGCAAATGTGATTTTTGGATAGAGAATTAATTAATTAATTAAATACAAAATAAACACAAAATAACCACAAATACCCCACGAAAATGTATAAAAGAAATGTATGCACAACTCGCCCATAAAAACCTGCGACTACCATAACGAAAACATTATACAGCGAGTGACGTCTCTTATTATATTTATCTTCTCTGACATTATTATACAGTCCATTACAACTCAAACTCATCAATCGACATCACATCATCATCACAACGTCACATACAGTCCACTCATCATCACATATAGTCATCACGTCATCACACTACATCACATCAACACAGCGCAGCCCAAATATCAACGATTCGGTTAAAAAACTTAAGGTACGTGGTTGCTTGGTAGTGCACAAAACCTTTTTTTTTTACGTGATTTACGTACGAAAAAGCACTCCGTGATAGGTCAAAGGCAAAGCAAGTGAAAGTGATAAATTTCGTGTTTATTAAGCACACAACGCCTTTTTATATCGGGTAATAGCCCTTTCCCCCCCTGGCTAGTGGCTCACCATATCGGTGACCAACGCATAAATAATACACTCGATCACAAACATATTGTTAACTATATCGCTTATATTGTTTTACACTTTTTATAATAAATAATTAAAATCTTATTCTTCCACGTTAAGTTGGATAAACAAATAAATTTCTTTTGTGTTGGGAAATATACCCTGGTTGGCTATTCTGGGATACTTATTAGCGTTCACATCACATTGTTTTTTTTTTTTGTATACACATTAAATCCTTGTCAGGATTTCTATCTGTGTTTCAAATCATTGCATACATATTAAATCCTCGTCAGGATTTCCATCTGTGTTTTATAGCACTGTATACACATTAAATCCTCGTCAGAATTTCTATCAGTGGTCATATTAATTTAATTCAATTTCATTTATTTAATGCACATATAAGACATGGTCTTTTACAGTGTTATATTTGAAATGTTTACTTAATACTAGTACAAATTTATTACTTATTTTTATATTTAATACTAGAAGACCCGGCAGACGTTGTCCTGCCCTAAATTTGGACAATCTGCATACATTTTAATAAGCTTTTTCCGTCTGACTCTGCCCTCCCCCCCCCCCCCTCTTCACTTTTTCCTAATCCTTTTATTCACTCCTCCCTCCGTCTTTTTCGCTTCATCTATCTCCATCTTCGTCTCATTTTATCTCTTTCTCAATCTCCTTCTCTCTGTTCTCTTTCCTCTTCTCTCAATTCCTTCTCATTCTTCTGCATCCCTTATTGCCTGTCCCAGAAGGTGGTATGTATTTTATTCCAGTCCCAGTCCCAGTGCCACTCCGAGTCTCAGTCCCAGTCCTAGTCCTAATCCCAGTCCCAGTCCGTCTCTAGATAATATATTACTCTGTACTAAAGCACTCATCAACAACTTTCATTTGATATCCATATTGTATAAACACTGTCTAGGCATTCACTGGGCCACGTTTTGGCCTATATCTCGAGACCCTAGTGACCCAGGGGTATGAAAATTACCCTCTGCTAAAGCACTCATCCACAGCTTTCATTTGATATCCATATTCTATAAACACATTCTATGGGTACCCGGGTCCACGTTTTGGCCTATATCTCAAGACTCTAGTCACCCAGGGGTATGAAAATTACCCTTTAATAAAGCACTCATCAACAGCTTTCATTTGATATCAATATTCTATAAACACATTCTAGGGGTACCCGGGTCCACTTTTTGGCCTATAGCTCGACCCTAGTCACCCAGGGGTATGAAAATTACCCTCTACTAAAGCACTCATCAACAGCGTTCATTTGATATCCATATTCTATACACACATTCTAGGGGTACCCAGGTCCACGTTTTGGCCTATATCTCGAGACCCGAGTTTCCCAGGTGTATGAAAATTACCCCCTACTAAAGCACTCATCAACAGCTTTCATTTGATATCCATATTCTATAAACACACTCTAGGAGTACCCGAGTCCACGTTTTGGCCTATATCTCGAGACCCTAGTAACCCAGGGGTATGAAAAGTACCCTCTACTTAAGCACTCATCAACAGGTTTCATTTGATATCAATATTCTATAAACACATTCTAGGGGTACCCGGGTCCACTTTTTGGCCTATAGCTCGACCCTAGTCACCCAGGGGTATGAAAATTACCCTCTACTAAAGCACTCATCAACAGCGTTCATTTGATATCCATATTCTATACACACATTCTAGGGGTACCCAGGTCCACGTTTTGGCCTATATCTCGAGACCCGAGTCACCCAGGTGTACGAAAATTACCCCCTACTAAAGCACTCATCAACAGCTTTCATTTGATATCCATATTCTATAAACACACTCTAGGAGTACCCGAGTCCACGTTTTGGCCTATATCTCGAGACCCTAGTCACCCAGGGGTATGAAAATTACCCTCTATTAAAGCACTCATCAACAGCTTTTATTTGATATCCATATTCTATAAACACACTCTAGGGGTACCCGGGTCCACGTTTTGGCCTATATATCGAGACCCCAGTCACTTAGGGGTATGAAAATTATCCTCTACTAAAGCACTCATAAACAGATTCCATTTGATATTAATATTCCATAAACACATTCTAGGGGTACCCGGGTCCACTTTTTGGCCTATAGCTGTGACCCTAGTCACCCAGTGGTATGAAAATTACCCTCTACAAAAGCACTCATCAACAGCTTTCATTTGATATCCATATTCTATACACACATTCTAGGGGTACCCGGGTCAACGTTTTGGCCTATATCTCGAGACCCTAGTCACCCAGGGGTATGAAAATTACTCTCTAATAAAGCACTCATTAACAGCTTTCATTTGATATCCATATTCTATAAAAACACTCTAGGGGTACCCGGGTCCACGTTTTGGCCTATATCTCGAGACCCGAGTCACCCAGGGGTATGAAAATTACCCTCTACTAAAGCACTCATCAACAGCTTTCATTTGATATCCATATTCTATAAACACACTCTAGGGGTACCCGGGTCCACGTTTTGGCCTATATCTCGAGACCCTAGTCACCCAGGGGTATGAAAATTACCCTCTACTAAAGAACTCATCAACAGCTTTCATTTGATATCCATATTCTATAAACACACTCTAGGGGTACCCGGGTCCACGTTTTGGCCTATATCTCGAGACCCTAGTCACTCAGGGGTATGAAAATTACCCTCTACTAAAGCACTCATCAACAGCTTTCATTTGATATCCATATTCTATAAACACACTCTAGGGGTACCCGGGTCCACGTTTTGGCCTATATCTCGAGACCCTAGTCACCCAGGGGTATGAAAATTACTCTCTAATAAAGCACTCATTAACTGCTTTCATTTGATATCCATATTCTATAAAAACACTCTAGGGGTACCCGGGTCCACGTTTTGGCCTATATCTGGAGACCCTCGTCACCCAGGGGTATGAAAATTACTCTCTACTAAAGCACTCATCAACAGCTTTCATTTGATATCCATATTCTATAAACACACTCTAGGGGTACCAGGGTTCACGTTTTGGCCTATATCTCGAGACCCTAGAGACCTATCCTATATTTCAAGTTAGACCAAACTACACACGGGGTGCAAAACAAATTCAAAATCGGTTCAGTAGTTTAGAAGTCCATTGGCCTCAATTGTGTGACACGTGTTTTTTATATATTAAGATTAGTTACTGAGAGAGCGAGATTCAAAAAGTGAGATCAATTCAAAGGGTGAAATGAAATAACTAAGACAAAAGCATAGATATTTTTCATAAGTTCATTAACAAAGGATCTGGTGTACAGCTAACTTGAAGCGCTTAGGATTTCGTTCTGACTTTACTTTATTAGGCAACGCATTCCACAATTGCACAGCTCTAACGAAAAACATTATGGATGTCACCGAGTACTTAAAGTGTGGTATAATAAGGTAGCAAGTACGAGTTGACCCCGCAAACGAAAGCTTCGAAAACAGATATTCTGGGGAATGCGAGTAAATAATTTTATGTATAAAAAAATAGTAGACGACGATCAAAGAACGAAGATAAACTACATTCAAGAATCGTTCTTGAGAAGCTGGAAATATGATCGTATTTCCGTTTAAGAAAAATATATCTGGCGCAATTATTAGTTATAAGTTGATACTTCCTCATGGAACCTTTATCAAGGCAACCAGCTCATGGTACGATATTATTGGCAGTAATAGAGTTTTAACAAGTTTAAGTTTGGTATCTTCACTAATAAAATTGGCCGTTTTCCATAAATGTCTCAATATATAATATAACCTACTAATTGATGAATTTACATGATCAGCGCAAGTAAGATGCTTATTTAGTATGAATCCAAGCGTTTTAACAGTTTTCTCAAATTTCACAACATTCCTATTAAGTATTATTGGAGAAACGTCATCCAAATTATAAGAATAATGAGAAATGGCAATCGCCTGTGTTTTAGATGCATAAAGGCAGAGCTTATTATTGTAAGACCATTGATTTATTCGACAACCAAGATCCTCCACTAACGGTATACTTGCGCATCATCAGCATAAAGATGAATAGATACATTTTGACAACATTTCTCTATGTCATTTTTATACAAGCTAAATAAAATTGGACCAAGAATAGAGCCCTGAGGTACACCAGATTTCACCGGCAATGAGCTGGATTTACTATCTCTACACACTACCCTCTGATACCTGTTTGTCAAGTAGCTATTTATGAGCCTTACAGCATCCCTACTGAATCCAAAGTATGTTTGAAGCTTATGAATAAGAATTTTGTGGCAGACAGTGTCAAAAGCCTTGGAGAAATCCAACAGTGCAAGAACTGTCAGGTCGCCGTTATCAAAGGAAGGCCGTATATCTTCCATTACCTTAAACATAGCGGTTGAACAGCTATGGCCCCTACGATAACCTGACTGCTTTTGTGAAAGCAGATTTTCTTTTGTCCGATAGTTCATTATTTGGTTCAATAAAAGTTTTTCCAAAATCTTTGATAGACACGGAAGAATACTGATAGGCCGAAAATCAGATGGTTGAGAGGCATTAACTTTTTTCGGAACAGGTACAATATTAGCTACTTTCCAAGCATCAGGAAAATTTAAGGAAATTAGTGAAAAGTTTAGAATATGCGCGAAAGGGGCAATAATATTAGGGAAAAAATAATTTAATGAATTTTAAATTGATCTTATCCTCTTTCGTTGCGTTCGATTTTATTGAAACAATGTTTTGTACTGTTTCAGCCTCAAATATATTTGAAAAATTAAATATTCGACCAGGATCATTAGAAGAATCTTCACTCGACTATATATATGGATTATCCCCTTCTGGTAATTTCACAGCAAAGAAGTCATTCATAACATCAGCATCAATCAAGCATTCGGAGTTAAGATTGGGCTTAACACCAAGGTGTTTTAAGTTACTCCAGAGAATCTTGGGTCCTATGCTTTTATCAAGTTTGCGATGGAAATAACACCTCTTGGCCTCCCTGGTGATACTAGTAGCTCTATTTCGCAATATTTTGTAAGCCTGCCAATGTTCGACTCTAGAAGTTTTCTTCCAAAGCGAATGGCTTTTATTTCTTGCTTTTATAGCCTGAAGTACTACGCTATTTAACCATGGCTGTTTATTATTCTTAACTTTAATTTTTCTAAGTGGAACATATTTAGTAAATAACTACGAACGAAAAATATTCAACTTTATCATTAATATCTGCAGAAAATCAACAGTCGTTCCAAGGAAGTGCAAATGCTTCAGTGGCTAAATCTCTGATATTTATTTTCTTAAAGTCTCGAAAATTTATGTAGTTTTCTTAAACATTAAATGCTGAGTGCATAACTAAAGTATAGCTTAGAAAAATTAAGTCGTGGTCGCTAACACCACCCAGGGAAAGTTTGTCAAAATGTAGACAGTACTCATATCAGAAACGCAAAAGACGTCTAGTAAACTTGGTCTACAATGGGGACCAAAACGAGTAGGAAGCTGGTTTACAACTTTAAGCCCTAAGCCTGACATATCTTCAAACAAGTTTTTGGAACGATCATTTTCAACAAGCAAATCTATATTTAAATCTCCACACAGTAGTATATGTTCGTAAGTGGCACTATATTTATGTATACATTGAAAGAGGTTATTTAAGTCATACGACTTATTTGGATTACAAACGCATACAACAAGGCAACGCTCGTAATTATTGTAAAATTCCACCATCAAACACTCTACAGGATCGGAATTATCTGATTTATTTATTATTTTACACTGTAACGTCCTCTTGTGGTATATCGCAATACCTCCAGCTCGCTCACCTTGTTGTCTGTCATTTCTAATCAGACAATAGTCAAGAAACTGGTTATGATTATCATTCATGTCATTTTGAAACCAAGTTTTAGTGACACACAGAACATCAACACTCACAGAGCTAAATATGTGGTTCAAATAATCAAGCTTACATTGCTTCAGACTTCTAGAGTTGAAATGGCAAAGCTGAAATCCCGGGTGACAATCACTCAAAAGTTTCAGTACTATTTTAGTGTTGAGTTCGTTAAATCCGGCAAATGAACTATTTGAGTTCATAAACATATCTATGCACTTCAAATTGCCAACATAATATAATACTTGCTAGAGCAAGAGCATTAAAAAATAAGTATATGATAGCGAAAGAAAAAGAAAAAATGAAAAGTATACATTAAAAAACATAAGAAAATAATAGTAAATGGTGACACATCTTAGACTAACGTTAAGTTCTAAACCAATAAAACAATATATATATTTCATTTTAATTATCAGCTTCTTAGTTTTTGGTGCTTAACAGAGGGTCCACTTCCACTATGGTGGTCACCAGTTTAGGCTCTTCATTGGGCTTCAGTCGTACAAGAATTTTTCCACGTACTGAAAACACTGATTCCAAGTTCTTCTTTCTCTTCATTTCCGTTGCATACGACATTACTTCTCTTAATCTCTTTGGTAAACTTTCATGCACATATGCAGATCCGTAGCCAGGTACCTCAATATCAAACAGCGCAAGCGATCTGTTCTTTTGTTTGCAAAAAGCAGCAATAGAGGTAAAAAATTTGCTTCGCTCACGCGCAGAGTGTAGTTTTAAAACAATAGGAATGTTGCTGTTTATATTATTTTGCATTCTGTTTTGCTTTCTCCGTAACCCAAAGGCATCGCGCAATGGTGGTGGCTTAGATTTATTGCGTTGCATATCTTGGCAAATAAATCAAGCAAACTCTCTTCGCCAGCATACGGAATACCATTAATTATCATATCAGTGGCGACTGCATTGCTCTCAAGCTCGTTAAGTTGACTACGTGCAGCGCCAATTTCACCGCGCAATGTCATAACCTCACTATTCATATTTTCTAGTGCAGTCACCCTACCTTGAACATGTTGTTAAGGTTTGCAGTCTCCGCAGTCAACTCACCTATTTTCTGCATTACCCTCTCTTCGAAATAGTTTATTTTTTTTTTCGTTATGACCGTCAGCTCTTCAATTATTGCGACTCTTATCTCATTCATTATGCGCTCAAATCTGCCATCCGCGAGTGGCGTTTTTGGTGTTTTTACCGGAGATGTTAGCTTACGAGTTGGATTTTTGCGTGAATTGGACATGATGAAACTTGTTTACTTTTATTTTCACTTATATACTGGAATCGCTCGAAAGAAATATGTGAATCAGATACTGGCAACTGCATACAGGTGTAACACCAATATTTGGAAATTATTTGTATGTTTTTAAGTGAAAAAGCGAAACAACTTTAAGAGCACCACAAAGATGAATAGATACATTTTGACAACATTTCTCTATGTCAGTTTTATACAACCTAAATAAAATTGGACCAAGAATAGAGCCCTGGTGTACACCAGATTTCACCGGCAATGGGCTGGATATACTATCTCTACACACTACCCTCTGATACCTGTTTGTCAAGTAGATATTTATGGGCCTTGCAGCATCCCTACTGAATCCAAAGTATGTTTGAAGCTTATGAATAAGAATTTTGTGGCAGACAGTGCCAAAAGCCTTGGAGAAATCGATTACATCCACGTCACGATTTCCATCTGTTTCAAGTTTTTAAATTCACATAAGGATTTCTATCAATTTTAACACATTTAATCACATCAGGTTTTCTATAAGTGTTTTTTAAAATTCTTCTTATACACAGTACAATCACAGCTGATAGCTGTACTACTTTCAAAAAGAAAAAAAACATACTTATAATTTTCGCTGCCGTTCCATACACACCAATGCCACTAAGCCGTTTACCTCCACTCCGGCCACCTTTGAGTAAACAAAATATTCAGATTAATTAAAGCAATGGCGACTTATATTAGATTGAACAAGACTTTAACTCCCCCTGGCCGAATCCCGGAATAAGCACACCCTTGCACTATTGCAATGCATACGAAAATCTTCTCAGCAATACTGAGCTGTCCAAAGAGGACCTCAGTGCGCTTAGGAAGAAGAATAAAAGCTGTTTCCCATGCTACCTACAATGCAATGTCTACTGTGGCGGCGGAGGTCGAAACTATCACCCCACAGCCTGGAAAAAATTAAGCAAACGATGAAGACTCTTGGAGCAGTGGACATAACATACGGATTCAGAGTTGCGCTAAATATGTATGTTACTAAAGATACGGCAGCACCATAGCCTACACACACATATGTACGCGTAGCTGTCGACGTTCACTTTCGACGTTTTTCTTTCTTCTTCGTTTGTTATCATCCTTAACTAAAACTTCCTTTTTACATTGGCTGCCATCGAGACAACGTGTTCTGGAAACTTAATCCTAGGAAATCACCAAGAATACCAAAGTAAGAACCATTGTTACATTTATAATGAATTCTTTGTAACTATTGTTGATTGAATAAATAGATATTTTAAACGCCGCATAATAAATTGCATGTTGTAGAAAATTTGGGCCTGGTGGTTGCTAGAATTCGCAACAACTTTAAAATATTTTGATTCAATCGCTCATTTCTAAGAATGCCGAAATCAGGAACAAACGTAGCACCTAGCTGCCGAATCTCCAATAAACCGGACGATTCGGACATGGTATGCTGCGACATATGCGATCAATGGTACCACTTTGTATGCGTAAACGTGACTGCTGAAATTGAGCACGAGGACTGGCGTTGCTTATACTGCTCAGTCGCCCCCAATACGTCCCTGTTGAATACAAGCACCAACGAGGCTAGTGGCGGTCCCCGCCTTCTGGAAAGGCCAACGAAGGGCAGATAACTCACACTCGCGATCAACCATCGCTAGATGATCAACATTGCCGCACCTCAAAGACCTCTAACCGTGGTGATACAGGGGGTAAAGCACGTCGTCTCCAGGCTGAGGCCAAATTACTAGAAGAAGAACAAGAACTGCTGCAGAAAAAGGAAGCACTACACGACAAACGTAGAAAACTCCTGCAACAAACAGAAGCAGAAGAAGATTCCGACCCGGATGAGGAGCTAAATGTGACCGCTAAACAAAAGTGGATAAATGCAACTGGGATCACTCTACCCAATTCTGCGCCATTCAAAACACCGATGTCAAACCAGCAGCTCCCCAGCGGGCCACAAGTGAGCTCCCCCACAAAGTATCAAAGAAGGGACAATTCGTACAGCGACGATATTCAGCGTAATATGGAGTTTCTGATGCAAAAGCTCTCTACTCTTGAGCAACAATTGAAAACTCGAGCCACGCCCGTAGGCAGCCCCACCTGGTTCCCTAACCTGACGCCGGATGGTGCTTCATTACCTAAACAATCTTCGACAGCAAGGCCTGTAGTACAATCACAACAACATCCCTGCCTTACAAATGACCAGCTGGCTACACGCAAGGGTCTATTTAAGGAGCTTCCCAAATTCGACGGTAAGCCGGAGGAATGGCCTCTATTTGTAGCTACCTACCAGCAAACGACTGAACTGTGTGGGTTTTCAGAAGGGGAGAATTTAATTCGCTTGCGCCAAGCGTTAGAAGGCCCAGCACGCAATGCCGTACGTAACCTTCTCCTTCACGCCTCTTGTGTTCCTCAAATAATAGAAACACTTCAAATGAAGTTCGGTCGACCCGAACTTATTATTAGCGTTCTCCTAGGTCGAATCAGGGATATACCAGCAGTCAAGGAAAACCGCTTTGACACTCTTGTAGATTTGGCACTGGAAGTGCAAAATGTTTGCGCTACGATGAAAGCCTCAAACATGTGCCACCTAAACAATCCCGAACTGGAGTTGGTAGGCAAGCTACCAGATTTGCTCGCTGCATTCTGGGGCATGCACAAGTTGCAGCTACCTACTTGCAACCTCGAAATCTTTGGAAATTGGCTCTTTCAGCTCGCGCAGGGAGCGAACAGCGTAATAGTGCCATGTAACATAACCAAGGGCCACACCAAGCGTGGATATCTCAACGCGCACATGAATGACCCCAAACCAAAGGCTAAAGCGTGCTTAATATGCCTCGGAAATTGTACCTCTGCCGACAGATGCGTTGAGTTTCGGGGAATGAGCAGGCGGAACGCTGGAGTTTAGTTCGGAGGCAAAAACTTTGTCGACGTTGCTTGAAAAGGCATAATAAATACCCATGTTCATCTACTACTGCCTGCAATGTAGATGGTTGCAACCTCACCCATCACCCCCTTCTGCATAAACAATCTACTATAGCCCTGGACAAAAACCTGTGTAACCCTTCAGTTAATGCACATAACAGCGATGCTGATTCAATCCTCTTTCGTGTCTTACCGGTTACACTTTATGGTAACAATACGAAACTGGAAACATACGCTTTTTTCGATGACGGTTCATCGCTAAGGCTAATTGATACCGAGCTGCAAAAGAGTTTGCATGTAGACGGGACCCCACACCCGCTTTGCCTTAAATGGACGGCTGATGCACGCCGATACGAAGACGAGTCTTGTGTGTTTGATTTGGAAATTTCGGCTGTTAGTTCCAACAAGCGTTTTGTTCTAAAAGATGTGCGAACAATTTGCAGCCTTGAACTGCCGATGCAGACTGTTGATGTCAATAAGCTCCAAGACAAGTATGCATATTTAAAAGGCATCCCGTTGTCATCGTACGCTAATGCCGTACCAAGGCTGTTAATAGGACTGAATAATAGTCGGCTTAGCCAAAGTCTAAAAATAAGGGAAGGGTCAACAGATGGACCAATAGCCGAAAAAACTCGACTAGGGTGGACATTGAAAGGAGCCATAGCAACAAATGAATCACAATGCCAATTTGGCTACCACACATTCCATGCCTGCGACTGTGAAAACGCTGACAACGCTGAGTTATAGCAAATCGTTAAAAATCATATCTGCCTCGAAAACGTGGACGTCTCTAATAAATCAGAGGCATTATCATCTGCCGAGGACAAATACGCGCTCGAATAGCTCAAAACCAAAACGAAACGCGTAGATGGTCGCTACGAAACGGGTCTGCTCTGGAAGTGCGGTACTACTTCGCATCCTGATAGCCTACCGATGGCACTTCGACGAGTCAAATGCCTGCAAGCAAAACTGCAAAGGAATCCTGTACTGGCCGAAACACTCTCATCTAAATTAACTACATACGTGGATAAAGGGTACGCGAAGCAGCTTCCGGTTGCATCATTGTCGAAAGGTAAGGCTTCGTATCTACCAATATTTCCTGTATATAATGCAAACAAACCGGGGAAGGTGCGAATAGTCTGGCACGCAGCTGCCAAAGCGAATAACATATCTCTTAACTCTATGTTGCTCAAGGGACCCGATCAACTAACATGTCTGGTGTCGGTCCTTCGAAGATTCCGGCAACGCGTAGTGGCGGTGAGCGGTGATATCGAAGAAATGTTTCACCAGATTCAAATACGTTCTCAAGACAAAGACTACCAACGCTTTCTTTGGCTCGACCCTGGCGCTGCCGAACCATCGGTGTTCGTTATGACGGTAATGACCTTTGGCGCCACATATTCGCCCAGTAGCACGCATTATGTTAAAAACTTAAACGCAGAAGAGTATGGCAACCTCTACCCTCGGGCCGTCGATTGCATTGTCAACAACCATTATGTCGATGATATGCTGGACAGCGTGGATTCAGAATCAGAGGCAATTCAGTTGGCTAAGGAAGTAAGTCTTATTCATGCACAAGGCGGGTTTAATATTAGGAGTTGGCGGTCAAACTCCGAAGAGGTTCTAAAAGCGTTGAAAACCGCTGCCACCGACTCTGAGATCAATTTCAATACCAGTGCTGAAATACCTGCAGAAAAAATCCTAGGTTTTTGGTGGAACGCTGGGGATGATTGTTTTACTTTCCGGGTGGCTCACCACCATCAGAGTTCGGGACTACTAAAGGCAGATCACCACCCTACCAAAAGAGAGGTGCTGAGAGTAGTTATGAGTGTGTTTGATCCCCTAGGCAAGCTGGGTTTTTTTGTAATATACGCTAAGGTTGTTTTGCAGGACATATGGCGCTCTGGGTGTCAATGGGATGGGAAAATTACAGATCCCACGCTGTTACTTCAAGAATCTTAGGCCTGAATCCGAGTTGGAGCTACACGTATTTGTTGACGCCAGTGAGAATGCATTCGCAGCGGTGTGCTATCTGCGCCACACTTTATACGGTGAAATCCAGTGTATATTAATAGGTAGCAAAGCGAAGGTGGCGCCGTTAAAAATGCTCTCTATCCCTCGACTTGAGATGCAGGCGGCAGTTATAGGAGCAAGGCTGGCCGCTAGTGTAATTAGGTCACATACATTGCATATCAAAAGAAGTACCTTCTGGACAGACTCTCGCACCGTACTTTCGTGGATCCGTTCCGATCACAGGCGCTATTCACAGTTCGTGGCCTTCCGGGTAAGTGAGATACTGGAGCTAACCGAAACAGACAGCTGGCGATGGGTTCCTTCAGCGGAGAACGTGGCCGATGATGCGACTAAGTGGCAGACAGCTCCCGTTATTTCAAATGAAACTCGCTGGTTTTACGTCCCGGAATTCTTAAAATGTAACCCGCAACACTGGCCAAGCGACATCCCAATCGCAGATACAACTCAAGAAGAGCTCAGAGCGAAATATGTCGGTTTTCACAACCGAGCACAACTGGACGACAGACCATTGGCGATACATGTACGTTTTTCAAGATGGACGCGCTTATTACGCGCAACCGCAACCGTTCTATTAGTAGCCCGTACGTGGAAATCATATCGACGAGGGGATCCAGCAGTAAACCTATTAGAAAAGAATGATTTAAAGCACGCCGAAACCCTTCTGTGGAAAGAGGCCCAACACGACATATATTCCGACGAAATCTCTCTACTTGCTAATGGAAAGCCAATCGACCGGACAAGCACTATCTATAAGCTGTCACCGTATATCGACGATAAATCGTTGCTTAGACTAGAAGGAAGAGTAAAGATAGCTGGGCGGCCCGACCCCATTATTATACCGAGGAATCATAACATCACTAAACTAATAGTCTCCGATTATCACATCAGATACCGACATGCCAACTCTGAGACAGTCGTTAATGAGGTACGTCAAGTATTTTGGATCCCCAGACTTCGCGTTTTAGTTAACATAATACGCAGAGAATGCCAAACAGGGCCACACCACAGCCACCGAAAATGAGTTAGAGTTAGAAAATGGCTAGAGTGACACCCTTCAATAGCCCATTCTCTTATGTAGGCGTCGATTACTTCGGTACAATATCAGTGGCGGTACGACGGAGCACAGAGAAGAGGTATGGTGTGCTTCTAACGTGTTTAACGACTAGAGCCGTGCACATAGAGATATCAAATTCATTTACATCAGATTCATGCATCATAGCTATCCGGAGCTTCATGGCAAGGCGTGGTACCCCCCTCGAGTTCTGGAGTGACAACGCCACTAACTTCAAGGCGGCGCAGAATGAACTGTCAACCGCTTTCAGTGCCATGGACAGACGTAAAATGATGAGCAACTTTACGAGTTCTTTCACAACTTGGAGGTTTATACCGCCACCTTCGCCGCATATGGGTGGAGCCTGGGAACGCCTATTAAGATCTGTAAAAAACACTCTTTCTAAGATACTGCCATCTTTACGTCCTTCTGATGAACAACTCCGTGGAGCGCTGATGGAAGTCGAAACAATTGTCAATTCGCGCCCTCTAACATACATACATCTGGGTCATGAAGACGACGAAGCTCTCACTCCCAACCATTTTCTGTTAGGCAGCTCGAGTGGAATGAAGCCGTTAGTAGAATTTTCTAACGATCCCGCACATACGCGCAGAGGCTGGAGGTATGCGTGAGTGTTACGAAAGATACGGCAGCACCATAGCCTACACACACATATGTACGCGTAGCTGTCAACGTTCACTTTCGACGTTTTTCTTTCTTCTTCGTTTGTTATCATCCTTAACTAAAACTTCCTTTTTACATTGGCTGCCATCGAGACAACGTGTTCTGGAAACTTAATCCTAGGAAATCACCAAGAATACCAAAGTAAGAACCATTGTTACATTCATAATGAATTATTTGTAACTATTGTTGTTTGAATAAATAGATATTTTAAACGCCGCATAATAAATTGCATGTTGTAGAAAATTTGGGCCTGGTGGTTGCTAGGATTCGCAACAATGTATTTAAAAGTGACAACCTTTCCTGGCCGGCCTTTACAGATATGTTCACGGCTGTAATGCAGCCGTGCAAATATATTCAAAACCTACATAACATAATAGGGCCCTTAGGATAGTAATAGATTACATTCGCCGTAGCGCAACCGCAACCAGCTTAACGTGCTTTCAAAAGCTTTACTATAGGTAGAGACAAAAATGAAAAAGAAATGAAATTAAGTCAAGTGGGGTGGTTCATGCGCGTCGGTTGCCATTTAGCTACGCAACTAAAAGTCGTGTGAAAAGTTTTTGTGAAATTAATATATATATTTTAAATAAAAGGACAGTCACCGACTGATACTCATCGTGAGCGGACGTTTTTGCTTTGACTGTGCTTTTCTCTCTCTTCTTTTACTGAAGTTTTTTTTTTTTCACTTTCCCGCCAACGTAGAAAAACGTGTGTGATTTATATTCCTTTGATCTCACTTTCGTTGTTTTGTGTAATATATTGGTGGTAAATATAGTGATATAATGGCCCCCGGGCCACCAAACTTGGGGGACAATCGGTACGCCTTGCTTGCCGATAGTCCCAAACCCAAAAGGAAAAAACCGACATATACACCTATAACCTATCCTAGCCTCCCCCAAAAAAAACAAGAAAACCCAAAATACATCACCATTGCAGCATCCGATCCATCAAAACCTCTTTCGAAATACTCATGCTTTGCCGTGCACAAAGCCATAGAAGGTATAAGCAAAGAAGTTTTCTCAATTTCCGAACTACGTGACGGTAATCTGCTACTATTAGTGAAAGCGCCTGAAATCGCACAAAGATTCATATGTACTAAAAAAACTAAGTGGAATATGTGAAGTGAAAGTCAATTTCCAAGATAATCTCAACTTCAGTAAGGGAACTATTTTCGCACCGTGCCTCAATGACGTTCCTGACACGGAAATCATCGAAAACATGAAAGACCAAGGAGTTGTTGCTATTTATAAATTCAGGAAATTAGTAAACAATGTCCAAGTACCTACAGGTGTTGTGCTCCTAACTTTCGACCTTTATAGTCTGCCTGAAAAAGTGAATGTTTCTTAGCGCACTGCCCACGTAAGACCACATTTCCCGAACCCCATGAGGTGCAAGTCATGCCAACTTTTAGGGCACACAATAAAACGGTGCAACAACAAGCCTGCTTGTGTTACTTGTAACTTCCCCCCTCACGGAAAAGATGACTGCTCTCGAGTTCTTTGTGCTAATTGTGCTGGCGACCATCCGTCATCTTCAAACACATGCCCACGTTACCTCCAAACAAAAGCAATTCTCAAAATCAAAATAGAGAACAAGTGCACTATGCGCGATGCAATTAACATTCATAAAGCTCAAGCGCCTCCCCTTCCTAACATCTCCTTCTCACAAGTAGTAAAAGAAAATGATACAAACAAGAAAGCTAGCAACAACGATCAAAATACAAAAAGTACAGCAACATCTTCAAATAAGAATACTAAAAATACAAATTCTAACCAAACCTCAAGTTCAAATAAAGCACAAAGCAATTCCCCGCATATACATCATAATTCAAATCACACACCCAACAATACCACAAACAACGAATCCCTTAGCATCTCCAAAGAGCAATATAATGCCCTCTCTTCTTTCGATTCTTCTTTGAATCACATTTTCAAAAACATTAATACCAACGCTGCATTAGCGAACTCTTCCTATCAACTCATCAGCGACCTCCAATCTCAATCTATCCCCATTCCCTCTTCCTACGAATACTAACCCAACATCTCACTACTAACCCAACCAACAACATTAATTAACAGCACATCTCTTACTGCAGCAAATGATACTGCAGTACCTCTCACTACATATAATTCACAAGAAAACTGCATGACAGTCTCTGATGAAGAGTTGTAACTCTCCTCACTTGTCATACTTTTTTCTCTTAACCTTTAAAATGTTTAAAGTTTTACAGTGGAACCTTAACGGGCTCTACAACAATTACACCGAATTAGAAATTCTCATTAAAGACCAAACACCAAGTTTTATTGCCTTGCAAGAAACACACATTGCCGCGAATAAATACGCAGCCGTGCCGCAGAAATACACGGCTTATTTTTCTAACTTGACCCAAAACACCTCTAACAAACAGGGCATAGCTGCTTTAATCAAAAAGGGAATTCCACACAAAGTTGTGCCGATTCACTCAACTATCTCTGTTTTAGCAGTGGAAGTATGCGTTGGCTTTAATATAACAATTATTTGCATATATATCCCGCCTCATCAAAACTTTACTTTAGCAGAGTTATCACATATTTTAAATTCAGTATCCACTCCCATTCTTATAGTGGGGGACTTTAACTCGTGGTCTCCACTCTGGGGCTCGGCACTTACCAGTTCTAGAGGTGCTATCTTAGAGAATCTCATAACTTCAGAAAACTTAATAGTTTTAAATGACAAGTCACCCACACATTTTTCTACGCATAAAACCTTTACGCATGTAGTCTTATCTATTTGTTCGGCAACTATTTCCCCAAAGCTTACCTGTCGAACGCTCGACAACTTGTGTGGCAGCGATCACTTCCCAATCGTTACGGAATTAACCACTCCCTGTTCAGCCAAAGTCTTCCCAAAGCATAAGTTTTTAACTCACAAAGCGGACTGGCCCAAGTTCACGGATCTCATAACCACTTCCGTAGCTAATATACCAGCGTCAAGTAACGTTAACGAAAAGGCTGCAAACATTGCTAAAATCATACGTTCCGCGGCCCATCTCTCCATACCGCAAGCCACATATAGGCCGCGTAAAAAAGTGGTGCCCTACTGGTCTCAGGAGTTAGAAAATTTAAGGAACACAAAACAGCAAAACTGGAAAACGTATAAAAGAACGAGATCAGTAGAAAACCTCATATTATACAAACAATCAAACGCAGCTTTTCGCAAGAAATCGAAAGAAGCGAAACGGGATAGTTTCGAAAAGTTAACTTCAGCGATAACACCTAATTCAAGTACTAAGAAAATCTGGTCGGACATAAAAATGCTCACAGGAACTTCTTCCCACACCCCTATCAATTTTATCAGTAGCCAAAACGGTCCAATTTACGACTCTGCGCTAATGGCTGAGCACTTTGCATTCACCTGGTCCGACTACTCACTTGACTCAAATTTTAACGATATATTCGTCAATTAGAAATACGAGACCCTAGGGAACGTATACGATAAGCCTAACGCTCCTACAGCAATCATTGAGTCTGACGTATCTCTTCTAGAATTCGAAGTAACAATTTCCAAACTGAAAGGGAAATCTCCAGGTCTGGATAGAATTTCTTATGAAATGTTAAGAAATCTACCATCTGTGCTTAAACACAGGATAGTAAAGCTTTATAATAATATATTAACGACTGGAGTTTTCCCACAAGCCTGGAAGACAGCCTTAATAGTCCCGATTCCAAAATCAAGTAACCCTTCCACGGAAGTTTTGGACTTTCGACCAATATCTCTAATAAGCTGCATGAGCAAATTATTAGAAAAAATAGTATCGAAACGTATTATGTGGTATATAACGAATAACAGCCTCGTAAGTCCACATCAAGTTGCTTTCAAAGAATGGCAAGGTACAACCGATGCCCTATTATACTTTGAAGACTCTTGTGCTGCTGCCTTATCAAACCGTAATCATCTATCAGGATTAAGCCTTGATTTCGAAAAGGCTTTTGATCGCATCGGAGTGCATGTCGTGTTACGTCAGTTGAGCAAATGGAATTTCGGTACGAAGCTTTACAACTTTGTAAAATCATTTTTATCGAATCGAAAATTCAAAACAAAAGTAAACAATTCCTATTCAAACGTGCACGAGCTGTATAACGGAATACCCCAAGGGTCCCCCTTATCAGTTACTTTATTCACTATTGCTTTCGATGAAATAAGCCAAATTATTTCAGCACATCAGCCTGTCTCGCATATCATGTACGCCGATGACGTTTTGGTCTTTTCCAAGCTGAATAATTTAAATTCTGCACAAAATATTTTTAATGCAATCTTGTCAGATATTGCGAGCTGGTCGCACTGTGCAAGAGCAAACTTATCACTTAACAAATGCAGAACCTTCCACATTTGCAGAAAACACAAATGTAATAGCCTAAACCTAGTTTATAATAATATCAACATTACAAATGAGTCTAGCATAAGATTTCTAGGTATAATTTTTGACAAGAACTTCAAATTTAAGGAACATTGTGTATTTTTAAAAAAAAGCTTAGCTGCCAGGTTAAATATAGTTAAGTATTTATCTTCTAAACGGTGTCTAATTCACACGGAAATTCTTATCAATATCACGCGAGCTCTGATCCTTTCTAAAATCGATTATGGATTGCCAGTATACGGAAATTGTTCACAAACTAACCTCAAAATGCTGTGCCCCACATACCACGCGGCCGTTCGTAGGAGCATTCGGGCTTTTCCAACATCACCTATCCGTTGTATCCTAGCAGAAACTGGCCTTCCAAGCATTAATGAAAGAGTAAAATACGCGGCAATGCGGCTGATACCTAAGTTATTTTCATGCAAAAATAGTCTTCTACACCAAGCTACAGTCATAACGGCATCCGCTAAGAAGACACCAAAGCGTAAAACGGCTATATTTAGGTGCATAGAGTACGCCAGAGAATTAGGAATAACAACCTTGCCACAAATTCAACCTGTTAGCAAAGCGCCCCCTTGGCATTTGAAGCACTCTTCATTCTTGTTATGGTTAAAAAAATTTCCCAAAATGAGCACAAGCTCCTCTGAATACCAGCGCCTCTTTATAGAGTACACTGCCCCGTTCCGAAAAGACTGGAAATTCATTTACACCGACGGCTCCAAATCCTCCAAGCACACTACATTTGCCGTTACTCACGCGGACGGGAGCACGATCTCGGCTGGAATACTTCCAACCTATTGCTCAGTTTTTACAGCTGAAGCGGCAGCCATCCACAATGCTTTAAAATCAGCTCTCGTAGCCAAAGAAAAAACAATTATCTGCTCAGATAGCATGTCCACAATATCCAGCGTTATGAACACTACAAACCAATCTGCCCTAATATCGGATATACGCAATTTGCTTATCGGCAACGACGCACAACTAAAAATAATGTGGGTCCCGGGCCACGCAGGCATTAAGGGAAATGAACTGTCTGATCAAAAAGCTAAAGACGCCCACAAATAACCTCTCTTGGGTTTTGATTACATGATAAAAAAGGATATTTTGAACCTTATAAATAAGTATCACAATTCCCAAAGAATCACTGAATGGAGCACTTTTCAACACCAATACGCCGAAATCAATCCCACAGCCACCAGGGCCATTTACCGATCAAATTGTCGTACAGGCGACATAACTGCCTTTGTTCGCCTCCGCATAGGACATACAACTGCCACACATTCTCACCTACTTAACGGAGGGAGGCCAATGCCCTGCCCATACTGTAAAACAGCACCTCTAACAACCAAACATCTTCTAGACAACTGCGAATACTGCAAAGAAACTAGAGAATCGTTATTTAACAGCGGAAACCCGTCAGAGTTGCTAAAATCTGTCTGCAAGGACAACATCGAAAAAATTGCAGAGTTTTTGATCAGAGCTGACATAAGGAAAACTATTTAAATTAATTATAAGTTTAGAATTACACTATCACCCCAATCCCAAATAATCTCTTCCGGGGAATTTCCCCCATCTCCATTCCTTCTATGTGGGAATGAGTGGGTACCCCTGAAGGGTTTAGTTGGTATTGACCTGTCTAATTATCTTACTTCCTTTTTTTCACACAATTAAATTATTCTCATTATTAATATCAATTATTAATATATGCTGTAATATTATTTAAGGCTATAAGATCTCTTTTAATTTAAATCTAGCTTATTAAACCATATTTTATTAGAGAGCGAGCCGAAAGCCCTGGCAGCTAGCGCTCCTTTTTGTATGTAGAATAGTAATTTTATTGCTATTGTTCATTTAATAAATAAATAAATAAAAGGAGGCTTATCACCATCCTTCTTTAAATAAAATAAATTGAATTTTTATTTAGTGCGTTTAAGAAATTAAATGGGGTTCCCGATGGCGCGTAGCCATTACCCAAAAATATCGATAGCAACCTCAGCAGGTTCCATGATGGAACCCCTTCATGGCGATCGTGTGCCTGCCTGCAAAATTGGCGGACACGAGATGTACGTAGCGGCAGCTACGATAAAATTTATAAAATATAAGAAAGCTTAAAAAAAAACAAGCAAGGAAGGCTAAGTTCGGGTGTAACCGAACATTACATACTCAGTTGAGAGTTATGGAGACAAAATAAGGGAAAATCACTATGTAGGAGAATGAACCTAGGATAACCCTGGAATGTGTTTGTATGACATGTGTATCAAATGGAAGGTATTAAAGAGTATTTAAAGAGGGTGTGGGCCATAGTTCTATAGGTGGACGCCATTTGGGGATATCGCCATAAAGGTGGACCAGGCTGACTCTAGAATTTTTTGCACGATATGAGTATAAAATGAAAGGTATTAATGAGTATTTTAAAAGGGAGTGGGCCTTAGTTCTATAGGTGGACGCCTTTTCATGATATCGCCATAAAGGTGGACCAGGGGTGACTCTAGAATTTGTTTGCACGATATGGGTATCAAATGAAAGGTGTTAATGAGTATTTTAACAAGTAAGGAAGGTTAAGTTCGGGTGTAATCGAACATTACATACTCAGTTGAGAGCTATGGTGACAACATAAGGGAAAATAACCATGTAGGAAAATGAACCGAGGGAAACCCTGGAATGTATTTGTATGACATGTCTATCAAATTAAAGGCACTAAAGAGTATTTTATGAGGGAGTGGGCCATAGTTCTATAGGTGGACGCCATTTAGGGATATCGCCATAAAGGTGGATCAGGGTTGACTCTAGAATTTGTTTGCACGATATGGGTATCAAATGAAAGGCGTTAATGAGTATTTTAAAAGGGAGTAATCCTTAGTTCCATAGGTGGACGCCGTTTCGAGATATCGCCATAAAGGTGGACCAGGGGTGACCCTAGAATTTGTTTGTACAATATGGGTATCAAAAGAAAGGTGTTAATGAGTATTTTAAAAGGAGTGATCCTTAGTTCCATAGGTGACCGCCGTTTCGATATATCGCCATAAACGTGGACCAGGGGTGACCCTAGAATTTGCTTGTACGATATGGGTATCAAATTAAAGGTATTAATGAGGGTTTTAAAAGGGAGTGGTGGTAGTTGTATAGGTGGTCGCCTTTTCATAGATATCGCCATAAAGGTGGGCCAGGGGTGACTCTATAATGCGTTTGTACAATATGGGTATCAAACGAAAGGTGTTAATGAGTATTTTAAAAGGGAGTGGGCCTTAGTTCTATATGTGGAAGTCGTTTCGAAATATCGCCAAAAAGGTGGACCAGGGGTGACTCTAGAATGTGTTTGTACGATTGGGTATACAATTAAAGGTATTAATGAGGGTTTTAAAAGGGAGTGGTGGTAGTTCTATAGGTGGTCGCCTTTTCGAGATATCGCCATAAAGGTGGACAAGGGGTGACTCTGGAATGCGTTTGTACAATATGGGTATCAAAAGAAAGGTGCTAATGAGTATTGTGAAAGGGAGGGGGCCTTAGTTCTATAGGTGGACGCCTTTTCGAGATATCGCCATAAAGGCGGACCAGGGGTGACTCTAGAATGTGTTTGTACGATATTTGTATAAAATTAAAGGTATTAATGAGAGTTTTAAAAGGGAGTGGTGGTAGTTGTATATGTGAAGGCGTTTTCCAGATATCGACCAAAATGTGGACCAGGGTGACCCAGAACATCATCTGTTGGATACCGCTAATTTATTTATATATGTAATACCTGCCAAGATTCCAAGGGCGTTTGATTTCGCCCTGCAGAACTTTTGTCATTTTCTTCTACTTAATATGGTAAGTGTCACACCCATTTTACAAAGTTTTTTCTAAAGTTATATTTTGCGTCAATAAACTAATCCAATTACTATGTTTCATCTCTTTTTTCATATTTGGTATAGAACTGTGGCTTTTTTTTCATTTTTCGTAATTTTCGATATCGAAAAAGTGGGCGGGGTCATAGTCGGATTTCGTTCATTTTTTATACCAAGATGAAGTGAGTTCAGATAAGTACGTAAACTAAGTTATGTAAATATATGTCGATTTTTGCTCAAGTTATCGTGTTAAGGGCAATGCGGAAGGACAGACGGACGAATGTGTATAAAAACTGGGCGTGGCTTCAAGCGATTTCGCCCGTTTTCACAGAAAACAGTTATTGTCCTAGAATCTAAGCCTCTACCAAATTTCACAAGGATTGGTAAATTTTTGTTCGACTTATGGCATTAAAAGTATCCTAGACAAATTAAATGAAAAAGAGCGGAGCCACGCCCATTTTGAAATTTTCTTTTATTTTCGTATTTTGTTGCACCATATCATTACTGGAGTTGAATGTTGACATAATTTACTTATATACTGTAAAGATATTAAATTTTTTGTTAAAATTTTACTTTACAAAAATTTTTTTTTTAAAAGTGGGCGTGGTCCTTCTTCGATTTTGCTAATTTTTATTAAGCGTACATATAGTAATAGGAGTAACGTTCCTACCAAATTTCATCATGTTATCTTCAACGACTGCCAAATTACAGCTTGCAAAATTTTAAATTACCTTCTATTAAAAGTGGGCGGTGCCACGCCCATTGTCCAAAATTTTACTAATTTTTTATTCTGCGTCATAAGTTCAACCCTCCTACCAAGTTTCATCGCTTTATCTGTCTTTGGTAATGAATTATCGCACTTTTTTCGTTTTTCGAAATTTTCGATATCGAAAAAGTGGGCGTGGTTATAGTCCGATATCGTTCATTTTAAATATTGATCTGAGATGAGTGCTCAGGAACCTACATACCAAATTTCATCAAGATATTTCAAAATTTACTCAAGTTATCGTGTTAACGGACGGACGGACGGACATGGCTCAATCAAATTTTTTTTCGATCCTAATGATTTTGATATATGGAAGTCTTTATCTATCTCGATTCTTTATACCTGTACAACCAACCGTTATCCAATCAAACTTAATATACTCTGTGAGCTCTGCTCAGCTGAGTATAAAAATTGTTTGATGAAATGAATTCTTAAGTTCGTGCTAGTCTAAACTCAAAAAACTACAAAAATAAATTTAAAAAACATTCAAAAAACTACAAAAAAATCTAAAAACTTTCAAAAAAAACTACAAAATCAAAAAATTTAAAAACTCAAAAAACTAAAAAAAAATCTTAAAACTTTCAAAAAACACCAAAAACAAAAGAATTTAAAAACTCAAAAAAAAGTAAAAAAAACTACAAAACTACAAAAACTACAGACAAAAATTTTTTTTAACACAACACAAAATTCTACATAACTATAAATTATCAAAAATTGCAACAGGAATATATATAGACATGCAAACAATGATTTCTAAAAACATACAAAAATTTTTTTATGTTAATAAAAACTAATTACAAGTTGGTGAACATTTTTTTGGTGATGCCGAAACTAAAAAAAAATTAGTAAAATCAATTTAAAATAAGAAAAAAGTAGCAAAACCAATTAACTACAAAAAAAAAAAACACGATATACTTTTTCATCAAACATTCCTTTAAATTGAAAAACAAAAAACTCGCGAAATTTAACAAATATATAAACCTATTTGAAAAAAGCGACATAGATGGTTTTGACCAAAAAGGTTTCGAAGTCCCGTTAGGAAATGTGCATTTTTGAGGTGACTGTACAAAAATTACAAGTGTACGGTATTAATAAAGTGCTGGTGGCGTGAGTTAGTAATATCAAAGGCATTTAAATAACGGTTGAGAGACATGTGTGAATATATGTATGTATGTACATAGACGGTACAGCCTGTGCCAAGCGACAAAACAGCGCATCAATAATTTGATTCATAGCGGTACGCAAACGTCTACCTAAAAAAACACATAGAAACAAAGAAACTCTTATAGCGGTAAACGAAAACCACGGTACCATAGCACAGTAACACACATACATATATGCCAAAAATAAGTAGCGAAAAATAACGCTAAAATCATCTTTAACTAGCAACGAAATCACAGCACGAGCAGGGAAAGACGAGGAGTAACCAAAGCCAGCAGCAGCAACAACAGAAGCCGCATAAGGAGCGGTGGGCACCACTACATTTACACGGTTACCAAATTGAGAATGTGTTAGTAAACACGAACGCGTAGCGAGCACGAAAGCAAAATCAATTATTTATTTAGTTTTATTTAAATGCTTGAACGGTGAACACGTGTCACACGCACTCTTTGGTACTCCGTTTTAAGCGCGCGTGCGACACTTCCTCACTGTACGACCATCGAAATCAAACTAAAAAAGCTGTCGTTGATTTTGACGAAGTAGCCATTGTGCTCGCGCTTATCGTATACATATATGGTCGCTTAGCAGGTGCTAAGCTCACGCCCACCCCGGCGCATAAGTATATACTAACACCTACGTATAAATTCTTGCATATACATTAGAAGACCCACAGAAATAAAGTGCCAATTTTCTTCGCTCCCCACGTATTTTCTGAAAGAATGGGTATAAAAAATAATATATGTAAAAAAATCTGGCCATCTGTAGTGAAAAAGTTCCATGAAAATTGACCTAAAGGCTAAAAATGCACTAAAAAATTATATGTCTTTATTGGCTAATATCTCGTAAACCAGTAATTTTAGGAAAAATAATGACATCAGGACTTTTATTTAGATTGAAGTCAGGAGTAAATTGCCCATATAAATGTTGAACCTGCGAGTTTCCTTTCAAGGACTTTTAATAAGTCGGATTTAATTTTTTATTTTTTATTTTTTTGTAATGGTCGAATAAAATACATGCAAAGTAATGGATTAGATAAGCTATACACCGTTTGGTAGGATATTAACCACAGTTTCATTTTAACATTGCATTTTAATTTTATTAACATTTTTGCAATGGTGGGATGGTGTAAAACTAAGTAAAAAGGGGTTTTAAATTTCTAAAAACATGGAGAATCAGATAATTCAGGGGCGTAGTTCTAATTTTATATGCTATGTTAAAGTAAAATGGTAAATATTAAGTAAAGAATCAAATTAAATAATAATATGAAACGTTTTGAAGTTGTATTATTTTTATTATTTTTTTTTTATTATTATTTTTTTTATATTATTATTTTTATTATAAATTTCTTGGCCTACAGCTCACAACTACAATGCTCATTTATTATAAATATATTTCCAAGCCCTTTGTGACAATTTAGTACCGGTTTACAGGCAAAAATAGCTTATTTGATAAATTATTTTTTAAGAATTTTTTAAGACGCAAACTCAGATGAAGGTTTCGCCGCATTGAAGCTGCTGAGCTCACTCTGCAATTGCTCCAATTTATTTTTAAGTTCAACAGCTACAGATTCCAAAGCAATCACACGCTCCTCAGTTTCAGTGGATTTATTAATTAGGGCAGCGACCTCTTCGTTAATTTTGCTTACTAACTTATTCTCTAATGCCGTTATTTTATCACACAAGCCGTCAAACAGAGACTGGAGCCTATTGGATTGTTGTTGTATCCGCTCCTCAAACGAACGAAGCGATGTAACCACTGAAGAATAGTTCGCACTCTCATCCAACTTGGGAGTTTTTGGTTGAGGGGAGCCTCTGCTTTGACGACGTTTAAGAGATGTTGATAAAGGAGGTGACATCAATTCAATAAACGTGGAGATGTATGATAAGTTGATATATAGTTCGACGTCAGGATCGATAGAGATAGTTTGCAAGGCAATCTGCCCAACTATGCTTGAAAAAACAGAAAATGAAAACTACCCACCTATGGCTGAAACCCATAGAAAGATGGCGCTCGTGGCGATGAACCAAGTAAGACAAGTTAAAAAACAGCCGATTGGTGGCGATGACAGATCAGCCGATGAGCAAAACAAAACGTTGAAAATAAAAACATACACATGCACATCCAAGAGAGCGGAAACTGTTCTGCTGCAATTCGTATTAATATTGTTTTTGAATTTGTTATAGTTATTGGTTATTATGTTTGTATATGTTTATTTGTACAAATGAGATTTAATTTAATTACTTCATTTTATTTAAAAAATAATAATAATAATCAACAATGAAAAACTTTATTACAAAACCGATTCATGCATAAGTACGTTGGTGCACCTTACACAGCAATAAATCAATGTTCTTGTGGGTCCAAACACAATAGATATAAATCCAGTTGTCTGCCAAATATCAACCGCACTTGCGTGACTTTTTGTTTTGTTAGTTTTTAGTTTTAATAAATCATTTCAATTTAGTATTCCTTTGTCTGCCTATCTTTTATTATAATTAAGCCACACTCAGATGGAAATTATCACCAGCTTTCAATATTATTTCACTGTAAAAGCACTTTGAAACAATTTTTCTGTAGAACGCTTGAAAAACACGTTCTTTCTCTATCACTTCTTTCTCAGTTTGTTTATTGATCAAACGTAACATTTAATATATAATACTCTTAAAACGAATAATAATGAAGATGTTCTAGTGTAAACGTTCTTCTTCTGATACCAACAAGAATACACCAAGAATGTTGAAATTTGAGGTGCGGACTGATATTGAGACTTTTGATAAAAATTTGCAAAAAAAAATAAATGGGCGTGGCACCGCCCACTTGTGATAAAATCAATTTTACAAATATTATTAAACATAAATCAAAAATCGTTAAACATATCGTAACAAAATTCGGCAGAGAGGTTGCCTTTACTATAAGGAATGTTTTGAAGATAAATTTACGAAATCGGTTAAGGACCACCGTCCACTTTTAAATAAAAGATTTTTAAAAGGGTTTTGGACGAATATAATAAGCTATATCTTTGCAAAAAGAGCTTTATATCAATGGTATTTCATTTCCCAAGTGGATTTATAACAATAAATAGGAAAAACTTATAATTTAAAAAAATGGGCCTGGCGCCGCCCCTAATATGACTAAGCAATTTTTGATGTTTCGGGAGCCATAAACTCGAAGAAAACCTAGTTCAGAATAGAAGCATATGTATATGTATTATTGCGCAGCCTTGTAATACTATTAAGCACGCAAAACAAAGAACAACAGCATTTCAAGTGTACAGCTGGGTATGTAATATTCGGTTTCACCCGAACTTAGACTTCCTTACCTGTTGCATAATCGAAATTTTTTTCTGGAGAACGTTTTGCCTTTTTGACCATCGGTAAAAATCGATCGGTGCATTTACCCTGCCCTTCATCATGTTACAATCAAATATTCGACATAAAATAATGAAGTAAAAATTTCGAAAAACCCAAAAAGTGCGATAATTCATTACCAAAGAGGGATAAAGCAATGAAACTTGGTAGGTGGGTTGACCTTATGACGCAGAATATAAAACTAGTAAAATTTTTGACAACGGGAGTGGCACAGCCCACTTTTAAAAGAAGGTAATTTAAAAGTTTGCAAGCTGTAATTTGGCAGTCGTTGAAGATATCATGATAAAATTTGGCAGATACGTTACCCCTATTACTATATATGTTGTAAATAAAAATTTGCAAAATCGGATGACGAACATGCCCACTTAAAAAAAAAAATTTAAAAGTCAAGTTTTAACAAAAATATTTGAAAACCTGAGCTGGCGGATTCCAGACAAGTTTCTTTAATATATCCAGGGACTCTGCGTTCTGGCGGTCTGACGTTTGATGAGGTTTTTACTTGCGGCTTCAAGACGTTCGAGCGTGCGTAAACTGCTGCGGTTTTAATCCAAGTGAAAGAGTTTCCTTTCCACGCATTCCGTTTACCCCCAAAGCTAACAGGCCTTTGGCGGGGTAACTTAACGAAACGTCACTTTTCCTTTTAGTATAAGTGCTAACGGCCGTAACAAATAAGCGGTTTTGCATTAGATTGCATTAGAGTGGCCGGCCCTTAATTTTCCTTTGGGGTTAGCCTGCTGGCCTAAACATGCCGGCCCCCTTGCGGTACGCAACCTCGCCTTGCCCTGCTGCTAGAGTAGAAAATATCTAGAGGGAGAAAGATGAGAAATTTGTGGATGGACAGACTGTACGCATGAGTTCAAAGTATAAAATATTCTTTATTAAAAAATTCATGATTTAAAGGCCAATTCAAAATAATTTTTTTTGTTGGATATTTATCTGCGACCTTTTAGGCTCTGGATACTCCAGAGAGCACGAAGCCGAAGATTGTGCTTTGCGCCAAAAGCGGGCCGAATGACGCTGGCAGAACTTGACTTAGCATAATGTCGGCATATACGTCTGCCCCGAGAACTAGGCGTACTGGCGACGCGACGTAGAATTTTGGATCGGCGAGACAGATGTGTGTATACAAGTTAAATTACTTAAGGTTATTTCGTTGAAAAAAAATGTTTTATTGGGAGCTATGGCTCCTTTATTACTCAATGTCAGAATTAGAACTAACTTTTACAAATATTATTTTCTTACAACTAACTTATTTTGTCGCCGCTCTACCGACTGCGCTGCTGTTGCCGCTTTGTGAATTCGCTGACGATGCGCTTCCCACCGCTTGCTGCATTTCTGCTTATTTTCGTGATGTTATGACTTGGTTGAAATGTTGACGATGCATTTCTCACCGCTTGCTGCATTCTTAGTTATTTTCGTGGTGTTATGTTTCGTTATGGAATTTTGTTTACCAGCTTGTGCAACAAGTGTCTTCTTGCTTTACTATTTGGCGTGCGTCGTGCTAACAGCTCCCCCCCTGAAATTCAAACGTCCTCGTTTGAGGTGCTGGGTTTTTGAAATATTTGATTTAGCCCCTCTATTGCAGCCCCTGTCAGTTCGATGGGCTGCTGCTAGTTAACCTTTTTGAGGGGTAATCTTGACCTTGTAATGGATATAATAATGATTATAGCTACCAGTGCGATACTGATATTAGTGGCATAGTTGAAATGATTTGCAGATTTTGTGTATTCTATTAGTTTCGTGTTATTTATGTTTATCTGCTTTAGCATTTTTAGGGACAATATTTCTTCGGTTGTATTTGATTCTGAAAATGGTTGAAGTACAGCGGGTAGGGGCTTGCTTGTGCGCTTTTCTGTATTGGAAAATTTTTTCTCGTTGATTATAATTGTAGCGTTGTTGTAGTGTATTATAAATGTGCCGTTAAGGGATGTAGTTTCTTCGTTTATTATGATTTCTCCTTTAAAGTCGTTCAAAAATAGGATGTCTGTTGAGAGTGCTTCAACTTCCGGTATGTGTTGACTGTTGGTCACTGTGCAGTTCGGCAAGCGGCTGTTTAGGAGATTACTTATACAATAGTCCCTACTTAAATCTAACAAATTATTTTTTGAACATATTTGAATTGAGTTGTATTGTTTACATTCTTTTTGTATGCCATAAAGGTTTCTTTCACAGGTAAGTATTGATTCGAAATTTATTTTATTAATCTTATTGTTTTTCTTTATTGCTCTAATGTCTATTGGTTTACAAGTTTGTTCTTCTACCGTGGGTAGACTTATGATATAAATGATAATTTTGCCATTTGTTGCTATTTTAGTTTGTGAAAATTCTAAAGCTTCATCCAAATTTATAAACGGAATATTATCTTTTTCGAAAATCTGTTTGGCAATGTCTACTTCTTCACTTGACATAATATATGAGTTTAATATATTGGCTTTCGCCCAATGAATAGCATATGCTATATTTATGATTTCTTCCTTTAAAATTTCTAATTTGTATTTCAATTTCAAAAATGCTTCTATTTCCCTGCTTTTGTCATTTTGCAATTCCCTGGTAATATTGTTTGTAATATTTGTAATTTCATTTATCTTTTTTATTGTTAGTTTGTTAATAATAACCTGATTGTTATTATTTTCAAGGACGTTATTTAATTTATTTAAAACTATTTCATGATCCTCGTGGTCTGGATTTCCTGCGATCCATTTCCACGCACTACCTATGAAATTTAGTGACCTTTTCGATCTTCCTTCTATTTTTAGATTATTTAGATGAGCCTTAATTTGTGATATGAGAAGGGGTAAGAAGGGATAATTGGGATTTTTATAGAGTTCTTCTGCTTGTGTTTTCAGTTCTATATGCTCCAGGATTTCGTTGTATTTGTCAATGTCGATTTCGTGTATTATTCTAAATGTTCCGGTCTGTAGTTTGGCTGTTCCTTTTTCTATTGTTACAAGTTGGGAGTTAGAGTAGTCGAGTATTTGTACCTCTGCTAGGCAGAGCGGTATGAAAAATCTGCAAAGAAGAAGTTTTACACATCGTTTAATTAGTTGCGTATCCTACTTTTGTGTACTATTTGTCCTTTTTCGGTAATTACTGTACTATTTCGATCCTCCTTAACTATTTCCTTAGTATATGGCTTACTTAATTTAGTCCCTAACCTCCTGTTTTTCTTGACGTAAATGATTTGACCTGGTAAATATGATTTTACGTTATGTTTCTTTCTGTTGTGGTATTCTATGTCCTTTCTCTGTTTAAGTGCCAGTTTCTCTAAGTTACTTTGCCTACTTCTTTCTATATCTTCTGGAGTAAACGTAACGTTTCTACCGAAATATAAATCTACTGGCCTCTTTTTGTCACAGAATGGATAGTATGATTGTATTCCGACACAGCTCTTTCTAGGAGCTCGTCAAAGTTCCTGTGTCCTCCATTCTCTTTGAGGCAACGCATTATTTGCACCAGAGTAGAATGGAACCTTTCTACTTGCCCGTTTGCCTGGCTTTTGTATGGTGGTGTTGTAAAAACTTCTATTCCCAACTCGTCCGTCATCATAAATTTAATTGAACTAGAATTCAATGAAGGTTCGTTGTCGATTACAATCAGTTTTGGCACCACGAAATAGAAAATCAAGTCTCTTAAAGGACCTCTAACGTCTACTATTGCCCTGCTTGCAAGCTTCCTTGTTTGTGCGTATTTCGTAAATTTGTCCAGGGCAGTCATAATTACTTTACCTTCTGTTAAAAAAATGTCTATGTGGACCGTGTGTCCGGGATATGTGGGTAATGGCGTCTCGCCAATTTTGGGTTGGTTGGGATGGCGTTCGTATTTGTTTTCTTTGCAAGTTGTGCAATTAGTTACAATTCTTTTTATTTTGCTGAGCATTCCTGGGAAATAGCTTCTTTCCAGAATCTGTACTTTGTTTTCAACTGCATTTCTGTGTGCGCGTTTATGGATGTCTAAAATGGTGTTTTCCTGGTCCTGTTCGTTGGTGATGTCGTCAACTAATTTTTGGGTATAACGTATCTTATAGTTACTAAAATGTAGTGGATAGATGTTTTGGATCATGCCCATTATCCTTTCATCTGTGTTGATTCCGTTGATGACGGAGGGGTTAAGGTATCGTTTTAGGTGCGTAGTAAGAATTTGATTGTCATATTGGGGTTCTGTAATTATGTGACGATGGATTGTTGGAAATATTATTTTAAATTGATATGAAGATGTTTCGTCTTGCTTGAAAAATATTTGATTTTTAAAAACGTTTATTGGGGCCTCTGTACATGGTATGAGGTTATGGCTTGAGCTCTCGTCACTGTGGATTGTGGGAGTGAGGGAATTTATTTGGGGAGGTATCCTTGATAAGGCGTCTGCGACCAAGTTGGAGTACCCTGGTTTATACTTCAGTTCGTAATTATATTCCTCCAGGATTGCTTTCCATCGTTTCATTTTGCTATTCATATTCCTTGTACTTAAAGCGTATGTAAGCGGTTGGTGGTCGGTAAATATATTTACTTTTCTTGACCCGTACAAGTAGTTCCTTAAGGAGCTTAAGGACCATATAATGGCCAGCATCTCCTTCTCATTGGTTGCATAAGATTCTTCAGTTTTGTTGAGGGTTCTGGACATGTATGTTACGGGTTTTTTATTTTGTGACAGTACGGCGCCTATTGCGAAGTCGGATGCGTCCGTGGTCAGTTCGAAGTCCTTTTCAAAATTCGGATGGGACAGAACGATGTCCGGTGAAGTAAGGGTGTTTTTTATTTTGTCGAATGCATTTAATGCTTCCTGATCTAGGGTAATGAATTGCTTCCTTGATGCGTTTTTGGAAATATTTCCAAATTCGCCTCGCAAAATGGCCGTAAGTGGCTTGGCGATCTTGGCAAAGTCCTGGATAAATCTTCTATAATAGCATGCCATGCCAAGGAACGAACGAAGTTCCTTAAGATTTTTAGGAGGAGGCATATTAACTATGGCTTCTACCTTTTTTGGGTTTGTTTTTATTCCTTCCGGGGTAACAACGTACCCCAGGAATTCTACTTCCTGTTTGGCAAACTCGCACTTGTCTAGCTGTATTTTCATGTTTGCATTCTCTAGGGTTCTGAACACTAATTCAATATTTTTTAAGTGTTCCTCTTCGTTTTTCCCAAATATTATTACATCATCGATGTAGACGTAACACCTTACACCGATATGTTGCCGGAGGATATCATCCAGTGCCCGTTGAAATGTGGAAGGGGCATTCTTAAGCCCAAATGGCAATCGGAGAAATTCGTACTTTCCGTTGTTTACGGAAAATGCCGTTTTCTCGATATCGGACTCACGAAGTGGAATCTGATGAAATCCGCTTTTAAGATCAACAACGGTAAATAGTGAATTATTTCCGAGGTTTGCAAGAACCTCATTTATTTCTGGTATAGGGTACTTATCGGGGATTGTAATTGAATTGAGCTTTCGATAGTCGATCACCATCCGGTATTTCTTTTTACCAGAGGCGTCCAACTTTTTGTCGACTATCCAGACTGGTGAGTTATAGGGGGATTTTGATCTCCTAATTATCCCGTTATCTAGAAGTTCCTCTATTTGCCTTTCTATTTCCTCTTTAAGCGCCATTGGATAAGGATAAGGCTTGGAATATACGGGTGTGTCGCTGGTAGTGCGGATTTCGCCCTTTACTAAAGTAGTATATGTTAGTTTTTCGTCGGGATCCGAGAACAGATTGGGACATTTCCCAATTATGCCATTAATTTTTGATTGAATTTCGGCAGAAAGATGTGGTATTTTTATTCCTACATTATTCACTTCTTGTGACACCCTTTGTTTTAGAGGGATAACTATATTTTCGAAAATTGTCATCATATTTTTAGCAGTGTGGATTGTTGCTTGCAGTTGTTTGAGCGTGTCGTTACCTATTATTCCGTGAAAGGAGTTTATTGTTGGTAAAATGAAAAATTTAATTTTGCCTACGCCGTGTCCGAAAATATCCACGTACGTGTGGTGAGTGATCTCTATGTCTCCTGCGACAGAGTTCACTTTAAAAGTATGCTCATTAGGAATTGGATTTCTTATCCTCGAGGATTGTATGTAATTTTTATTCGAGCCGGTATCTATTAGAAAGTCTAGTCCATCTCCGCTCCTAGCAATGAACTCGTAATAGGGGAGTGAAGATGGAGTTAGTCTAAAAAATGAATAGTATCTAGTTCGGTGCAATCCTGCCCGTTCAGGGCCGGATTATTGTTTGTGATTAAATTAAGGTTACTTTTTGGTATGTGGTCTGGTTGATTTTCATTTCCATAATTAGTTAGGACGGGATTATCCTCGTATATTTGGTGAGGATCTACCTGATCGTAGTATTCATCCGGTTTAGTGTAGTCCGTATTGGCGTAAAAAGTTCTTTGCATTTTATTTGGTGCGTGAGGATGTTGGGTAGAAAGGGGACGCTTCTGCGCGAAGTTGTTTTGGTTATTCTGCGGCCGGTTTTGATAGTTGACCTGCCTGGAATGTATGGACTGGTCTACATCCATTGGTACTGGTGGTTTTGGTGGTAGATTATTTCTGTTATTATTGGAGTAATTATTTTGATTGTTGTATCCTGTTGGGTTCGAACGGAAATTTGGGTTATACTGGGGATAATTGGTTTGGCCGTAGTATCCCGTGCGGAATCCTTGGTCATATCCGGGGTAATTGTAGTTGCTAGGACGATTTGTCTGTGGAATGAATGGATTATTTGGGTACCTATTTGATTGTCGATTAAACTGTTGCAACCTCGGTGCAAAACTAGGTTTTGGTGCTAAGGAATAAGTCAGCTCGGGATAGAAGGGTCTGTTATTATTATAATTTGTGGTGTTTCGTGGTAGTCGTGTCGGTCCATTGATAATTGATCTATTCACAGTGTTCGCGTGGTTCATTCGGAAGGACATGTTATCAAGTTTTTGACACAGGTGCAATGCCTGTGGCAGGGTGGTTGGTTCACGGATACTGAGGAGACGGGGTAGGTCTCCATTAAGCCCGCGAATAAACGTATCCAGAGCTTTCTCTCTGTAGGAGTTTGTCATGGCTCTGATGGACTCTTCGCCCAAGTCGAGACAGGAAATTTTGTCAAGGATTAGTGAAAGATGTTGATAGACCTTCTGATAGAAGGTAGAGATATCATCGTGGCGCTGGGCCAGTGTGGTCATTTGGTATTCTAAAGTACCAATATCTCTCTTGTCGGAATAGTGCATCATAAGGCACTTTCTAATATGCATCCAATCTAGTGGAGTACTATAGGATTCGAGAGCCGTGTCGGCATCGCCCACAATTTTGTGTCTGATTGTATGTAGTATGGCGAAATATTTAGGTGTGTCTTTCAAAGATTCATATGCTTTTAGTATTCTGTCGACACTTTTTCTCCAGGAGCTAAGTTCACCTGGTCGTCCTGAGAATTCTCTCAGGCATTTTACGATATCTGGTACCCTATCTAGATCGTTTATATTTTGCGCATTTAATGTAACACTATGGTCTGGTGGCAAATCATTAGGGGAAGTCCTATTCATTCTATCTAACGCTGCTATAGCTGCTGATTCTACTGCCGTCGTATTACCGACGGGAGGGTTTCCCTGACGGGTATTTCCGTATTCCAACCTAAGTTGGTTCAATTGATCAACGAGTTCCTCCGCGGATTCTGGCATTTTCCTAAAGATTTTTTTTTTTTATTTGTTTGATTGCTAATTTCTTTTAGTTCTTCTTTTATTTCACAAGGCACAACTCAGTTTACTTTTCACAATGATTTCTGTATAATATTTTCTTCAGATTTTATGGATTTCTTTCCTAATTTCTAGTTAATTTTTCTTTCACAAAAAGCAATTAAATTTACTTATCACAATAATTTCCTTCTCTTTTTTGTTTCACAAGCGCAACTCAATTTACTTTCTCGCAATGATTTCTGTGTAAATTTTATATTTGATTTTATGGATTTGTATGATAATTTCTCTTTTAATTTTTCTTTTCTTTCACAAAGCGCAATTAGATCTACTTTTCATAATAATTTCTTTTTCTCTTTTTTTCAATTGTTATTATTATTTTGTTTTCAATTATTTACTTATTACTATTTAATCTTACGCTAGTATCATGTCCAACGCTGGATGTGGGGTTTTCGCCGCTTCGGTGTTCGTCCTTTTCCCTCCTGGTACTTGGGTACCTCGGTCGTACTGCTTATTCCACTTCCCGGTGCCGCTGTAGACGCGTGGCCTTACTTGTTATTTTTCAGGCACTTTTAACGTTTTTTTTTTTTTTTTTTTTTATACGTCACTCGCGTGGCCTTACTTTTTGATTTTCAGGCACTACTACTTTCCGACACTCGCGCTGGTCCCTGCTCGGGCGCCAGTTAAATTACTAAAGGTTATTTAGTTGAAAAAGAATGTTTTATTGGGAGCTATGGCTCCTTTATTACTCAATGTCAGAATTAGAACTAACTTTTACAAATATTATTTTCTTACAACTAACTTATTTTGTCGCCGCTCTACCGACTGCGCTGCTGTTGCCGCTTTGTGAATTCGCTGACGATGCGCTTCCCACCGCTTGCTGCATTTCTGCTTATTTTCGTGATGTTATGACTTGGTTGAAATGTTGACGATGCATTTCTCACCGCTTGCTGCATTCTTAGTTATTTTCGTGGTGTTATGTTTCGTTATGGAATTTTGTTTACCAGCTTGTGCAACAAGTGTCTTCTTGCTTTACTATTTGGCGTGCGTCGTGCTAACATACATAGCCGCGATGGCTGGATCCAGGCTGTAACTAGGCGCCACTCGGTGGAAATGTGGTGTGACGACGGCATGGGTCGCAATGCGTTTGTTATCGCCGTGCTTCCCCCGCAGACGCATCACACAGCCTGTCTGGCTACCCACTCGAGTTTCGTCCAGCCGCAGATCCCGGACCAAGTCGGCCGATATGACGGTTAACGGCGAACAAGCATCGATCAATGCTCGCACCAGATGTAGTCGTCCTCCAGCTTCTATTTTGACGATAGCGGTCGGCGAAAGCGAGATCATGGGCCGCAGTACCGGTCCAGCGACGGGGTCCAGCCCTGTACGTCCACTGCGGAACGTTAGCGGCGTCCTTAGCTGGCGAGTGGCAATAACTCCTCGAGGATCGGCGGCGGTCGACGTAGAGCGAGGCAGGCTAGTAGCGATGGCTTCGTGGCAGCGATTTGCGTTTTTGTTGGCCAGCTGGGGGCGTTGTCGTTGTCGGCGACGACGGTGAGGGGTTTTGTTCGACTGTTGGCGCTCATGTTGTAGCAGGGGTCGGAAGAGCCGTGGTTCCGATCCCCCTGATAGTCGGAAGGGCAGTGGTTCCGATCTTTCCGAGAGTCGGAAGGGCAGTGGTTCCGATCTCTCTTGGACCATGCTGGCCGGTTGAGAATAGATGTCCCTCTCCGTGGTTTCTCGTTCCATCTCCTCCGCCACAATATCGGAGGCGTATAGTGATAACGCCCCTTCGAGGTTCTCGCGTTCTTCCTCCTCTACCTGTACGCTCCACGGCTTGTACGGCACACGCGAGGCTTTGGCTTGCTCATCCACGTGAAGGGTGGTGTGGTGTTTCTCGCCACATCGCCGACATCTCCCGTTGCTTGTGCAACCAGCCGTGCGATGCGCCATGGAGAGGCAATTGCCACAATAATTGCCCAGAAGAGCTTCGCGCATCCGTTCCTCAGGTGTCTTTGAACGGTAGACTGGGCATAAACGGATCAGATGCCTAGCCGAACACAAATGGCATGGGACCTTAAATAGCTGGCCTTTTTTTCATATGCCTTGCGCAATTGGCCGTAGCGGGTCATGATGCCTGCAATTAAACTCATTAAGTCATATTATATACGTGTCGATTATTTTTCACAAAAAAAAATATCTGGTTGTGGCTGAGTGACGAGATTACCCCAAAATTGTGACTTATAAAATTTTTCGAAACCCGGTATACAAATTTCGGTATACGAAATGAGGTATACAAAATTTAGAAACAGGTATACTAATTTAGTAATACAAAATTAGGTATACAAAATTTAGAAACAGGTATACAAATTTCAGAACCCGGTGTACAAATTTCGAACTTAGGTATACAAATCCAGGTATACAAAATTAGGTATACAAATTTAGGTATACAAAATTTAGAAACAAAGCTCAAGATTTGGGGTTGTTTGTTTGGGTGTATTTTACAGTACAGAGCCTTGCGTTTAATGGTGGTGATGTTTACTATAAACCACCCTGGGCTCCCACCAACAAAAAATTTGTTCACAAAACTTTACCACGTCCATGCAAATGTGACTATGAATCAACCGATGACCGTAAAATGACTAGTCAAATGACGTGGAATGACGAGAGCGTTTTTGCCGGGCACCAACAAGGTGCAAATCTTTGCTGGATAAATGTGTGGACATTATTACACTGGTGGTTAGATCGGTTATCACCCCTTCCCTTGTACTAATTGTTCACCTCATACATTCATTCGTAAACGAGTTGGTCTAAGTTCTGAATTGGTATTTCATTGAATAGCAACGTCTTATTTGCTATTAACGATATACCAGAATATTTGGCGCATTTGGCTTTTTGGCCTAAAATGGTGCAGGGTGAGTCAAGTGCTCATTAATTGCGGCCATGGGTGTTGGCATCACCGTTGATTAGTTATTAAAGGCATTTCCTGAATGAGAAATGTCATAATGAAAAATTCCACGCGGTTGTACGGCGGCATAGCAGCGGTAAGTAGAGTAGATTTATTTGTAATTTCTTTCTTCAATTATTTCTTTCTTATATTTTCAGGTACAATGCAATCAAATGGTCGATGATGCCATTGTGGACTTTGGTGACTGTTCCGAAACTCTTATTAAGGAAAATTATGTTGTGGTTTACGAGTTACTTGATGAGATGTTGGATAGTGGTTTTCCGCTTGCCACTGAAAGCAATATACTCAAAGAACTCATAACCAAATATATTACGTACCATAGCCCACACCGTAAACGGCAAAAGCATTTTACATACATACATCAACGCAATCCCGGCTCATTATTTCAATTAACTTGTCTCCCAATGAAGAAAGCAGTCCAGTTACCACCTGCATAAGTTGACCCTATAAATGTACGTTTTCAATCGGGACACAAATGTAAGTTTGCCATTGCGTGTTGTATTTGTAGTGTCAATTAAATATTCCAAGGCAGGCCAACATTGCCTCATACAAGTTGATTCTAACCTTTTTTTTTTTGAGAGTTAACATTGCTTATAACAACCCATGCCAATAGTCGTTTTAAACTCAAGATATTCAACCTGCGCGAACAATATTCTCAAAGTGGTATGTTGCATTGTTCCAATTCCTGAACATCCTGGTTTTCGGGAAAACCACTGCCTTAAACAACGATAGTTCCACAAATTACTTCCGATGCTAAAAGGGGTACCTCAAAAACGGGTTGCTTTGATATTGATTTGTGGAGAAGTTTCAGTAGCATTTCAAATAGAAGCTCCTGTTTTATGTCATATGACAAAGTTGTTTACGAAGCATAAATAAACAAAATTTCAGAGGTTTGTTGAATTTACCTTTATGTGTAAGGGAAACTCGCTAATTCTAGCTCTATTGCCGTACATCCCAGCAAATAATTTGTCTGGTACGGGATGTTCGAATGCTTTGCATGCTTAAATGGAAGCGCCTGAAGAGGTCAGTATATAAAATCATTCGAGGGACGCAAATATCGCAACATTCCTTTTGATGTTCGGGCAGAAGAACACAGTAAAATACCGAAGCCAGCACGTTCGTTGAATTATTGTTCCAATTCAGCATCATATGTATTTGACGTTTTCTTTATCTCCAAGTGATTTTTCAACAACATAAGTAAGAACTTAAGCCAGTGATTAGTTGAATCGGATATGTTTAGTTTTCGTTTTTCTATAGTATAGTTTGGACAGTCACATCCAAAAACGTGAAGCCCAATATTTGGCTGATGCTGTGTTATACAATTCCATAGTAGCTCTATTTTTGATGCTTTCATTTCTGAATATATCTTTGTAAAATAATTAAATCGTTCGCCTTTTCGTACAAAGTGGACGATGTTGGGCTTACCTCTATATCTAAGCTGTCTACAAACCCTTATCAAATCTCATCCTACATATGGCTATTTGAAATAGAGACACCCAGTATTTGGGTAGAGATGTTCGGTGCATTAGACACCATATGGAGTATGTTTACAGCAGCTTAAGAATAATTCGGTAAAAAGCTGCAAAAAATTACAAATTGCGTAATACTCAGCAGATGATCGGGGCTCTGGCTGCGTGGATGAATATTCAAAGGATTTTTATTCAAACCAACCAATATGTTTGGACAATTTGCAGTCAGATGAAGTCTAGAAACAACCTTTGTTCTTTGACCTTCTTCGATTATCAAAAGGCAAAAAACACAATAAGATTTCCTTTGGCATCCGCAACAGTATATGGTGTCCCAACGCTAGGTTTTGGTTCATAAATCCTTACTAAATAATTAATTATCCTCAAACATTTTTAAGCCGATTTCCCATTTTCCGTCTGATTTCTGTTTGAGGATTGCATTCACAGTGGGATCCCTGAGGCGGAAAAGTTGGTATAATTTGAGCTGATGCCATCATATTCCATAGGATTGTTGCTGTTTCTTTAGATTTGCCCAGCGCGGACAGTATCTCCAAAATATGTCCTTCCGCCACAAATGGCACTGGGCAACTCAACGAACCTCGAGGGACTTGCAATGCTGCCCAATTCGGGTTTCTACAAATTGCTATACGTGATAATTCATCACACATCTTGTCACTTCGAGTACTGCTTGTAGGGCTTCTATTTCTTGAGGATTAATGCCGCGGTTTTATGGCTTTTGTAAGATGTGTCACTACCAACACAATGTTCCTGTCGCAAATTCGAATAGTATTGAATTATGGATCCAAAGAAATGTTCCCAAGATAAAGCCCAGAGGCTGGTTTCAAAAGATTGAGAGTATTCCGCGCAGGCCTCTCACAACTTGCCAAACCAGCTCTCATTTTTAATAGGCAATATGTAGCATCTCATTTCAAAGTTATGTTCTGTGTTATGTGGTGGTTCCAAGCCCTCTTTTGAAAATCCCATAACCGTTCGAGCGGTTTCATCCGCCTTTCCCTTAATTATGTTATGCATAAACTCAGTGAAGTCAGCAATTAGCATATGGATACGACGGTAGAAAACTCATGCCGACATAATGTTTTCTCTCCTAATATTAAACAGATATAATTATAGTTAAATTTTAGCCCTGCGTACTGCAGCTGGGGTAGAAAAATGTATAAGAAATAATCAATTTCTTTCACGTTCATAATTAATAACTGCTAGCAAAAGCGGTAAAGTTCTCAGATTTTACAAAAGGAATGCTGCATTTATGCTGAAAACGCTTCACACATCACCTCTCTGGTAGTTAGTTCAGCCTTTACAGCTTCAGCAGCCGTTATACTAAAATAAAGACCTTTAAAAAACTGTGGCCATCAGCTTGCATACCATATAATTCGAAGCACAGGTTTTACTGAACAATGGGACCCACCCTAATTCAGCAGTAATAAATATCCAATTTTATATATTCCTTGTTTTTTTTTCTTTTGTTAGTTTAAACAATTGATTGAATGTATACAGAAATGGAGTAGGCCGATTTTGAAAACGTTTTCAAAATTAAAATTTTAAAACTCGCAGGTTTTCGAAAATATTCAGAAAATTTACAAATTTTCATTTAAAGTTCTAAGCTAATTTTTCTGAGTATGCTTTCGGCAATTTTTTCCTCCGAAGAACATTTTAGATTTTCTTGCATTATAAAACAATTTTCTTATTTGTATGAAAGAAAATCTAAAATACCCATATATGTAATAATGTTTAGGTATCTACACGCACTAAAGTAACAGCGCAGTCTAACCATCGATACTTTTTTTTCAGTAACCAAATTTAAAATTACATTTCAGTACAATTAAAAAGAAACCTACAGAATTGTAAACCAACTTCTAAAACATTTTTGAATAAATTTCGAAATTTTACTTTAGAACCTTATTAAAATTTTGAGTATGCAGCTTTTCGTAGCTTAACTATTTTTAGGCTGGCATTACAAATTTATAGTTCAACTCAACTCCTAAAGATTTTTACAATTATTTTCTTAATTCCAAACCCAACTAGTAATTGGTTAAATTAAAAATAAAAATAAAATGTGGTTTCTGTATTACAGAACGAACTCACCCAGTTTTAAAGGCAGTTATTGTCGTGGTTGGTGGCTGTATCAGCGGGCCTATACGAGGCGCCCCGGCTGGTTGTTGTTAATCAAGTGTAGGTTGCAGCAGGCCTATACGAGGTGGCCCTGCTGGTTGTTGTTAATCAAATGGACGTTGCAGCAGGCCTATCTGAGACGGCCCTGCTGGTTGTTGTTAGTCAAGTGGATGTTGCAGCAGGCCTATCTGAGGCGGCCATGCTGATTGGTGTTAATAAAGTTGATAGTACGTCCGGTGGTTTCGTTGGCGCTATAGCTGGGGGTAGCGCGTTTGGTTGGCTAGCGCTATCGCTGGTGTTTGCGCGCGGTTTAGAGTGGCCGTGCACGGTTTTTTTGCACTCAAGGTGGGCACGACTGGTGGTTTCGTTGGTGCTATACCTGTTAGTAGCGCGTTTGGTTGCTAGCGCTATCGCTGTTGAAAATGTGCCGAATCTGCGCTGCTTATTGCGTGCAGCTACTTAATTCCGCCCTTGTTTCTTTTCGTTTTTGGTTTTTTTATATTTATATGGCAGTGTCAAAAGACGCTCCAGATCAGTTCTGCAAAAATGTTGAATGTTTGTCCGTTAGGATGACGATGCTAGATACACCAATGTATTTTCACGTTCGACCACCACCAAGGGCAAAGATGACCACCAAAACCAACCTCGCTTTTATCTTCCTTCTTACCTTTTGTCCCGGAAACAGCGTGCTTTCCTCTTAGAGATCATCATTCACGCGGCCGTGGCGACCTCTAGTCTACATTTTCGATTAAAATTGCCATGACACCTTTTCTTTGCCATCACTAGCCACTAGATGCGTTCCAAAAGGTGACTCTCCCAAGTGGACCATAACAAACCTGCTTCGCTTTGAAGACCTGACTATGAAGCAAACAGGAAACCGGATCATCTGTGGGAAGACACTGCCATGAGCCTCCGATGACAAGCAACGTGGGGCACGACTCACCCCTAAGAAAATAGTCTCAAAGTTCTACCGCGAAGCTAGCCGGGCAACATAGGTCCATCAAAAAAAAAGTTAAGTCAAGTAGGGAATTAATTTTGTTTCTTAGTTTAAGGCTTTGCGGCAGTTAGATATTTGTTATGGAAAACTCGTCAAAACTCCGTATAGTTCTAGTGGTTATCGCCCCCACAGAAAGGCAAAAAAAATATGGGTGTAAACATTTTGATAAAGGAGAACTCGACCAAACTCCGTAAGGCTAATCCAACCCAAGCGTGGACTGCCAGGCTGTTCCCGGTTCTCGGTGAGTACACGTGTGAACACCCTATGAGATCATTGCTCGGGGAGAATACTGGGCGAGATGTCCCCGACCGTCAAAACGCCCAGACAAAAAAAGAAGTCCGATTGGTAGGTGTATATAAAAAAATCAATTTTTAATTTGGCAAACTGTTCTTGAGGGGTTATTGCGGACGATTATCCGAAGCATGGAAACGACCTATCAATTTCCCATTTAGGTCCTCGAGATCATACAATGCATTGCCAATTTTTCGGAGCACTCGACACTTAAGATATTTAGCCAGGAATTTGGCGTTAATACCCTGTTTGAAGTTACTTAAGCAAAGTTTTTCCGGAAAACTTCCTGACCTTCCTTGTAGTTGACTTGTCTAGAGCGCTTGTTATAGGTGTTTATCCCCCTATCTTTTGCCTGATCTAAATTCCTGCGAATTTGCTCACGAATATTGGTCAACTTGTCAGCTATGCTTACTATCGTAACTTGGTCTTCCCGAAGGCTGCCGAGCTTCTCTAAAATACTGTACGCTGAGGCATGTTGGACCATATTTTGGCCATATAATGCAAAGTATGGAGAGCACTGAATCGCCGCATGAAATTCGCTTCTCAAAACTGATAAACTCTCGGGTATATGCTTATCCCAATCAGTATGGTCAGGTTTATCTTTCAGGAAAATTCTAATCTTCGAAACAATTTCTCTATTAACGCGCTCGGATGCGTTTGCTTGAGGAGAATATAACCCCGTCCTCACGTGCGTCACCCCGTAATTTACTAAAAATTGGTTCATTTCCTTAGAGATAAACTGTTTACCATTGTCACTATGAATAAATTCAGGGACCCCTACAGCTGGAAAAATTTCTGAAGCGAAGTAATTTATAACGTTAACAGTGGCTCTCTGCATGGGCTTTAGCCAAACGTATTTTGAAAGATGGTCTAGTACTATAAAAATTTCGCCGCTTAGATCTCGGATACGGGCCCATTAACTTTAATTTAACTTTAACTTGACTTTGACTTGACTTTAACTTTAACTTTAACTTTAACGTTATCTTTAACTTTAACTTCAACTTTAACTTTAACTTTTCCTTTAACTTAAACTTTAACTTTAACTTTAGCTTCAGCTTTAACTTTAACTTTAACTTTAATTTAACCTTTAACTTTAACATTAACTTTAACATTAACTTTAACTTTAACTTTAACTTTAACTTTAACTTTAACTTTAACATTAACTTTAACTTTAACTTTAACTTTAACTTGTACTATGTATGCTGGACTGTAACCGGTCGATTCACATACGCTTGTATTCAACGCCAGCTTTTTCTCTGGTAACAACTCATCCCATGTCTTCTGCCCTTTTCCCGTAAACTGTGCTATCATCCTCTTGATGTTCCTATTTGCTCTCTCTGTCGGGTTCTCCTGCGGTGTGCACGGTGCCGTTAATTGGTGTTTCACGCCAAGTTCCTCTAAAAATTTCTTAAAACGTGTGCTGATAAACTGCGCTACGTTGTCCACAATAAATACCTTTGGAACGCCGAACCGTGCCAAAATCCTCTCTCGAAGTCTTCGTATTAAACATTCTGTCGTTGCCTTTCTGATCGGTACTACCTCTACCCATTTTTAAAATTTGTCCAAGAAGACTAATGCCTTCGTGTTGACATGCTTCTATCGTGGCATTGGACCAACAAAGTCTGCACAGACTGTTGTCCACGGCTCCTCTGAATTCTTCTTTAGCATCTTACCTGCCGCTGGCTGTTGACTCGGTTTGTATATTTGACATGTGTGATACTGCTGTACGTACTTCCTTATATCCCTGATCATTCCTGGCCAGTAATAACGTGTTGTTGCTCTTGCTATCGATTTGCGGATGCTCATATGCCCTGCGCTCGGTGTGTCGTGAATCTCCTCTAGCACTCTGCGTCTCTGTGGAGTCGGCACACATAGCTTCCATGGCACTGCATGTTCGCCATCCACCTGCTTTAAGCCACTTACACTCGGCTTTTCCGTCATCCATCGTCAACGTACCCAACTGCTCGTCCATCGGTTGCCTTGATAATGCATCTGCCACAACGTTCAACTTTCCTTTTCTATACTGTACGTCAATTTGAGTACTGCTGTAGTTCCAGCGCCCATCTCGAAATCCGACCAGTCGGACTCTCTATCGCATTCAACCATTTCAACGCTAGGTGATCTGTTATTACTTTAAACGTGTATCCTTCTACATACGGCGTCATCTTTCGTATTGCCCAAACTATCTCCAAACACTCCTTTTCTGTCGGTGAGTAGTTCATCTCTGCCTTGTTTAACCTGCGGCTTGCGTATGCTATTACTCGCTCTTCGTCGCCTGACCCTTGCGTAAGTACTGCACCAAGACCAAAATCGCTTGCATCCGTCTGTAAACTAAACTACGTCGAAAAATCTGGACAAGCCAATATCCATTTTTCAAGTCGAGGCTACTGATAAATCTCGCGCTTCTTAATTTGTCCAAGATATGTTGTATACGTGGATACGTGGTAAAGGGTTTGCGTCTGGGACTGATCTTGCGTTTAGTTGACGGTAGTCTACGCAGAGTCTCCATTTGCCATTCTTCTTCTTTCCCAGAACTATGGGTGCGCTGTGTGGGCTATTCGATGGTTCGGTGCAACCTTTTTCGATCAGCCCGTCGACTTCCTTGTTGATAATTTCTTGCATTTTCTGATTCTTTGGATAGTACCTTTGCTTTATTGGAGGGTCGTCCCTCATAACTATTTTGTGTGTGGCCACGTTGGATACTTCTGACATCTTTGCGAATACCTGTAATTCTTGACTCAGAAATTTACTCACCGCATCTTCTGTCTTGCTAGTTGCTATCGCCGCCATTGGGCTGTGTTCCTTGAAATCTTCGCTATTCGTTTCGACCATAGTTGTACATGTCACTACCTCTGGCTTCCGTTCGTCTACTCTCAACGTTATTTCTTGACCGTGGTGATCTCCAAGTTTACCTTCTCCAGATAGTCCGCGCCGATTACCACCTCATCGCCCAGTCCCGGTAGGATTAGCATCTCGTTCCTCTGTACTTTATTACCCATTCTTAATTCTGCATCTACCGCTTCTTTGATTGTTATTGCTCTGAAGTCGCTCATTCTTACTCGTGTCTTTACTTCCTTGAATTTGCCAGTTTTTAATCTTCTCGCCCTTGCATCACTTATAAAGCCCCTCGTCGCTCCCGTGTCAATCGCTGCTACCGCTTCTTCTCCGTTCACATATGTTGTTACCAATATGCGGCCCTTTGTGTATTTGAACATGTCTAATCTCTCCGAGGTTGCACTTTCGAAGACCCCATCCCTCGGTTCCAATGTGGTCTCTGGTCGTTTCCCAGTGGCTTCCTACAACAATCACACGTGAGCACGCCTATCTTACCACATGTCCAGCAAAATTCTCTCCTTATGCCTCGGCACCCGTATGAAAAGTGACCACCTCTTACGCATCGTAGCCGCAGGCCGTTCTTGTGTCTACATATTATTTTTGTGGCTCTGAACTCTGCTGTTGTTGGACTTCTACTCGCTCCTCCTGTCTTTGTTCTGCCTGGAGACACTGGTATTGACCTTCTTGACGCCGTGGTATGAATGGCCTCGTGGTTGGTCGCATTGTTTCCCTGTCAGGAGTAATATTTTCATAGTCTTGAACTTAGCTTACCAGCTCCTCAAGATTGCTGACCTCGCTTCACTTTACATATATTTGGTACTCTTCGCGCGAGTTTTTGTAGATGCGGGTTAGTTTCTGCTCTTCGGTGTAGCCCGCGTGACACTTGAGTCCTTGTAATACTAAGACATAATCTTTAAATAGCTCACCTTGTCGTTGTACGTGCATTCGAATTTCAGCTTCCGATTGCTCCAAGTATCGGGAGCTTAGAAAGAACTTCAGGAAGTTCTTCTTGAAGGCGTCCCTCTCCTGCCAGTGCCGGTTGTTATTCCTGTACATACCAACGCTTTGTCCTTCAATAACTCCGGCAGCGCTTTTGGAATTGTGATGCGGTTGATTTCATACCCATCTGTTAGCTCCTCCACTTTTTCGATGAATCCTAGGGGATCTTTGCCTCCCCACTTCCTTACTCTGTCCATGGTCGTTGCATATGTGCCAGGCTGTTGAATATAATTTGCCGTTGCGTACGTACCAGGCTGCTGAATAAAATGTACCGGTGGTTGTCCGACCTCCAATTGATTGGGTGCACAATTTGCCTGCCTATCATTTCTTGGTGAATTTATTTCGCTGCTTGTCTTTGATGCTTGTGGATTTGTTAACCGCGCATGCCGAATCGCCAACTCTGTGAATCGATCCCGTTCTCGTTATCCTTCTCCTCTTGGATGAATGTCGCCAATCGTTTTCTTAGTTCGTCAACCGTTCCGCCATTCTCTAGCCCAAATTACGTGCTGTAGGCTACCAGATCCTCTCGAGTGAGATAGTATATCCACGATACCTTTACAATTGTTATGCTTTATATCCTCGTCGTATTAATCCAGAAAAGTGGGAATCTTGTTTCCCTCTTCGTTTCTGATGCTCTGAAAGTATATCTTAAAATTTGATTTGTTTAACCTGCTCGGGCACCAAAATGTGTGGACTTTTCCTTTGACTTTGCCGGGGTTGGCCTCAGTCCATCCAGGGTTCCTGAAAGTAGAAGTTCCTACCGGCCCTTCTAAAAGAATAACCCTGTTTATTTCGTATAAAAACGTTATAAAAGTATTTATTTAATACAATTTCTATCTCTACTCCTAGCGGATTCCCTTTCTTTGTAAGAGGTGACTGAGGTAATAAAGCCCTTGGCCAACCTCTGCGGTCGAATGGAGTAATAAAGCCTCCAGACGAATATACTTTTAGTACAAATGAAGTCAAAAACCTTCAGGTGTACTCTTGGTCGGTAGTCATAAAACCTACCGACTCGTATGCCTGTCTACTAATCTCTGAATTTTAATGCGAACTCGTCGCCTTATATACTAATTTTTGCACGCAGGCAAACGATTATTTAATAATAACAACTTCTAACTAATAGTATTAACAATATAAAACAACTGTTATTTCGGTGAATATTTCCTTCCCATGAATTTCCACGCACCATAATGCTCCTTATTGAATACAATGCCTTTGTACTTGCTCATACCGTGCTTTCCAGCCTTTGCTTTAACTATTGTGTGTCTGTACATTTGTTTGTGGTCACCTGATTCTAATGTTGTGTTTTGCTTTGCCCAATGCTTCTGCCGTCTGTTGTATGGCGTGCGTTGGTGTGTTGTATGCTTGTGCGTAAATATAAATAGCGAAATTTCAATTAGTAGCGGCGCTTATTTTGACGACTTGCTGATGATCTCCGTTCACTTAAGTTCTTATGTATGTTGTATTTGTAGCTGGGTGTATTGGATATTGAGTGTGCAAAGGGTTGATTGTCCGCTGCATTTTTGTGTTTTGTGCGTATCTACCTCCCTTCCAAATATTCAGTGCATGTTAGGGTGATCCTATATTTAAAATTTATGTTTGCGAAAATTTAAATATTTTGCTTGCGTGCAAAAGTGCGCAAGTCTAATTTGTTCTTTAGTTTAATAATTATCAATTCAATGTACAACAGAACATATGTATTTAGGGTATAATTCATAAAGGTATACATATGTATATTTCTGGTGCTTCATATAAAATGTATAAGTGATAAATTCAAATATTATTATAAATTTCAAGTTATTTCAAAATTTATGTTCTTTAGAAAAATGCATGGATATGTGTATGTTGTGAGGATACAAAGTCCTCGGCTTTGGGGTCCTCACAACCTTTATGGCAATATCTCGAAAAGGCGTCCACCTATAGAACTAAGACCCACTCACTTTTAAAATACTCATTAACACCTTTCATTTGATACCTATATCATACAAACACATTCTAGAGTCACCCCAGGTCCACCTTTATGGCGATATCTCGAAAAGGCGGACACCTATAGAACTAAGGCTCATTCCCTTTTAAAATACTCATTAACACCTTTCATTTGATGCCAATATCGTCCAAACGAACATTAATACCTTAAATTTGATACCCATATCGTAATAACACATTATAGAGTCACCCGTGGTCCACCTTTATGGCGATATCTCGAAAAGGCGGACACCTATAGAACTAAGGCTCATTCCCTTTTAAAATACTCATTAACACCTTTCATTTGATGCCAATATCGTACAAACGAACTCCCTATTAAAACCTTCATTAATACCTTAAATTTGATACCCTTATCGTAATAACACATTATAGAGTCACCCCTGGTCCACCTTTATGGCGATATCTCGAAAAGGCGTCCTATAGAACTAAGGCCCACTCCCTTTTAAATAATCATTAATACCTTTCATTTGATACCCATATCGTACAAACGCTTGGTAGAGTCACCCCTGGTCCACCTTTATGGCGATATCTCTAAACCTATAGAACTAAGGCCCACTCCATTTTAAAATATTCATTAACACCTTTCATTTGATACGCATATCGTACAACCATTCTAGAGTCACCCCTGGCCCAACTTTAAGGCGATATCTCGAAAAAAGCGTCCACCTATAGAGCTAAGGCCCACTCTCTCTTAAAATACTCATTAACACCTACAAACGCATTCTAGAGTCACCCCTGGTCCTCCTCTTTCTTATTTTTAAATTTGCCTACTGCAGTATATATTAATGAGTCTGAAGGCTATACACATTGATTTCTTGGAGACAATAAATAGTTTGAAGGGAGATAATACTGCGCTGAAAGAGAAAGTCGCAAAATTGGAACGTCAAGTGAATTGGAGTGCACAAAAGCAACTTGAGAGGGACATAGAAATTGTTGGTATTCCTAACGCAGCCACCGACAATATAAACGTGTGCATTGAAAAAATATTCGTAAATGCATTGGGTGTTACTGTGCCGCCTGATCAAATCGAGAAAAGTTACTTTAAACAATACAGCGCCTCTTCCTCTTCCCCGGACAAAATTCTTTGCTTGCGATTCTCTTCACTTGAGGTAAAGAAAAAAGTAATGAGTGCTAAAACTCTGGCAAAGAAGAAATTAACAACTGAGCTTTTTACGGGCGCCAGCAACAAGCACAAAATATATATTTATAACAGCCTGACGCACTCTAACAGAGCTCGTACAATGCTGTTAATAAAATTAAAAAGGAAAAAAAAATATGAGTATGCTTGGTTCCGTAACTCTAAAATTATGTTGAGAAAGGCTGATAATGATGCAGTTGTTGTTGTGCGATCATTTGATGATCTGTCCACTATTCCGGACTAATTATATAATTTTTATCGTTTTTATAAGTTTTAAATTTTTTAACCTATAATGGAATTCAATGATCTCTACATCGACAACCCTATTATTAACAGCCATTTAAATAATGTAAACCAGCTTATTTATCATGAAAATTGCATCAAACTATACGCAGTCTGCGGCAGAATTTCGATTCCCTACTGTGTAATACTGAAACTTTTCCAGTCTACCCGGACATAATATTTGTGTCGGAGATATGGATATATTCTACTGAGACTATCTTTTATGATTTTCCAAATTATTACTTTTTTGCAAATAATAACGACGAATATTCTGCAGGAGGTGTGGGAGCTTTCGTGCAAAACACGCTCGATTGTAATTTTGAAAAATACATCTTGCAAAGTGCTGATATTTTAAAAGTTTTGTTAAAAAATGGTAATACAAATCTAGCCTTAATATGTGTATATAGGTTTCAATCGGAAACTGGTCAGGCCTTTTTGGAAGAGCTCTCACAGTTTTTAAATAGTGTAAAAGAGAGGGATGCAGTTATATTGGGTGATTTGAACATATATTTAATGCAGATGAATGCGGTATCTGAAAGCTACCTAGCACTATTGGCCAGTCACGGATTTTCATCGTACTTGAATAAGCCGACAAGGAATTGTTCTGGCACTTGCCTGGATCATATCTTCTGTCGATACAGTAGCTTGTGCGCGTGCACCGGCATTAATTTGGAACTAGGTATAACAGATCACACTATGACTGGTGTTAAACTTGAGTTTCATATGAAAAAGAAAGATTTAACGAATAATACAAAAAGGAATAATATAAACTATTCCATTCTAAATGAAAATTTGCTCCGTGAGGATTGGGCTGTTGTCTACTCGGAAAGGGATATTTCAAAAGCATACTCTTTATTTCTAAACATATTGCACGGTCACACAGAATTCGCTAGTTTCACTTGTGTTCGACGAAAATCTAAAATCAAACTTAAACCTTAGATGCATTCTGACCTTTTAAAAAAGATCAAATTGAAAAATAAATTAGGTGTCAAGTGTAGAAAGCATCCAAGAAATCTTGAGCTTAGATCTCGTTACAAAAAGTTATGTAAAAAATTAAATAAAGATATAAAATCGCATCGAGATACTTATTTCCGGAGTAGACTATTTAACTTCCGCGGCAACACTAAAAAGGAATGGGAAGTTGTAAATAGCATTATCAACAGAAATAGCATCGGTGGTGAACGGACTATTGCTTTGAGTAACTGTGGCAATATGATTGACGAACCCTCTGTTGTTGCTGATATTTTTAATGATTTGTTTGTATCTGTTGGTCAATGATATATTTCTTCCTGCAACTGTATCATGACCGGTGGCGACACAGCTAGTACTAGGTGCAGTTTTCTGTTTGAACCCGTCACAGGCTCTGAGCTCCTTTCTATAATAAAAAGTCTGAGTAATTCTAGTTCTAGTGGATACGATGGAATTTCAAATAAACTTCTTAAAAGCGTAGCCCTTAATTTGCTGGACGTTCTAAAGCATCTATTCAATACAAGTGTTTTTTCAGGAATCTTCCCCGATGCCCTGAAATGTGCAATTATTATCCCCTTGTTTAAAACGGGTAACAGGGAAGAAAAAAATAAATATAAGCCTATTTCACTTCTATCCTCTATATCCAAGATTTTTGAAAAAGCTCTCAAAAATCGAATTATGAAATTTCTGGAAAGCAGAAGCTTTTTTAGCCCATGTCAGTTTGGTTTTAGAGCAAACCGCTCTACTGAGGATGCACTCCTAAAATTCTGCTCATTTATTTACCAAGAGTTGGACCATAAAAATAATTGCGCTGGTCTTTTTGTAGATATAACCAAAGCTTTTGACACTGTGTATCATGCTATTTTGCTTAATAAATTATATGATGCCTGTTTTCGAGGATTCATACATATGTGGTTTCAATCATACTTTTCTGGAAGGGTACAACGCGTCAGAGTTTGCGGAAAGCTCGGGAAATCTAATCCAATCAAATTCGGAGTTCCGCAAGGCTCCGTTCTTGGTCCCATCCTATTTTTAATTTATCTCAATTCAGTTTTTGATATGCCCTTCTTGAGGAAAGTCACTGCATTCGCAGATGATCTTGCGATGACCTATGGTTCTTCTAATACCCTTGATTTGATATGTAGTATAAATCATGATGTGCATCTTCTGAGAACTTGGTTTGCAAAAAATAAACTCGTTGTTAGCAATAAGACCAAACTCATGAGTTTTAGTTTAAATACAAGAAAACCTCCAGATGTAAGTATTGTTTTTCATTCTGCGATTTGCGAGCGTTTTGCTCTTCATGAGAATGGGTGCCAAGATTTTCAATCCGGTAGCTTCGACTCGCTTGTGGCTTGTAATAAGGACTGCTTCGCAATAGACTATGTTGATTAATTTCAATATCTGGGTGTAACTGTTGATCATAATATGAGCCGGGGCAACCATATATCCCGTTTAAAAAAATATTTTCAATCCTCTTTACGTTGTTTTTATCACCTAAGAACTTCCTGTTCTAATTTCATTCTTAAAATAGTTTATTATGCGCTTTTTCATTCTAAATTACAATATGGAATCAGCTGTTGGGGTGGCGCCACCCTTAACAAAATCCAGCCTATATTAGTATTGCAAAAACATGCTGTTCGAAAAATATCAAATGCTAATCGGTTGTATTCATCGAGAGAGCTATTTAGAGGTCTATATATTCTTTCAGTAAAGGACCTGTATTATTATAAAGTTTTAAAATTTTTTTTCATTAGATGTGGTTACCTACAAAGTGTGAGGTCGGAAGCATATAACTTGAGGAAAAACCCACAAACTACAGTCGTTGAACCGTCGACCAGAACCACACATTCAAGCAAGTTTTTCACAATTGTTTCACGAAAACTCTTCAACTTACTCCCTGCCGAAAGTCGTGCTCTACGGAATCTTCGACAATTTACAGAAAGTGTTAACTCCTTCCTCTTAGGCCTTTCACGCAATGAAATCGAAATTTTGCTCCGGCCGGCTACATAAATCGTTTTTAATAGCTATATATTCCATAATATTCCATAATTTTTTTCTGGTAATTGCTTTTCCCTTCATTTACCCACGGGTTTTGTTGTAACTTAAATAAATATTTTGTACCCTTATTATAATAATAGTATTTATATTTTAATCTCTTTATTTAACAGTCCATCCCACTGTATTTTTATATTTTATAGAAATAACATTTGTCACTATGCTAAACTTAGCACAAAAATGTCTTAACTTTTCCAATATCTACATGTATATGGGGTATTCCATCCCATTTCGACCAATTTTGAACCCGACCCCTTTAGAATTGGCTGAAAGTTTTTCTTCTTTTTCTAAATTACGAAAGACGTTTTTCAGAAGTTTTTCAAATTTTTTCATCCAACTCAAAAAAAGGTATGAATTTTTAAAAGAACACCGTTTTTGTTTTCAAAATGCTATAACTTTTTCAAAAATTGACCGTTTGGGATCTTTTTTTTTAAAGACTTGTTTTTAAATGCAATTTTCGGAAAAAATTCAAAAAAATTTTTAAAGTTTTTTTTTTTGTAATTTTTCAGTTTTTCGAGATTTTTCGAATTTGGCCCTTTTTTCTCATAGAAAACTTCAATCAATTCTGCAATCATCCCCACTAATCCCGCAGTGGGCCGAGAATTTTTTTTTTTTATTTAATTGAAAAAAAAACCTTTACATTTTTTTTATATTTTTTCCGAAAAGTATATTTAAAAACATATTTAAAAAAAAAAATGATCTCAAACGGTCAATTTTTCAAAAATTTATAGCATTTTGAAAAAAACACCGTTTTCTAACTCAAAATAAGTTTTAAATATTTTGAAAAAACGCTGTTTTTTTAAAATGCTATAACTTTTTCAAAAATTGACCGTTTGAGATAATTTTTTTTTTTTTTAAATAAGTTTTTAAATGTACTTTTCGGAAAAAATACAAAAAAAATTTTAAAGTTTTTTTTCAATTAAATAAAAAAAAAAATTCTCGGCCCACTCCGGGATTAGTGGTGATGATTGCAGAATTGATTGAAGTTTTTTATGAGAGGGCGAAATTCGAAAAATCTTGAAAAACTGAAAAATTACAAAAAAAAAACTTTAAAAATTTTTTTGAATTTTTTCCGAAAAGTACATTTAAAAACAAAGTAAAAAAAAAAGATTCCAAACGGTCAATTTTTGAAAAAGTTAAAGCATTTTGAAAACAAAAACGGTGTTTTTTTAAAAACTCATAACTTTTATTGAGTTGGATGAAAAAATTTGAAAAACTTCTGAAAAACGCCTTTCGTAAGCTAGAAAAAGAAGAAAAACTTTCAGCCAATTCTAAAGGGGTCGGGTTCAAAATTGGTCGAAATGGGATGGAATACCCCATATATATCCCATATAAGATTAAATTGTTTGCTTTTTATATTAATTTAAAATGTACATTCATAGATATAAGGAAACTGCTCATTAAATGAATGAATGAATGGTCGTAATAATTAGAGCTTAAATTGAGTGAGATTTTGCCTTAGATATTATTATTTACGATCACAAGAATTTTGGTGAATTGTTAGTAATAAAGAAATTTTACATTTTTGCGAAAGTTTCCAGATTTATTAATATTTTATGGTTTTTTTCCTAGGCGAAACATAATCAATATGTCAGGCTAAAGTCTCTTCGTTGTTGGTGCAGGTGTTGCCCTTGTGGCAAGATGTAAGGTGAGTTGAGACAGTTGAGGGAGTGAGAAACATGGACTGACGACTTAGTGACGGACGCTTGTCAGGAAATATGGAACTCCACTCTGTTGATGGATCCTTAGTGGAGTTCAAGGCTGTTCACATCTTGTGCTCAGAAGGGGTGGGAAGGCTCCAACTTGACGCGGACAGTATTTATCCCGCTTTTAGTCTATCACCTTTCCTCTTTGTATTCTCTATCTAGGCATGAACACTTTTTGCTATGTAACTGTGGTAAGGAGATGTGGCAAGAATCGCGCCCTTAGCCGACGAGCTTCAGCCGGGCTACAACCATGCCGAGACGCCACTCCTCCTCCCCCAACACAGGCAATTATATAGCAATGGCGCCCAATGGAATGGCCCTCTAGTTTTTTTACTTCATTTCCCATAACTCTTTCACTCATACCGTTTTTTTCCTTTTAGCTGACTTTCCTATCAATCTATCTAACTTATCCTATTAAACTAAGCCTATTAATCTTTCTTTTTTTTTTTTTCATTTCCATCTTTTCGGAGAGATTTAGGGTCATGAAGGCAACATGGCTTAGTGTCCGCATTGAGCGATATGTGCTTGAGTGACAAAACTTGGGGGGAGTACTGGCTACGATTCCGGGGTTCCTTTCAAGAACTCCAACGTTTGTGAAAGTGGTATCCGAAATCTGCGCCAGCACTTTAAATGTATGTTGTTTTTGATTTTTGTTGATGCCACATGAGCTATTATGTGTATGTTCCAGCACAGTACACATATGAGGCTTTTGTGTTTTGCATCGGGGGTAAAGTTTTGTTCTCTTATTGTTTTTTTTTTTGGGTAAGGGAGAGTTGTGGCAGCCACTTCTTAAGCTAGTACTTAAGATGTTGTAGTGCCGCAATCCAAAAACGAGGGGATTAGTGACTTTTATTTCGGACAGAAAACACTCCAGCCACACTCAACTCACTGAGGCATTCAGACGACGACAACACCTAGGATGCACCAGCAGCTAAACACATTTGATTAAAAGGATATTTTTTGTTCGCATTGTAATTCAAACTCGAAAAGTTTCAAAAGTTATACATTTTGGTTTGAGTATAAAATTTTGATCATTACACATATAAAAAAAAACAAATCCTAAAACTTAACTTGCTTTTTACGAATATTCATTTTTCTTGAACATTTTTAGTTATCATAGGTTGCACACACTCACTCTATTTAATTATTTATATTATATTATATTAATTATTTTGTTAGATAACGAAAGTGTATACACACATACACACACACCTTGAATTAATTTATTTTTGAATTTAAGCAAACACTATTTTTTTTAGTTAGTAATATTGTTAATATTTTTCATTTTGGAATTTTTAATTTTTTTATTATTACATACGTGTATGCATATGCACTTTTATTTATTATTATAGTTTTGTTGTGAATTTTTAACCATTTCAGTTATATTTTTTTAATAACATACATACATGTTGATACATATACACTTTTAGTTATCATTATTACTTTGTAATTATGAATTTTTCAATTCATTAATAATTTTTAATTTACATAAATACATTCATTTTATATTGGTTTACGCGGTGCAGGCTGTCACCCGTCCCATCTTCCCCCTTTTTATACGTATATCTATGAATTTACTTATAACTTATCTCGAATCATTGAATTATACTATATATATATTGAATTATTTTATATTGAATTATCCCCAAAATCAATGTTTCATATTTAGCTTTAAATTTCCCATTGGGTCTCCTCATGGACGTGTGGCAGCCTCCACCGCGCAAATCCACCAAATGGAATTCGCCGCAATCCTGCCTGTCAAAAAAACCACCACCTTTTGTATCACCAAAAACAATTGTCATTATTATTCTCTGAATATAAAACCTAAGCAAGCCAACAAAATAAAACAAATGAACTAGTGAGAAAGTTAAGCCAATAAAAAGGTTTGAAAAGTGAATCCCGGTATTATTTTTTTAAATTTATTTTACGCGCAATAATCAAGAAACCAACACTTGCCCGTGGTTGGCGGCAATTCTTTTAAAACCCTTTTAAACAAATTTTCAACGCAAGACGAGCAATATTGTATTGAAACTCATATCGGTAATTTAGTGAAAACCAATATAGGACTTTAGAATTCATATAAACAAGAAATAAGTAAAACAAAGACGAAAACGCGGAAGCAAACAAAATATTGCTTATAACATTAGGTTTAAAGCAACGTGGCTGAAGCAACAGCAGCAACAGCAAAGTCCACAACAGCTAATACACTAGGAACCATCCACTACTGCTGTCGCCGACATCGCCACCACCTCACTGCCATCACCATCACCTCCTCGCCATCTCCGCAGCCGCAGCAGGAACATCGGGACAACAGGTGAGTGTTGTATCATCCATCCTAGTATAACTAGTGGTCCTTCGTTGCCATTGACGAACCCAGCCCTTGTACAATAATATACATATATTAAATATATATCCCTCCCAAGTAAATTTTGGTAGCTCTCGACCATATAAAATTCTTCCGCCAAAAATACATTTTTCCTGCCATAAAATATATATGTATATTCCCACCACCATATATACACGTACATAAAAGGGGTGCATTACAAACGGGCAGATCCCACGCATACTTTCTCAAAGTTAGCCAATTGGCCTTTCATACTTGTGTCCCTTGCGGTATAATATAAATACATACACATAGTATTACTAGGGATACCCAGCAGCAAATTCGGCCACATTCAAAAAAAAAATAAATGTAAGGCGCGATAACCTCCGAAGAGATCTAAGGCCGAGCTTCTCTTCCAATTTGCGTCGTGCTCCTCTTGATTTTCCCTACAAATTGGCCGGAGGGGACCTACATGTTTTATGCCGACTCCGAACGGCATCTGCAAGGCAGATGAGTTTTCACTGAGAGCTTTTCATGGCAGAAATACACCCGGAGCGCTTACCAAACACTGCCGAGGGGCGACCCCGCTTAGAAAAATTTTCTTCTAATTGAAAAACCTTATTTCTAAAATTTTGATGTTGCTTTGCCCGGGAGTTGAACCCAGGGCATACGGTGTGATAGGCGGAGCGCGCTACCATCACACCACGGTGGCCGCCCAGCAGTAAATTCTGCCGCTCATCCCAACTGAGCCCAGACTAATCCCAATTCAGTCTAACTGGTTATTGCAGGCGGGTTGATGGGGCTCGACCCCTCCTCTGGCCTCCGCCAGGCTGCGTTGGACTTGTCGCGGAATGTGGGTATGCTTGCCTTTAAGCACGAACTATCTCGTCGGATATGGGTGGGTTTCGTTTTCCACAGTCCACGCAGCAGCCGCAATAAAAAAAAAATTCATACCCTTCAGTGACACCGGAGTAATCACTCCACCCTCGTAGCATCTGACGATCCACGGCCAATAGAATCATCAACCCCCCCTTTCTAACTCTCAATACCCCTAACTGTCCTTGTCCGTCCCCTTCGTACCCCCCTTGACCGAGTTTCGGTTCGCCTCCTTTGCATGAGGCCGGCCAATCCGCCCCTCCTCAACCTTTTGCCAACCTAGGCCCTTGTGGCTGGCCCCTAAAATTCCCTACACCCCCATATTCATGAGTCAATCCCCACGCTCATGCCCCCCTACCACTTCCCCATGTCATCCCGTCCTCGTCCGTCATGACCCCGTCAAGAAATTCACTCATCACACCTTTACTTCAATTTAACAATTCATTATAATGTTTTATTTATTAATCACTATGGTATGACAACTTAACGTAAGGTTGCTCATCGGTGCAACCCCTGTGCATGGACACGGTTGAGCCGGTCTCGGAATAATCACTCCAAAAAAAAAGGAATTCAAGAACCTACAGGCCTACCCTAGGACGTCCCAGCATCTGACCTGACTTTCGGACTAATGCAATTATTCCTGTCCGATCTCGAACCTGTATGCGGCCCCCTTGTATCATATCACGTGTATTGCACCGACCTGCATTTCTTATTGGGATTTTACATCACCCTCATATTCACACAAGGTTTTGGGAATTCATATCTCACCTAAATCTACATAGATTAACAGCTTCTGGCTGATCACAAAAATATGCCTATTTAAATTCCTATTTCATTTAAATGCGAAAAAAATATATGCAAGAAGGAGGTTAATCTATCTTAGGTGAAGGAGGATCTGGTCAAAACAACCTGACATGAACAAAGGTTACGGTTCGCGATTGAAGATCGCGATCTCGCATACGCGAGTTTACAGTCCTGGGTTACCCTGTCCGATTGTTTCAACCAAACCCTACCTCACTCTTACTGTACTAATTTTATTATATAACTACCACGTATGTATTCTTGTATTTAAATAAAGTATGCAAAAAAAAAATTTTAGTATTTTACCTCCAAATGTATTGACCTGATGCACTCTAACTCACAACTCCAATGGTGTGTGCGTTCTACCTCACCACTTTCAAATCCCTCGTCTGCTCAATGAACTTTATGCGCCGCAATTACCCATGTGTGGAAGTAAATGGTTGCATCAAATCAACACACTCGGGTTTACACTTTTACTAGATCACAATTGGTCCAGACACTTTGCTCGTGTGTATGTATGGGCCACTCCGCTGAAACAAACTGAAAGAACCAATCTTCCGTGCGAGTATGAATCCTCGGCAATCCAGTAACTCCCGTTCAGGGTCTAGGAAACACGCGTTGGTTTACTTGACTCGGATCGCGGCGCTGCGTGCGTCTATAAGATCGATTTCCAAAAGCACAGGCAATACTCCCAACTATCGCCACGGTATTCCCCTTTGTTAAGCGCACGACTTTATGCTCAGCTACGTGTGTGCCGGCGCAGCTTTAAAGGATACAGCAACTACTAAATATTTAGTTTACCTTGATTTCCAGAAGTGATGGTGATTTATATGGCTTCCTGGCCGAACAACCAGCTATTTTGTTAGCGTGGGAAACGCTTCAATTTCGGATGGTTGGAGAACTGCGGCAACGTCCCTGTTTCCGAAATCGACTCCATTAAGACATGTACTCAATAAAGTTATATTCCTGAAGATACACTTACCGTTTGCCGAGTTGTCTGGAATCTCCCTTCCCGCTGCGTTGTTCACCACCAGAAATCTCCTCCTCCTGCAGTACGCAGCTTTACCAGTTATCACCTCGGTACTCCACTCCCTGAAACTGTGTAGGATGGACAAGATTTTTCTTGGAGATATAATTTTCATTTACAACTGGCGTGGTCGCCGTTTTCACCAAAAAGAACTTTTCCGGATATCTGTCACCTTAGCTGCGGCTCAACACTATAGCTTAATGGCAAATTTTACCTTTTGTTCGCTAACGCCTTGGTGTGTTCGATTACCAGTTTACCAGTTTCCCGCATAAATAAACACTCGGCAATCTCCAAAAATTCCCAAAATAGCTAAAGTCAAATTAAGCAAGTCCCTTTTAAGAATGGCTACCGTGGTGGAAAATAAATTTGTATCCGAAACGGATCTCCTTTCGGATTACTGCGCTCGGTTCGGCACAACCGGTATCCAAGATAACACCGAGGCATCCCTAAAAATAAAAGATACAAATATCGATGTATTCTGGGAACGGGTACAGAGCGCATATGACGCCGTCGTAGAGTCAGATGACAACGACCTTCCCGAAGACTTTAAGGCCTCAGCTTTCAACAAATACCGCGCCTGCCTTATAGCGTATGAGGACGCAAAGGCAAGAATAGGCGATCAGATCCAGCTAAGGGTACTAAGCAATCCCGTCCCCGCTACAACCACCACTCCCCAAGAACGTTCCGGGATGCACCTCAAAGTACCCGCCTGTGACACCGAAGTCTTTTACGGGAGTTATGATCAATGGCCGTCCTTCCGTGACATGTTCACGGCGGTCAACCACCTTAAACTCTCGAGCGCCCAAAAACTGTACCACCTCAGGTACAAAACCCAAGGAAAAGCGGCCCAAATAGTGAAGCAATTCCCACTTAGTGATGACAACTTTGCTGCGGCGTGGGAAGCCCTGAAATCCGGATATAAAAATAAAAGTGTCGATAATCAAATAAAAGCCCTAATGAATCTCAAGCCTATTCAAACTGAAAACAGCGAAGATATACAGAGACTGCAATCCTCCGTAAACAACTGCCTCCAAATATTAGCAACTCAACAAGGCTCTACAGAGAGTTGGGATCCCATATTGATATATCTGGTAACCACAAAATTCCCAGAAAATACTGTTGCGCTTTGGGAACAATCATTAAGTTCTCGAAGAGACCTCCCGAAGTAGTTCCAAATAGATCAATTTCTGACTACTCGCTACGAGCTAGTGGAAAGGGTAGATCAATGGCGACCAGCCAAACCCCGATATAATCCACCCTCCACCAACTTCTCAAGGCATCCCCCAAGTCAGAACAATCCCCAGTTCAGGCAGGCTCAGACCCAAAACCAAAGCCGCAATCCCCCGCAAAACAACAACTACGCGCAAAATCGAACAAATGCTCATGTGGCCGAGCATCAAAAAATCTACGCCTGCAGAATGTGCAAGCAGTCCTCCCACACGCTACAAAGCTGCCTGCGTAACAAAACGCTGGCAATCCCTGAGCGGAAACAATTCGTGAGAGATAACAACCTTTGCGAAAGTTGTCTATCTCAAACCCACCTGTTGTTGTTGTTGTTGTAGCGATTAGTTACTCCCCGAAGGTTTTGGGGAGTGTTATCGATGTGATGGTCCTTTGTCGGATACAGATCCGATACGCTCCGGTAACACAGCACCATTAAGGTGCCGGCCCGACCATCTCGGAAACGATTTATATGGCCACATTAAACCTTCAGACCATCCCTCCCTCCCCACCACCAAGTTTCATGAGGAGCTTGGGGTCGCCAGAGCCTCGTCTGTTAGTGAAACGGGAGAAGCTATGTATTGCGCTACACAACCCCTTGAATCCCCTCAAACCCACCTGTTAAAAGACTGCACAAGCACAAGGACGTGTCTCTACTTCCAAGGTCGCCACAACTCCACCCTCCACGATACCGGAGTATCTCATCAAACCAATGGCCCTCGAAGAAGAGCATCCCAAGTAGCAACTAGTCAGGACGTTACCAACCCAGAACCCAACGAAGAACTTCCCACCACCTCAAACGCTGCCCACATCCAATCGTTTCATGCAGAAAATGATAGCCAAATCATCCTCACTACAGCGAAAAAGTCGATAGAACACCGGGGGGACTGCTTCAGGCTCAGACCCTTAGTGGATCAAGGGTCAGAACGGAGCTTCATTTCCGCAAAAGCTCAGATCAAGCTAGGCCTCCCATATACCCACTCCCTATTTGAAATATCGGGCATGGGAGGCGGGGTAGTACAAACCTCCAACAAGTTGTGCTCACTGACCCTAGTCTCAAATGACCAAAAGGTGAAAATAAAGGCCTAGGCAATCGTGCTACCTCGTCTCACTAGGCAACTCCTAACACTCAGGCTAAATAACGACCAAATGTGTAAAGGGTCCCACCTCAAGCTAGCAGACCAGAACTTTCAGAACTCCTCCCAAATCGATCTGGTGCTAGGCAGCGATCTCATCCCTCAAATCATGCTAAATGGCATAGAAAAGATCTCGCCCACACTGCTAGCCCAAAACACAATATTTGGCTGGATAATAAGTGGGCAAACCCCCGAAAAGGTGGGAGCACACTCCTCTCAAGCATGGAAAGTGACGAATGTCCAGCTGAATGAACAGCTAAGGCCATTCTGGGAAATCGAATAAATACCCAGAGTGCGAGTCGAAACCCGAGAAGATAAAATGTGCGAAGACTTTTATCAAAGCACAACCACTCGCATGGATGACGGTCGATATATGGTTCGGCTCCCCTTTCAACCAACATTCCTGAACGATATCGGCCTAGGCCAATCCCGTACTGCAGCCCTACGACAGTTCCACGGTATGGAGCGTACCCTCTCAAAAAAGGGCGATCTCAAGCAGCAATACGACCAGGTACTCGAAGAATATCTGTCCCTAGGCCACATGGAAGAATGCAGTCCCACCGAAGTAGAATCTCGAGGTAAATACTGCTCATTCTATCTCCCTCACCATGCATTCTTAAGGCCAGACAAGAAGACAACAAAAGTCAGAGTTGTATTCAACGCCTCTAAAAAGTCGGGTTCCGTGCACTCCCTCAACGATGTCTTATGTACCGGACCAACCCTCCAACCCGATATCCGACTTATATTGTTGAAATTGTGAACATACAAATATGTGTTTAATGGCGTTGTAGAGAAAATGTACCGCCAAATTCTCTTGCACCCCGATGACCGAGACCACCAACGGATAATATTCCGAACCCCCGAACACAGTCCAATAAAGGACTACAAGTTAAAAACGGTCAACTTCGGGGTTAACTGCGCGCCTTTCCAGGCTATTCGCACTCTACACGAGCTGTCGAAAGATATAGCCGATTCCCATCCACGCGCAGCCCCAATACTAAAGTCCGAGACGTATGTTGACGATATCTTATCTGGCAGTCATGATCTCCAATCAGCCGAGCAATCCCTAACAGAGACTATAGGCGCTCTCAATTCAGCCGGCTTCCCCCTAAAAAAGATCACTGCAAACCATCCCGACATCCTCCAAAAAATACCGAAAAAGGATTTGCTTGAAACCAACTTTCTCGAGTTCGAAAAGACTAGCACCGCCAAGACCCTGGGCATCCAGTGGAACGCCCTAACGGACACATTCTCGTATACCGTCAACTCAAATCCGGCATCCACTGCAGCCACGAAGCGGCAAATTCTCTCCTCCATTGCGAAACTTTTCGACCCCGCAGGGTGGCTAACGCCAATCACGATACAGGCCAAAATATTGATGCAAGAATTATGGCTAGACGGGACCGAGTGGGACGAGGAGGTTAAACCCATCCGTCTAGTCAAATGGGCGCAGTTCTGTCAAAATCTTCCCTCTATCTCAGCCATCCAAATACCCCGATGGATGAATTTTGCGCCCGATCAATATGTTGAGCTCCATGGATTCTGCGACGGCTCAGAAAAATCTTATTGCGCAACTCTTTTCCTAAGAAGTACCGTCGGTACTCAGGTCCACTCTCACCTTATAGTGTCCAAAGGCAAAATGCCTCCTCTCAAAAATATTAGCCTTCCATACCTGGAGCTATGCGGAGCGCTCCTATTAGCAAAATTAGTCACAGTAGTCCAATCCCATCTCGGCCTAAGTCAAAAAAAATTAATCATGTGGTCCAATTCGGAAATCGTGCTAGCCTGGCTGGAAAAGCCACCCCACTCGTGGAAAACATACGCTCTGAGGATACCGACGATATCCTAGATCATTTTTCCTCTTACTCTCGAGCTCTACGCGTCATTGCATACGTTCTGAGATTCATACGTCTGGCGAAAGATGCAGACAACGGCATCCATGATCCTGTCACATTCGCGTTATCTCATGCCGAACTCAAACGAGCGAAACACCGTCTGATCATCGCGGCCCAAACCCGATACTTCGGTCCAGAACGAGCCTGCCTAGAGGACTCGAAAACCCTCGGGAAACGTAGTTCCCTGTTGGTACTTGACCCCTTCCTGGATACAAACGGGATTCTCCGTGCCAACGGACGATTAGTAAAAACCGACATAACCTACGATAAGTGTCATCCCATCATTCTTCCCGAAAAGGCTCGATTTACTACCCTCTATATAAGGTTTCTACACGAGAACTTCCCCCCTGCGGACGTCCGCCTCATGCAACAAGCTGTAAGACAAGAGTTCTTCATAGCCCGGCTTAAACCCCTGATAAAAAAGTGCATTTTTCAATGTAAAGCATGCACCATTCATAACCAACAAACGCACTCCCAAATAATGGCACTTAGTACGCCTAGGCGGGCCAGGATGTTTACGCGGTGCAGGCTGTCAACCGTCCCATCTTCCCCCTTTTTATACGTATATCTATGAATTTACTTATAACTTATCTGGAATCATTGGATTATACTATATATATATTGAATTATTTTATATTGAATTATCCCCAAAATCAATGTATCGTATTTAGTTTTAAATTTCCCATTTGGTCTCCTCATGGACGTGTGGCAGCCTCCACCGCTCAAATCCACCAAATGGAATTCGCCACAATTACATAGGCAGGATCGCTACCTGTCAAAAACCCGGCTTAAACCCCTGATAAAAAAGTGCATTTTCCAATGCAAAGAATGCACCATTCATAAGCAACAAACGCACTCCCAAATAATGGCATTGGAGTTCGTATTCTTTCTCAAAGAAGTCTCATCCGAAATCGTACAGAAGTACGCCCCACAAGGAATTAATTGGAAGCTTATACCCCCCGGGGCTCCTCACATGGGCGGATTATGGGAATCCGCTGTCAAAAGCTTTAAAACCCACTTTAAAAGGGTCACCGGAACTCACAGCTTCACTTTTTTCTACCTTATTGATACTAATAGAGGCTGCCTTGAACTCTCGCTCCATCTCCCAACTGTCTCAAGACCCAAGCGATCTCACGGCCCTCACATCGGGTCATTTCCTACGTGGCGAGCCCTGCTCTCCATCCCCGAACCGAACTATGAACACCTATCTATGATTAACCGTTGGGAACTTTTGAAAGTTTTACATCATCAGTTCAGGAAACGCTGGAAGAATGATTATCTCATGGGGCTGCACAAGCGATATCGATGGAAGACAACCCAACCTCCGCCTCGAAGAGGCGACATCGTAGTCATCAAAGAAGACAACCTACCCCCTACCGAATGACGCCTAGTATTTATCCTATCTTCCTCAGATGGATCGTCAGCGCACTTCAGTTCCTGCGCCGCGCCGCTCTTTGGCATCTCAGGTGACAATGCCAGCAGCACGTCCACGAACTCGGAAAGGGCCGCCCGACTACCGCCAATGCCGTCTGTGCATGCGACACAATGCGTTATCCACATGCCCTCTCTTTACGGCCATGCAACCGCCACAACGCGCCATTATCGCCCGGGCCCACCACCGCCATGCACCGCAACCGGCCTGCGACCCTCAACGTACAAACACAAAGTTGGGAAAATCCTCATTAAGGAAGCAGTTAGGGCTTTGACCGAGCTGCAACACACTTTAGGCGCTTAGTACGCCTAGGCGGGCCAGGAAGTTTACGCGGTGCAGGCTGTCAACCGTCCCATCTTCCCCCTTTTTATACGTATATCTATGAATTTACTTATAACTTATCTGGAATCATTGAATTATTTTATAATGAATTATCCCCAAAAGCAATGTATCGTATTTAGCTTTAAATTTCCCATTGGGTCTCCTCATGGACGTGTGGCAGCCTCCACCGCGCAAATCCACCAAATGGAATTCACCGCAATTACATAGGCAGGATCGCTACCTGTCAAAAAAACCACCACCTTTTGTATCACCAAAAACAATTGTCATTATTATTCTCTGAATATAAAACCTAGGCAAGCCAACAAAATAAAACAAATGAACTAGTGAGAAAGTTAAGCCAATAAAAAGGTTTGAAAAGTGAATCCCGGTATTATTTTTTTATATTTATTTTACGCGCAATAATCAAGAAACCAACACTTGCCCGTGGTTGGCGGCAGTTCTTTGAAAACCCTTTTAAACAAATTTTCAACGCAAGACGAGCAATATTGTATTGAAACTCATATCGGTAATTTAGTGAAAACCAATATACAACTTTAGCATTCATATAAACAAGAAATAAGTAAAACAAAGAGGAAAACGCGGAAGCAAACAAAATCTTGCTTATAACATTAGGTTTAAAGCAACGTGGCTGAAGCAACAGCAGCAACAGCAAAGTCCACAACAGCTAATACACTAGGAACCCTCCACTACTGCTGTCGCCAACATCGCCACCACCTCATTGCCACCACCATCACCTCCTCGCCATCCCCGCAGCCGAAGCAGGAACATCGGGACAACAGGTGAGTGTTGTATTAGCGTGGGAAACGCTTCAATTTCGGATGGTTGGAGAACTGCGGCAACGTCCCTGTTTCCGAAATCGACTCCATTAAGACATGTACTCAATAAAGTTATTTTCCTGAAGATACACTTACCGTTTGCCGAGTTGTCTGGAATCTCCCTTCCCGCTGCGTTGTTCACCACCAGAAATCTCCTCCTCCTGCAGTACGCAGCTTTACCGGTTATCACCTCGGTACTCCACTCCCTGAAACTGTGTAGGATGGACAAGATTTTTCTTGGAGATATAATTTTCATTTACAACTGGCGTGGTCGCCGTTTTCACCAAAAAGAACTTTTCCGGATATCTGTCACCTTAGCTGCGGCTCAACACTATAGCTTAATGACAAATTTTACCTTTTGTTCGCTAACGCCTTGGTGTGTTCGATTACCAGTTTACCAGTTTCCCGCATAAATAAACACTCGGCAATCTCCAAAAATTCCCAAAATAGCTAAAGTCAAATTAAGCAAGTCCCTTTTAAGAATGGCTACCGTGGTGGAAAATAAATTTGTATCCGAAACGGATCTCCTTTCGGATTACTGCGCTCGGTTCGGCACAACCGGTATCCAAGATAACACCGAGGCATCCCTAAAAATAAAAGATACAAATATCGATGTATTCTGGGAACGGGTACAGAGCGCATATGACGCCGTCGTAGAGTCAGATGACAACGACCTTCCCGAAGACTTTAAGGCCTCAGCTTTCAACAAATACCGCGCCTGCCTTATAGCGTATGAGGACGCAAAGGCAAGAATAGGCGATCAGATCCAGCTAAGGGTACTAAGCAATCCCGTCCCCGCTACAACCACCACTCCCCAAGAACGTTCCGGGATGCACCTCAAAGTACCCGCCTGTGACACCGAAGTCTTTTACGGGAGTTATGATCAATGGCCGTCCTTCCGTGACATGTTCACGGCGGTCAACCACCTTAAACTCTCGAGCGCCCAAAAACTGTACCACCTCAGGTACAAAACCCAAGGAAAAGCGGCCCAAATAGTGAAGCAATTCCCACTTAGTGATGACAACTTTGCTGCGGCGTGGGAAGCCCTGAAATCCGGATATAAAAATAAAAGTGTCGATAATCAAATAAAAGCCCTAATGAATCTCAAGCCTATTCAAACTGAAAACAGCGAAGATATACAGAGACTGCAATCCTCCGTAAACAACTGCCTCCAAATATTAGCAACTCAACAAGGCTCTACAGAGAGTTGGGATCCCATATTGATATATCTGGTAACCACAAAATTCCCAGAAAATACTGTTGCGCTTTGGGAACAATCATTAAGTTCTCGAAGAGGCCTCCCGAAGTAGTTCCAAATAGATCAATTTCTGACTACTCGCTACGAGCTAGTGGAAAGGGTAGATCAATGGCGACCAGCCAAACCCCGATATAATCCACCCTCCACCAACTTCTCAAGGCATCCCCCAAGTCAGAACAATCCCCAGTTCAGGCAGGCTCAGACCCAAAACCAAAGCCGCAATCCCCCGCAAAACAACAACTACGCGCAAAATCGAACAAATGCTCATGTGGCCGAGCATCAAAAAATCTACGCCTGCAGAATGTGCAAGCAGTCCTCCCACACGCTACAAAGCTGCCTGCGTAACAAAACGCTGGCAATCCCTGAGCGGAAACAATTCGTGAGAGATAACAACCTTTGCGAAAGTTGTCTATCTCAAACCCACCTGTTGTTGTTGTTGTTGTAGCGATTAGTTACTCCCCGAAGGTTTTGGGGAGTGTTATCGATGTGATGGTCCTTTGTCGGATACAGATCCGATACGCTCCGGTAACACAGCACCATTAAGGTGCCGGCCCGACCATCTCGGAAACGATTTATATGGCCACATTAAACCTTCAGGCCATCCCTCCCTCCCCACCACCAAGTTTCATGAGGAGCTTGGGGTCGCCAGAGCCTCGTCTGTTAGTGAAACGGGATTCGCCGCTCGAAGGTGAGGTTGACAATTGGGCTGGAGAAGCTATGTATTGCGCTACACAACCCCTTGAATCCCCTCAAACCCACCTGTTAAAAGACTGCACAAGCACAAGGACGTGTCTCTACTTCCAAGGTCGCCACAACTCCACCCTCCACGATACCGGAGTATCTCATCAAACCAATGGCCCTCGAAGAAGAGCATCCCAAGTAGCAACTAGTCAGGACGTTACCAACCCAGAACCCAACGAAGAACTTCCCACCACCTCAAACGCTGCCCACATCCAATCGTTTCATGCAGAAAATGATAGCCAAATCATCCTCACTACAGCGAAAAAGTCGATAGAACACCGGGGGGACTGCTTCAGGCTCAGACCCTTAGTGGATCAAGGGTCAGAACGGAGCTTCATTTCCGCAAAAGCTCAGATCAAGCTAGGCCTCCCATATACCCACTCCCTATTTGAAATACCGGGCATGGGAGGCGGGGTAGTACAAACCTCCAACAAGTTGTGCTCACTGACCCTAGTCTCAAATGACCAAAAGGTGAAAATAAAGGCCTAGGCAATCGTGCTACCTCGTCTCACTAGGCAACTCCTAACACTCAGGCTAAATAACGACCAAATGTGTAAAGGGTCCCACCTCAAGCTAGCAGACCAGAACTTTCAGAACTCCTCCCAAATCGATCTGGTGCTAGGCAGCGATCTCATCCCTCAAATCATGCTAAATGGCATAGAAAAGATCTCGCCCACACTGCTAGCCCAAAACACAATATTTGGCTGGATAATAAGTGGGCAAACCCCCGAAAAGGTGGGAGCACACTCCTCTCAAGCACGGAAAGTGACGAATGTCCAGCTGAATGAACAGCTAAGGCCATTCTGGGAAATCGAATAAATACCCAGAGTGCGAGTCGAAACCCGAGAAGATAAAATGTGCGAAGACTTTTATCAAAGCACAACCACTCGCATGGATGACGGTCGATATATGGTTCGGCTCCCCTTTCAACCAACATTCCTGAACGATATCGGCCTAGGCCAATCCCGTACTGCAGCCCTACGACAGTTCCACGGTATGGAGCGTACCCTCTCAAAAAAGGGCGATCTCAAGCAGCAATACGACCAGGTACTCGAAGAATATCTGTCCCTAGGCCACATGGAAGAATGCAGTCCCACCGAAGTAGAATCTCGAGGTAAATACTGCTCATTCTATCTCCCTCACCATGCATTCTTAAGGCCAGACAAGAAGACAACAAAAGTCAGAGTTGTATTCAACGCCTCTAAAAAGTCGGGTTCCGTGCACTCCCTCAACGATGTCTTATGTACCGGACCAACCCTCCAACCCGATATCCGACTTATATTGTTGAATGGCGTTGTAGAGAAAATGTACCGCCAAATTCTCTTGCACCCCGATGACCGAGACCACCAACGGATAATATTCCGAACCCCCGAACACAGTCCAATAAAGGACTACAAGTTAAAAACGGTCAACTTCGGGGTTAACTGCGCGCCTTTCCAGGCTATTCGCACTCTACACGAGCTGTCGAAAGATATAGCCGATTCCCATCCACGCGCAGCCCCAATACTAAAGTCCGAGACGTATGTTGACGATATCTTATCTGGCAGTCATGATCTCCAATCAGCCGAGCAATCCCTAACAGAGACTATAGGCGCTCTCAATTCAGCCGGCTTCCCCCTAAAAAAGATCACTGCAAACCATCCCGACATCCTCTTCTCGAGTTCGAAAAGACTAGCACCGCCAAGACCCTGGGCATCCAGTGGAACGCCCTAACGGACACATTCTCGTATACCGTCAACTCAAATCCGGCATCCACTGCAGCCACGAAGCGGCAAATTCTCTCCTCCATTGCGAAACTTTTCGACCCCGCAGGCTGGCTAACGCCAATCACGATACAGGCCAAAATATTGATGCAAGAATTATGGCTAGACGGGACCGAGTGGGACGAGGAGGTTAAACCCATCCGTCTAGTCAAATGGGCGCAGTTCTGTCAAAATCTTCCCTCTATCTCAGCCATCCAAATACCCCGATGGATGAATTTTGCGCCCGATCAATATGTTGAGCTCCATGGATTCTGCGACGGCTCAGAAAAATCTTATTGCGCAACTCTTTTCCTAAGAAGTACCGTCGGTACTCAGGTCCACTCTCACCTTATAGTGTCCAAAGGCAAAATGCCTCCTCTCAAAAATATTAGCCTTCCATACCTGGAGCTATGCGGAGCGCTCCTATTAGCAAAATTAGTCGCAGTAGTCCAATCCCATCTCGGCCTAAGTCAAAAAAAATTAATCATGTGGTCCAATTCGGAAATCGTGCTAGCCTGGCTGGAAAAGCCACCCCACTCGTGGAAAACATACGCTCTGAGGATACCGACGATATCCTAGATCATTTTTCCTCTTACTCTCGAGCTCTACGCGTCATTGCATACGTTCTGAGATTCATACGTCTGGCGAAAGATGCAGACAACGGCATCCATGATCCTGTCACATTCGCGTTATCTCATGCCGAACTCAAACGAGCGAAACACCGTCTGATCATCGCGGCCCAAACCCGATACTTCGGTCCAGAACGAGCCTGCCTAGAGGACTCGAAAACCCTCGGGAAACGTAGTTCCCTGTTGGTACTTGACCCCTTCCTGGATACAAACGGGATTCTCCGTGCCAACGGACGATTAGTAAAAACCGACATAACCTACGATAAGTGTCATCCCATCATTCTTCCCGAAAAGGCTCGATTTACTACCCTCTATATAAGGTTTCTACACGAGAACTTCCCCCCTGCGGACGTCCGCCTCATGCAACAAGCTGTAAGACAAGAGTTCTTCATAGCCCGGCTTAAACCCCTGATAAAAAAGTGCATTTTTCAATGTAAAGCATGCACCATTCATAACCAACAAACGCACTCCCAAATAATGGCACTTAGTACGCCTAGGCGGGCCAGGATGTTTACGCGGTGCAGGCTGTCAACCGTCCCATCTTCCCCCTTTTTATACGTATATCTATGAATTTATTTATAACTTATCTGGAATCATTGGATTATACTATATATATATTGAATTATTTTATATTGAATTATCCCCAAAATCAATGTATCGTATTTAGTTTTAAATTTCCCATTTGGTCTCCTCATGGACGTGTGGCAGCCTCCACCGCTCAAATCCACCAAATGGAATTCGCCACAATTACATAGGCAGGATCGCTACCTGTCAAAAACCCGGCTTAAACCCCTGATAAAAAAGTGCATTTTCCAATGAAAAGAATGCACCATTCATAAGCAACAAACGCACTCCCAAATAATGGCATTGGAGTTCGTATTCTTTCTCAAAGAAGTCTCATCCGAAATCGTACAGAAGTACGCCCCACAAGGAATTAATTGGAAGCTTATACCCCCCGGGGCTCCTCACATGGGCGGATTATGGGAATCCGCTGTCAAAAGCTTTAAAACCCACTTTAAAAGGGTCACCGGAACTCACAGCTTCACTTTTTTCTACCTTATTGATACTAATAGAGGCTGCCTTGAACTCTCGCTCCATCTCCCAACTGTCTCAAGACCCAAGCGATCTCACGGCCCTCACATCGGGTCATTTCCTACGTGGCGAGCCCTGCTCTCCATCCCCGAACCGAACTATGAACACCTATCCATGATTAACCGTTGGGAACTTTTGAAAGTTTTACATCATCAGTTCAGGAAACGCTGGAAGAATGATTATCTCATGGGGCTGCACAAGCGATATCGATGGAAGACAACCCAACCTCCGCCTCGAAGAGGCGACATCGTAGTCATCAAAGAAGACAACCTACCCCCTACCGAATGACGCCTAGTATTTATCCTATCTTCCTCAGATGGATCGTCAGCGCACTTCAGTTCCTGCGCCGCGCCGCTCTTTGGCATCTCAGGTGACAATGCCAGCAGCACGTCCACGAACTCGGAAAGGGCCGCCCGACTACCGCCAATGCCGTCTGTGCATGCGACACAATGCGTTATCCACATGCCCTCTCTTTACGGCCATGCAACCGCCACAACGCGCCATTATCGCCCGGGCCCACCACCGCCATGCACCGCAACCGGCCTGCGACCCTCAACGTACAAACACAAAGTTGGGAAAATCCTCATTAAGGAAGCAGTTAGGGCTTTGACCGAGCTGCAACACACTTTAGGCGCTTAGTACGCCTAGGCGGGCCAGGAAGTTTACGCGGTGCAGGCTGTCAACCGTCCCATCTTCCCCCTTTTTATACGTATATCTATGAATTTACTTATAACTTATCTGGAATCATTGAATTATTTTATAATGAATTATCCCCAAAATCAATGTATCGTATTTAGCTTTAAATTTCCCATTGGGTCTCCTCATGGACGTGTGGCAGCCTCCACCGCGCAAATCCACCAAATGGAATTCACCGCAATTACATAGGCAGGATCGCTACCTGTCAAAAAAACCACCACCTTTTGTATCACCAAAAACAATTGTCATTATTATTCTCTGAATATAAAACCTAGGCAAGCCAACAAAATAAAACAAATGAACTAGTGAGAAAGTTAAGCCAATAAAAAGGTTTGAAAAGTGAATCCCGGTATTATTTTTTTATATTTATTTTACGCGCAATAATCAAGAAACCAACACTTGCCCGTGGTTGGCGGCAGTTCTTTGAAAACCCTTTTAAACAAATTTTCAACGCAAGACGAGCAATATTGTATTGAAACTCATATCAGTAATTTAGTGAAAACCAATATACAACTTTAGCATTCATATAAACAAGAAATAAGTAAAACAAAGAGGAAAACGCGGAAGCAAACAAAATCTTGCTTATAACATTAGGTTTAAAGCAACGTGGCTGAAGCAACAGCAGCAACAGCAAAGTCCACAACAGCTAATACACTAGGAACCCTCCACTACTGCTGTCGCCAACATCGCCACCACCTCATTGCCACCACCATCACCTCCTCGCCATCCCCGCAGCCGAAGCAGGAACATCGGGACAACAGGTGAGTGTTGTATCATCCATCCCAGTATAACTAATATTTTTGTATTAGTATTGTTAATTTTTTCTGAAGTTTGTTTGCCCTTCTGATTTTTACTATTTGCGCATTTTTGTTGTGGATTTATTTTTCAAAATTTTTATTAAATTTTTTTTAATTGCATACATTCATATTTATACATAAGCGCATTAAGTTAATATTAGTATATTTTATTGGGGAATTTTTAAACTTTGTTATTTTTTTTTTTTTTTTTTTGAAATTAGCCCACTGCGTTTTTGGAATTTGATCAAACATTCTTTCGTTAACTCATCAAGATATTTTATTTACAATTTTAATTTTTTTATACTCAGTTGAGCAGAGCTCACAGAGTATATTAAGTTTGATTGGATAACGGTTGGTTGTACAGGTATAAAGGAATCGAGATAGACATAGACTTCCATATATCAAAATCATCAGGATCGAAAAAAAATGTGATTGAGCCATGTCCGTCCGTCCGTCCGTCCGTCCGTTAACACGATAACTTGAGTAAATTTTGAGGTATCTTGATGAAATTTTGTACGCAGGTTCCTGAGCACTCATCTCAAATCGCTATTTAAAATGAACGATATCGGACTATAACCACGCCCACTTTTTCGATATCGAAAATATCGAAAAACCGAAAAAGTGCAATAATTCATTACCAACGACAGATGAAACGATGAAACATTGTGCGTGCGTTGAACTTATGATGCAGAATAGAAAATTAGTAAAATTTTGGGAAATGGGCGTGGCACCGCCCACTTTTAAAAGAAGGTAATTTAAAATTTTTCCAAGCTGTAATTTGGCAATCGTTGAAGATATTATGATGAAATTTGGCAGGAACGTTACTCCTATTACTATATGTACGCTTAATAAAAATTAGCAAAATCGGAGAAGGCCACGCCCACTTTTAAAAAAAAAATTTTTTAAAGTAAAATTTTAACAAAAAATGTAATATCTTTACAGTATATAAGTAAATTATGTCAAAATTCAACTCCAGTAATGATATGGTGCAAAAAAATACAAAAATAAAAGAAAATTTCAAAATGGGCGTGGCTCCGCCCTTTTTCATTTAATTTGTCTAGGATACTTTTAATGCCATAAGTCGAACAAAAATGTATCAATCCTTTTGAAATTTGGTAGGGGCATAGATTTTATGACGATAACTGTTTTCTCTGAAAATGGGCAAAATCGGTTGAAGCCACGCCCAGTTTTTATACACAGTCTTCCGTCTGTCCTTCCGCATGGCGAATAACACGATAACTTGAGCAAAAATCGACATATCTTTACTGAACTTAGTTCACGTACTTATCTGAACTCACTTTATCTTGGTAAAAAAAATTAACGAAATCCGACTATGACCACGCCCACTTTTTCGATATCGAAAATTACGAAAAATGAAAAAAAGCCATAATTCTATACCAAATACGAAAAGAGGGATGAAACATGATAATTGGATTGGTTTATTGACGCGAAATATAACTTTAGAAAAAACTCTGTAAAATGGTTGTGACACCTACCATATTAAATAGAAGAAAATGAAAAAGTTCTGCAGGGCGAAATAAAAAACCCTTGAAATCTTGGCAGGTATTACATACATAAATAAATTAGCGGTATCCAACAGATGATGTCCTGGGTCACCCTGGTCCACATTTTGGTCGATATCTGGAAAACGCCTTCACATATACAACTACCACCACTCCTTTTTAAAACTCTCATTAATACCTTTCATTTGATACCCATATCGTACAAACAAAGTCTAGAGTCACCCCTGGTCCACCTTTATTGCGATACCTCGAAAAGGCGTCCACCTATAGAACTTAGGCCCACCCCTTTTAAAATACTCATTAACACCTTTCGTTTGATACCCATATTGTACAACCGTATTCTAGAGTCACGCCTGGTCCACCTTTATGGCGATATCTCGAAAAGGCGACCACATATACAACTACCACCACTCCCTTTTAAAACCCTCATTAATACCTTTAATTTGATACCCATACCGATACCTCGAAAAGGCGTCCACCTATAGAACTAAGGCCCACTCCCTTTTAAAATACTCATTAACACCTTTCGTTTGATACCCATATTGTACAAACACATTCTAGAGTCACCCCTGGTCCACCTTTATGGAGATATTTCGAAACGGCGTCCACCTATAGAACTAAGGCCCACTCCCTTTTAAAATACTCATTAACACCTTTCGTTTGATACCCACATTGTACAAACAATATCTATGGTCACCCCTGTTCCACCTTTATGGAGATATCTCGAAACGGCGTCCACCTATGGAACTAAGGATTACTCCCTTTTAAAATACTCACTAACACCTTTCATTTGATACAGTTAACAGATGTTATTCATGCTAGCACAATGAGTCTTTCCAAATTTATTAATTACCTACATATTTTTTGGACTATTTTTGATTGATTTATAAGTTTTTCAGCTTCTCCGGCTAGTAAAATATTAAACTTCATGTTAAAAATTTAGATAAAACCGTTCTACATTCCTGCTCAAATTTGGCACACCATTTCAAAATTTCCTCACTCGTTAGATCATATTTTCGATACACAAATTTATTTGTTGAGGAGTTATTAAAAAAAAAAAATTTTACCTCGAATATGTAGCAGTGCAGTAGTATTGCTTGGTTGTTTGTATAGTGAGAGCCAGAAACTAGAACTATTCAATAAACAGCTGCATCGCTCCATCAACCTACATGGAACAAAATATTCGGATTAGAATCTAGCGTGTAGGGAAATATGAAGTCACTTACCTGTTTAGCCAATGTTCTCGCTGCATCCCTGTCCCCCAATTTTGCTAATTTTAACCAATTTCTGATATCACTGGTGGCCGTGCGTACATTTGCTGGAAGCGTGGTGACGTTTTATTGAACCAAGGTGATGGGAAACATTTTGCTGGATGTGGTGTAGTGAAAAGTTGTACTAAGCCAATTTGACAAAGCTCTTTATGCTGATCTGCTAGGCTGAGGCAAATATTTTTTGATTAGATAGCAGCCTTACTGGATAACTTGTAGCTATTTGGGAGCATATGAAAAAATATAAGTTTCAATATTTTATTATTTATGGTTCAACAACAGTAATTTTGTTCACAAATCAGTATGAAAGACATACAATCAGATAGCGAAAGCTCCCATTTTTGCAAAAATCAACAAGAATTCTTCAACAAAGCTATATATTCTAGTTTAAAATGCAAAGAAATTGGTTATGGGTCGAGGTCTTCCTGTACCAATGAGATTGTTATAAAATGCAATCAAGGTATCCTCACCAAAAATTAAGATCAATCCAGTGCTGCAGCTGTTCACTAACATATTGCGACTCTAAAGTTTCTCGATGTTTTGATATAAAATCTTCAGGACATGACGCCCACTTTGGTACTTCCAAATCGGGTAAATCCTTATGTATGCTATAAATATCAAGGGGTCTGAATAGAATACAAGTATATATTCGTCTTGTGTCCATTGTTGTAAACGTTGTATGTACATGTTGACACAGTACATGTTGTGGTACTTGACTAAATACACCAGCGGCTGCTAAATTTGTATTGGCATTTGATACCTGATGTGAAGCATGTGAAAACATTAAATACAAATGTATATCACCTTTATTTAAACTTTGATTGCTACCAAGCGCATTTATTAAATAATGTATATCATTATTTAGCAAATTCCACCAATGGGAAATCATCTTTCTGTATAAGATTTACAAGCGGTTTCATAACAGTAGGTATATATTTCAATTTCATTCCGGTCAGACTGCGTGTCATGTGAAGCGTACGTATCGAAGGGTTTTTCGAAATTGCTGTTAAAGCGAGAGCTAATTCGATATCCAAGTTATTGTCACTAATGTCTAAACTTTGTAAAATTTACACGCCATGTATACATGACTCTAAAACCTGTGCACCTTGTGCACCTAGTGTATTGCCTTCATCTGTTATAATAATGCATATCGCTGGTATAATTTTTGGTGCCATAGTAGAAATTATATTAACATATGGCGCAGCGTCATCTTTTACAATTACTTCAGATGTACAATTAGGGGGAACGCATATCACTGTCTGAGCATATCCACTAAAACTAGTATCACTTGGATCTACCAAATTACTATCTTCATTCGCCTCACAATCGGGTTTAATTATGACGTCAACATGATTTTCTAACGCAATCTTGCTTTCAACGACGATATCACAAGTAGTCTCAAATTTATCTATGGAAAGAGCACATTGCGTTTCATGCTCATTAGGAGAGAGAGGCTCTTCACTACAGGAGAAATTGTATGTCTCTTCAAAATTTCCATCATCAACCGAAGTTCTTGAACTACCATAGATAAACATAGAGTCCGTGTCAAACTCATAAGCATACGATTGTATCCTCCATTTCTGAAGAAAATCTTGCTCGATGTGGTTCTGATCATCTTGAGAACCGCCTCCGTTCAGACATAATTCTGTTGATCGCAATCTATCCTTCATATCCTGGTAAAATTTATCATTAACTGTAGATCTATAGAAATAAGTCTGTCGTTGTTTTGCGCCTTTGCCGCGTCTATCCGTTTTTTTGACTCATTCTGGTTGCTAGTGTATTTCCATTTAAATTTAAGTACAGACTAGTTGTGGGCTCGTTGCAGGTCAAGCCAAGTAGCAATTTTTTGAGCGCTTCCATGGGCAATTCACAACCGGCAATATTTAAATGCTTTAAACTTAGTGGACTCCTAAAGAGTTGATTAAATGATGGCGGTATTTCTTTGCTTTTTGTGCTAAAAGAATTATGTGAACCATTTAAATGTGATAAATGCGTTGCACAACCGCGTAGAACGGCACTAAATAAATTCTCCAACGATATATCAGTCGATGAGAGATCACAATGTTCCAAGCCATTCCGTTGTGCCAGAAAATTATGTAAATTTGTTATATCCTCTTTTAGGCTATTGCCACTTAAAACTAAAAACATGAGCGAATTGGATATACTTTGATTTAACGATACCGAATGTGACATCTGATTCACGCCTTTCGATGTTAGACCACAGTGAGCGAGCGCCAGCTTGCAGAGACCATTTGACACTTTGTCAATACGACCGGCTAGATGAATAGCACTTTCATCTTCAATTGAATTATTGCTCAAGTCAATCGTTCGTATTGCGAGGTTGTTATTTGTAACCACAGATACAGATAACTTATGCAGAAAATCGGATCTTAAACCTAATACCTCCAAATGCAGCTCCTCCAACCACATTGAACGCTTGAGCACATGCAAGATACGTTCTGCTGTCTCACTAGCGAGACGCATATGTGAAGCTTTTAGACCGCGAAAAAAAAAATTATTATATTCCAATGCGGACACAATAGCCATTAAGTCTTTTGGTTCAAAATTATCGAAATCGCGTAAATTTATCACGCGTGTATCATGCGATAAATAAATTGTATCAATATCCCAGCGACTTCCTCTCTGTAGGGTACACCATGAAAGCCGCACATTCATGCATATTGTGTGCTAAACCGCCCCATTGGCCAACACTACGCGGTTGAGTGGCACGAAGCTCTTCCGAAAATATGACTTCACGTTCAGGCTGCTGTATATCGATCCTTTTTACGATGTACTTAAGAAGAACTTTTGGAAAAATTTGCTAAATTTCCGATGCCATATCGGTGAGTATAATATCAGCATTCACACTAAAGCTCCGCGCATCAAAGCTGGTTACAAATGAATGTGCGCGATCGTTCGTTATGATTGAGAAGTGTGCGGATTTTTTACTTCCCACTGCCGGTATGTATTGTCCGGCATTCGATCTAGTGAGAAAGAAAAAGTGGGGAAAATAAAATCTTCATTAGTTTAACGTGATAGAAATTGTAAATGCAATTTTTTTTCTTGCAGTTGTCGAGAAACAAAAAACAAAAGTTGAGACTCCACCAAATTGGTAGCTCCACCTCCGGGATCCACACCATCCACCTGACAAAGAAAAGAAAATGAATAGTATTAACCAAACTAATATATGTTTAATTATAAATTAAATTATCAATTAACTTACGATTTTTTGTTCGCAAAGGCCAGCAAAACCAAACTTCGTAAACTTCGTACTACGGCCACGCGCCGTAGTAAAAGAATGTACCAACGGAAAAAATCTTTCGATTTTAGTCCCGTTTGTTTCAATTCTTAGGAATTTCACATTCGAGTGTGTATAAATATTCGCTTTTTTTGCCTTTTGTTTCTTTTTTTTTTCTTAACTTGTTCTTAAATATATTTATTTTCGTTGCCACATTACATCTTAGTGTATCTTTTCCTTTGTCATCTCCTATTGCTTGAATACCTTGCTCCAGATCTGAAATCACGTGAATGGGAGAAAATGATTTCCTCGATACTGGGAGCGCAAACTTTTTTCACAATGACAGTAACCAACGAATTTCCGGGGGGACATTTATATCAGTGTTATTCACAAACCAGTCCTCGTTGTATCTTAGTCCAAATGTGTGTTACGTGTGCTCGTATTTTAGAGTCCAGCTGTTGTTCTGTAGCAGTGTTTATTCTCTTTGTAAATTGTGTTTGATTTTCCAAAACTAAGCTTAAGTCGCGTTCGTCTAATCTCTTTTTAAGGTCAGCCCTAATGTGACTCAAAGTGTTATTTACTATTTTAATTTGTATATTCGCTTCTTTTTGTTTTTTTTTTTTCAGAAAACAATAGCTACAGTTTATACATGTACACAAAACAAAATATATGGAAATTTGTATAGACTTAGCTTACGCCTATATGATACTTGCTTTTTCCTGTATGGTGAGCTTGAAATACTGACGAAAATTTACCGAAACGCCTAAGTCTAACAACAATCTTCCAACGTACCATATTTACTGCCACAAAATAACCGATTTCGGCATGTCATCATTTACTTAAAACCATTTTGTTTTCGTTCAAGATTAGTCACAAAAAACTGATGAAAATAGCGAAGGAAAATAGTTACGTACTCATTTGCTACCCTTCATTCAAAACCAACTATATCTCTTGTATCAATTTGTACACAACACTTTCATAATTGATTCGCTTGGTTAATATCACCTATTAATGTATTTGGATGTGCTCGGCAATTAAATAGGTTTACCAAATGATCGCAGTTTTTATTTTCAATGCGAATAGATTGAAATGTTGTTAGATTTTTGGGATGTGGTGATAGAAGTAGTAGAAAATGAAAATGGGTCAAAAAGTTGGTAAATCTACCAATGAGGTAAAGTCCGTGCACTGACTTTTGGTATGCTTATACCAACGTACGTACATATATATGCCTATATATTTTTTTTTATGTACAATAATTAGTGCTGCATCAAAAGATTCAAACGGGTACCGAAAACCCGTTTACGACAAATCGGTTTCGGAGCCGTATCCTTTGGGAAAAGCAGCCAAATAAATAGGACACCAAGCGTAAAAAAAAACCTAAACAAACAAACATACAAAAAAGTGGTAAATTTTATGAATGGCTTTTCCTTCGTCCAAAATGAACATCCCTTAATTTTTTCTCCGTTCACATACATTTTTTGCTGTCCAAGCATTTCTTTCGCGGCAGACCGAAACGTTGTTGGGTTTTAGCACCAACAACACAGTCAACTATGACGCAAAAATCAACCACATAACACAATCTCTACCCGGTTCCGTACCAACGTGTGAGTACTGAATAACTTATATAATCAGTTTTATGCAGTACTCGGCCGTGGCTAGTTAAAACGCTACCGGGTGACACAAAAACAATCAGAATAGGGCTCTAAAGACCCAGACACATAACGTGAGTTTGAAAGAGGCCATGCACATAATGTACGCGAGATACGAATATTTTTCTTAGGCAGCTCCAGATGTTTTCACCCTACTCACGCGCTAAATTTCAAAAGTCCCGATAACAGAATTAGGGCTAACTCGCCACCGAACGCGTGACACAGTCATAATAAATCAACAGAGTTTCCGTTTTCTTTTTCTTCCACATTCTTTGAATAGAATGACTCGTTACGCTTCGCTACGCAAGAGTACCGAGTGCTAGGCCGCTCGTTATCCGAAGCCGTACAATCTATGCAAAGCGCAGCATCCTATCCGGTCGTGTCCGATATATCGCGCTAAATCCCCGGTGCAGCGAATGCGCGAGATTATAAAGGTTAATTGCTGCCAAAACTGTCTTTCGATGGTACATCGTACCCGAGACTGCACGAGTGAGGGCAGGTGCCGAAGATGTGGTAGCAACCACCATACCACGCTGCACCTGCCTATGGAGGATTTGTCGTCTGAGCCAGAGCCGCCCAAGAGCTGGAACCAGCTGGTTATTGCAGAGGAGGAAGAAGGGTACGAAAGGATGCCCGCGGCGAAACAGGTGGACGACGGATGAGGCGCTGTCCGAGTCGGCCTTTGCAGAGGAACCACAACTGTCATCCGGGAGTGGAGTGGGCTCCCATACAGTTCAATCAGACACTAGGGGATCGGACCCACGACTGTTCCGGCCCCTATTAGCACACGAGCGATGAGAGAAAAGTGGAGCGGAATCAAGGCCTTTCCGCCCACCAACGCAACGACGCACGCGAGCAAATCGACAATCGCGCGAGCGTTGACTGGCCCCTCCGCCGCGCCAGCTACGCGCAATACGAAACTGGAATGAAGACAACCGAGACGGTAGACTGGCCACTCGGCCGCGCCAGCCACCTCAACATAGTTCCCGGAACGGGGTCATTCCGGCCCACACTACAGACGGTCCAACCCTTCGGCCAATGGCTGCTCTGGCGCCAACTGCGATCGTGAAAGTGGAAGCCGCGTGCGTCCACACCAATTCGCCTCGTTCTTGGCGGCGACGTTTAGGCCGAAATAATAACGCCGGGCACGTTACCACCATCCTTCGGATCGCTGCTCGCGCAAAGCTCGATCTTCGGGTGGGTACTCTCGGGGACCCACCCGATCTAGTATACCTTAAGTGGTATTTGGGTTATTATTTAAGTTTATACATGTAAAAAGCACCTTTTTTTCTCGAAATAAAGAATTTTTTATTTCAATAGCAAGAAATATATATCATGCAGGTTCCGTTTATTTTTTTCTTATCATCCTAGCTCTAGGTCACGGTGAAGGCAAGGAGGATGCTGCCGCGCCATTCGGCGTCCATCGCTTCGCTTTACAATCTAGTTGTAAGACAAATCGTGGTCGGGGACGCTCGGGTGAAGTCTGAGCTGTTGCGTATCGCAAGGGGGCCGGCATGTTTAGGCCCGAAGCCTAAATCCTTATTAACTTGCGCCACCCTAATAGCACCATATTATCGACAACTAGTTCGCCCACATGCGTGTATATGTGTACATAGGTAGGGTTATGTTGTCCATACACATATACATACATGCCGGCAGGGCCGTAGAGAGAAAATCCGGGCCCGGGACTAAACAATAAACGGGCCCCCTATAAAAAATCCACTAATACATTTCATTAACTTGAATTAATGACGTCTCATTCATGAATCATTACACTGCGTTACAAAAACGAGCTTTAGTTCTGTCCTATGAACCAAATATACTTTTTGGGAAAGGGGAGAAAAAATAAAATTACACGTGTATCGGCGATTTTCATGTACACCTCAGATTTTTTTTTTACGTATAAAGTATAAAGCTCGTAGTCTCCGTCTGTCTGCCATGAACAGGAAAATCTGAGAATTTAAAAAAATCAATTTTTAAAAAAATTGACGTGATACAGACATTTTCACGAGTCTGCCTGCAAAAATTCAGCTCGATTGGATCACGGAAAAAGGGTTAAAAATCGATCCATCTTTCACACAGGCGGACGGACGGACACTAAGAGCTTTATACTTTTTACATAAAAAAAATTTTGACGTGTACATGAAAATCGCCGATACACGAGTATTTTTATTTTTTCTCCCCTTTCCAAAAAAAGTATATTTGGTTCATAGGACAGAATGTGTGTAACGCAGTGTTATTGATGGATTACATCAAAAAAATGTTTGCCACATCAACTAAATGATTTTTGGACTAAGAGCTGACAATAAAATTAACACAGAATACTTACTATTTATACTATTTTATTTTAACGTAGAAATAAAATTCTATTTTAACATCCACATATTGTTTCAAATAATCTTTTCTAGTTATTTGGTAACATTTTAATACATTTCTGATAAATTTAATGATGATTATAAATTTTAATTATTCAATATAGAATGTTCGGATATCAAAGAGTGGCTTTACTTGCTTTTTTCGCTGCAAAATTTGTATAGTAATATCAAAGTCTAACTGTCTTGCCAAAACAGATTCAACACAAATCGTGGCAAGCCCTGAAACTCGCTCTTGAGATGAACACGAGCTATGAAAGTTTTTGCTTCTTGAAAGGACGCTGAAGGAACGTCCTGCATTAGCTACAGTGACAGGTATAGTGCAAAAGATACGTAAAGCAACACAAATGTTGGGGAAAATCTTATACAGATTTTGAACATATGTAGATAGCATTTAGCAATGCCAATGGTGACAGACCTTTATAAAAATTTGCTTCGTAAATGTGTTTCAACATTCCGATTTTATCTTTTCTCGCGAGCGGTCGTACGGTGTCATCCTCGGCTCAAGGTCAATTTTCGGGCTTTTTTGCGTTGAGTGGAAAATTAAAAGAGGCCTCAAGGTTGGCTTCGGCGCTTCCTCAGGCTTTTTGGCGGAGTTAGGAAATGCGATACCTCCCTGACCGGAGTTAAGGTGGTATTCTTGCATTCCTAACAGGAATAAAAAAATCGAAAAAACATGGCGTCTATTCACATATGGAAAAAAATATAAATTTATACAAAGAAAATTCTCGAAATTTATCATAACGGGAAAATGAAAAAAATGGCGTCTAGCACTATATGGAGAACAATACACGAAGTGAAAAAACATGGCGTTTAGCCACATAAGAAGAACGATACAAATTTATATAGAAGGATATTCTGGAATATTCCTTAAAGAAAATTGAAAATTCAATTATAAAAGTACATACCTTCATCCGGTATTATTATATACGCGCAATGAAGTAACTTAAATATCAAAAAAAAAAAAAATGTGTTTCAAGTGAATTATATCGAATTCTAAGCTTTGAGAAATGTCCGACTTGTATTTTTCGACTAATTTTGCTGCGCTCGCCCGAACCGTAGTTCCATCCATGTCTTCAAATTGCCACAAAAAGGAAAACGTCTCTGCCAAATTTCTTGTACCTGGAAATCGTTCAGTAACAATTGGAAATTAAAGGCTGATACATCACACAGCAAATATGATGATGTAAAAGATAACTAATTCCACAATGGAAAGAAAATCTAATAAAACGAAATTTGAATAGTTAAGTTGAAGAAGATAATTCGGGATTTAATCCGTCTTGCGACCGCGCAAGGGCTAGGTGGGATTCGAGAACCAATCTCACGCGAGTATGGTGGTAACCTCGCAAGGGTTAGATTGAGTTAGGGGATTACCGCAGGTGCTACCTAGGATGATTGATATTTACAGATATAACTTACGGTTGTGGGTGAATACTTCCTTTGCTTTTCCCTGGAGTTGGCGTAGGGGATGATATTCGTACTCGGTCCGTAATTAATGATCCGATGATGATTTAATATTGGTTGATGATATCTGCTTAGCGTTCCACGTAAACAGGAGAGCGAGTTAATGCATTACACTTGTATTTATAGCATAGATTAGTGATAGAAAGCAATTCCAACACTGTTGACTGGAAGCACTGGATGGCAACTTCAGTCTACTTTACCGCCAGGGTTGTATGAACGAAAGTCATAACTAGTGAAGTGAACGCAAGTCACTTGGAGAGGTGATCGCAAGTCACAGATGGGTGGTTAGGTGAACGCAAGTCACGGAACTGTTGCATATTTAAGTGAACGAACAGGTTTGGCGGTGGTAATTGGAAGGTGAAAGTGTGTGTAGATTCGGGTTAAGGGCTGGGCACCTCAGCTTGGATGGAAAGAGGACATAGTTTGACTATTGGTCGGGTGAAAATTCCCGGTTGCGTTCTAATGTCCGCGACACGGATTAGATTGTCAACTCCGTGGTACATCTTTTCTATTCGGCCTAGGCGCCATTCGTTTGGGGGCAGCAATTCATTTATAAAGACGACGAAATCTCCTTCAGAAAGGTCCTTTTGAGCGGTCTTCCATTTATATCTTTTATGAAGCTCTTTGAGGTATTCATCTATCCACCTTTGACTAAATTGGTGATGTAACCTTTTAAGCTTTTCCCTTTCGTTATGGCGAGAGAGATTATCGAGTTGGGGTTCCGGCGCAGCCAGCAATGGCGCACCGCGTAGGAAATGCCCTAGAGTTAACGCGAGTCGTTCCTGTGGATTGTCGGACATTGGGGAGAGTGGCCGGGAGTTGAGTATGGCTTCAAAGCGCGTAAGCAATGTGGCCAGCTCCTTGGATGTAAAATGATGACCGCTAGCAATGCGTTTAAAATGCAATTTGAAGCTCTTAACGGCTGCTTCCCAGAGGCCACTCATGTGGGGGCGTTGGGTGGTAAAAAGTACCATTCGAGAGACTGAAGAGAGTATTTTTCCTTGATATCATCGGAAGCTTCTCTCAGGAATGGTTTAAAATCTCGTTGAAATGCCCTATTGGCGCCGACAAGGTTTTTCCCATAGTCGGAGATAGAGTTGTGCTTTTTCGTTCATTTCAGAGATTCGAATCTTTCGTTCTTTTTCTGATGAACGAACAAGTTGTTCTTTTTGTTCATCTGTTCTTTTTTTTCAAGCAAATTTGTTCACTGCTGCTCGCACCCGCGAAAGAAGCCAACAAGTATAGATGGGGGTGTGTATGCCGCAATGCTTTGTGTAGGTATATTTAAATGTGTTATGAATAAATAAGTTAATATTAATATGTATAATTAACAATTGTTTTTGTTTTTATAATCATTAGAAAAAAATTATTGTTCTGGCCTTGAGCTCGAATCGAACCTTGAATCATGTATAATTAACTTCAAAAAAAGTTAAAAATTTCGGAAGATCCAGGAAATTGAAAGAGTACAGACACAAATTGTAAATATGAACTTTTCAAGTTTAGTAAATGTAATAATAAGTTTCTTACAAAACATGTTTTTCATAAATAGTCCATACATATATTGTTGTAGCAGTGCCACACACAAAGATGACCACATATATTTTTGGTGTAAGAGGCATCATCGACATTTGTGCTCACTGTGAATTTCTGCGAATGTATGTATGAATTTACAATGTTCCTGAACCATAAGAGAGAAAGAATAACATTAGATAAAACGAACTAAAAGAACAAATGAACTAAAAGAACAAATAGAACCGAAATCTAAGATCTAGTTCACTTGTTCAGTTGAGAGACACGGTCAATTGAACAAGTTCAGAATGAAACGACCCAACTCTAGTCGGAGAAGAGTCGTGAGGGAAGACCGCGTCTTCCGACGAATCCGGAAAAGGCGGCTTGAAAAGCTTTGGTTGAAAGGTCTGAACAGGGTTCTAAGTGTATTGCTTTGGTGCAGAAATACACAAAGACGCAGACGTTGCCTTTAATTATTGGTGCTTTACGCATAATTGACGATTTAAGGTCAAAGGGGCCTGCAAAGTCCAGTCCAGTATAGATGAATGGTAAGAAATAGTTAGAACGTTCTGGTGGTATGTAGGTAGGTTGAACTGGTCGGTCCATGAGGACTTCACATAGACTGGTTGAGTTCGTAGTGTTACCAGAAGTTTGTTTTAACGACCAAACTGAAAAACCCTATCAAAACCACGACCTATGTTATAAAATAACTCTGTCCTCTTGGCAAATACCAAAAACTTCCTAGGACTTAAGCCACTTGCTGCTTCTAGATCTGACAGCTGTATCACTTCTAATAGCTGGAGTCTTAGACTTGCAAGTGCAGAACATGCTCGATCGTTTCCTCCTCCAACCCGCACTTCCTACATCTGCTGTCACTGACCAAGCCTAATTTAAAGGCATGTGACGCCAGAAGGCAGTGTCCAGTCAGAATACCCGTCATGAGTCTACAGTCCTCTCTTTTTAATGATAGAAGCAACTGTGTTAGCCTACGGTTGTACGACCTACACATAATCTTCGACACTTTACAGCCCCGCGCTTGAACCCACACCTTTCCCGCTTTTTCGATCATGTGCACCTCTCGCATTCGCTTAAACTCGCCCAATCTAATTGGGACATCTACAGAGCAAGCTTCAAGGGATGCGTCCCTCTTAACTAGTTCGTCCGCTTTTTCATTCCCATCTTTTCCCGTATGCCCTGGGACCCAATATAGACGTATGCTTCTCCCTGTCCCGATTCTCTCCAGAGACTGCTTAAACTCTAACACGCATTTAGATGCTGTGCTATGCGAGATTATTGCCTTAATTTCTGCTTGACTGTCAATAGAAAAGTTAACACGGTTGCAGCTTAAGCTATTCTCTTTCAGGGTTTCTGCTGCTTTAGTTGCGGCTAATATTTCCGCTTGGAAAACGCTACAGTAATCCGGCAGCCTGTATGATCTGCTTATTTCCGGATCAGCGCAGTATACCACAGACCCTACTCCTTCCACTATTTTGGGATCGTCGGTGTACACATGTATCGCCTCGTCCGCCATTTGCGCACCCTTGCGCCAACCATCCACCTCTATTGTGGCCTTAAGATCTCCCTCGAAGCGCAGATTGGGAATCATGTAGTCTGTTCGTCTTGTGATTGATGACGCTATACTACTGTGGCCATATGGTCGGCGCCTCAAGCTGCCCCGAAGCACAGAGCCTGGTTGCGGTCGTTAACGCTTTGTTCTTTGCTACCAGGTCTGCAGGTGGGATGTGCAGAATGGCATACAGTGTCGGGGTTGTTTTCAGGGCTCCCGTAATGCTAAGCATCGATAGTCTGCATACCTCCTCTAATTTTTTGAGGTATGTTGTTTTTTGTGTGGCTTTCCACCAAACAAGAACTCCATAGTATAGAATAGGGCTTACAATCGCTGTAAAAACCCAATGAGAAAGAAAGGGCGATAGGCCCCACGTACACTCCAGCATTCTTTTACATGCATAGAGTGCCGTTGAGGCCTTCTTGACCCTCTCCTCTACGTTGAGCTTCCATGACAGCTTACTGTCTAGGATGATTCCAAGATATTTTGTGCAAGGTTTCTCCTGTAAGGTCACCCCCCTAACTTAGGTCTGGTCCAATTTGGGACCTTGTACCTCTTTGTAAACAAGACCATATACGTCTTCTCCGCATTGACTTTCAACCCGACATTAGATGCCCCGGTATGAATATCCCGAAGCGCCCGATCCATCAAAGAACTAATCGTTGGAAGGCACTTTCCTCTTATGACAATTGCGACGTCATCTGCGTAAGCCGTAAGTTTTACGGTTCCCTCATCAAATTGCCTGAGCAGTTGGTTGATGACCAGCGTCCACAGCAGAGGTGATAGCACCCCTCCCTGCGGCGTGCCCCTGTCCACTGAGCTCGTGGCCTCGTACAATCCCCATTGTGATGTAATCTGTCTGCAACTTAACATGCAGCCGATCCATCTGATTAAGGCAGGATGTACTTTATGGTATTAAGACCATCCATAATCGCCCATTTTGCAACATTATTGAAAGCCCCGGCAATGTCCAAGAAGACTCCTAGAGCATACTCCTTATATTCCAGGGATTTCTCTATGCTTATTACCACCCTTTGCAATGCGTTGCCTACGGACTTGCCTTTGGGGTACGCATGCTGTGTTGTGGAGAGCAGCTTTTCATCCACGTTGGAATTTATGTACACATCTATCAGCCTCTCAAAGGTTTTGAGCAGAAATGATGTTAAGCTAATGGATCTATAGTCTTTGGGATACACGTGACCGATCTTCCCCGCCTTAGGTAGAAAAGCTACAGGAGCAGTTTTCCCAGTGTGCGGTACATGATTCAGTCTTATGCACCCATCGAATATTATTTTAAGCCATTACATGACCGCCCTACTTGAGACTTGTAGCATGGCCGGGAATATACCATCTGGGCCCGGCGATTTCAACTTAGAAAACGTCTTCACTGCCCATTCGATGTTTGTACCGGTCACCAAGCCCGGCACTACTAGCTCCGTGATCGAAGTGTGAGTTATGTCTGCTGGCTCTTCTAAACCGTCTCCCGATGGGAAATGTGTATCGAGAAGCACCTCAAGGGATTCCTCACTATTACGTGACCATTCCCCGTTCTCTTTCTTTATTAGTCCCTGGACTATGTTTCCCTTTGCTAGGACCTTTTTCAACCATGCTGTTTCGCTGAAGCACTCTATGTCCGTACAGAAACTTTTCCATGAGTTTCTCTTCGCCTTGGCAATTTCACGCTTGTAGATCCTCAGTAAATCCCTGTAATCGTCCCGACGCGCTGCGCTTTCCGCCGTCTTTGCGAGCTTAAACATTTCTTTTACCTGTCTTCTTAGAAGACTCAGCTCATTGCTCCACCATGGCGGCTTTGCTTTTCCTCTGAATCTTCTTAGAGGGTAAGCTTTGTTATACGCAGTCATAAGCGTCCTTGTTAGGAATTCATTCGACTCCTCCAGTTCCTCTACATTAGCAACCTCTTTGGGTTGTCCCAGTTTTGTTTCTACATGTTTCTGGAATTTAGTCCAGTTCGTTGACCTAGGTTTTCTAAAGGTTCCTCCCTTCTCTACTCTCTTTAGGGGGATGCTGAAGCTGATATACGCATGGTCGGAGAAGGATGGTCTATCAAGAACCATCCAATCATACCTTGATATATCACGCTCGGAGCTCAATGTAATATCCAGAACATTGCTGGATGTTGAACCAATGTATTTAGGAACATTTCCCCTCTTGGCTATCTGCAAATTGGTTTGCAGGATGTAACAAAATGTAACTCGTTCGTATCTGCTCCTCTCCATGCACTGTGGTGCGCATTTGCATCTGCGCCTATGACCAACCGCCCTTTGCGCCCTTCCTCCTGTACTAGCATTTGCAATCCATCGGTGGAACCTCCGCAGCATGGGCCATGTAGCAGGACGCCAGGATAAATGCCTGCTTATTCTTTTGCTCAACGGCCACCGCTACGAGATCCTCAGTGGTGTAATTAGGCAGCATATATGAATGCAGCTGTTTCCTTACCATTACTACAGCTCGCACCCGTCCTTCCGTTTGCGCGTAGTAAACGCCAAACCCGTGCGCGCTAAGTGCAGAAACCTTTCCCCCCGATGAGAGCCACGGCTCCTGGATCAGCGCCACGTCAAACGAACCCTCCTCTAGGGTTAGGAGGAGTTCGCTCGACGCCAGTTTACTGTGTTGGAGGTTTGTCTGTAGGACTCGCAGCACCATTGGGCTGTTTGTCCCCCTCCAGCACCTTCGTCTTTACGTCGTCGTCCTCCCCTTGCCCTTTTGGCTTAGAGTATTCGAGGCCCCCTTCAGCCTCTCGTGACTGCTGTGCCGGGTGTTCCTCTGTGCGAGTCACAGCACCATTTAGCGGTTGGTCCTCTTCTAGTACGTTCGTGGTGACGTCGGGGCCCTCCACCTGTCTTTTTTCCTTTAGGCTTTTGAGGTCCTTTTCGACTTCGCCCACCTCTAGCGTGTTAGGGTTTTTATCTTCGGGACTTCTTTTCCTGAGTCGCATGTAAATTTTGCCAGTGCCAAAGGACATTTTGCCAAGCTGCGTGTGCAAAATATCCTCCGCCTGCTTGTTTATTTGGAAGATGTAGAACTGACCATACTCGGTAGGCCGCGATACCGTAAGTACCTTCCAATCCTGTGTCGGTATGTACGGATTCTGATTCTGCAGAAGTCGCAGTGTATCCTCCGACTTCATCACGCATGGTATCCATACCTTAACTTTTGGTACCGTGGGGATTTGCGCTTTATCCACCACCTCAAACCGCGCGTTCGTGCCTTGCCTTTGGAGGTTTGGAACCACTTCCTCCAGCCACCGCAAGCTCGCGATGTTGTCGCACGCTATCATCTTCACACCATTATACCATCCCCCCGAATCAAAGGTTGGAAGGGGCTTACTTGGTTTTTCCCGCATCATCTTAAGCATTAAGCTAATAAGCTCCCTTTCCACAGATCTCCACCTTCAGTAGTCATTTGTCCGAAAGGACTGCTACGATCAACCAGCGCCACAGTCAGTGACTGCTTTGCCACATCACTCATCTTCTCGGGAAAAGCAGGAGTCTTAGTGTTATCTCCCTTTGGCTTATCTCCTACTTCCTTAATTGGAACTTCCCTCTGACTCGCAGCTTTCGAGGTAGTTGCTACCTCGCTATTGGAGCCCATCTGTCTTACAGTTTGGGCCTACTTGTCTTGTCTATGCGACTGCCCTGCCTCGCGGCTCTTGGACTGGGTCCTTTCTGCCTCTTGAAAGCGGGCTTGTCGCCTTCCGCCGAACGTTGCCTCTTCATTCTGCCATTCGACGCTTCTTCCTCCTCGTACCGGTTGCAGAAACGAGGGTTTCTCGCAGCAAACCTTTTGAACTGCCTTCGACCTACTTCTACTGCTTCATGGGCCCATTCCAAGCGCTCGATCTCCACTTCTGTTGGGTCGACCACTACTCCCAAGCGTTGTACAATTCTTAGTGCTGCACGGTACTGCGAGAGAGCTCTTTTAGTTCCTCTGCTCCGTACCCTTCTCCACTCTTCTACTCCGTTTTCATTTGTGTGCTTCTCCAACACGGAGTCCATTGAATCAGCACTACTCACGCTCCCCGAGTCCGACGCATGGCTTAATTCGTATTTGTCGTCCTTGGATTGCGACTCAGTCCTCCTCTTTACATCGTCCTTATTATAATCAGGTAATGAGTCGTTCATCTTGGTCGTACGACCACCTGACCGACAAGGCGGGCTTAGCGGTCCAGTATTATATACGGGGAAAGAACCGTCCGCCACAGCAGCGCCCCTTACTGTGGTAAGGCCATGAATACTTACCGAGGTGGCCCGGTATCGGGAAGGCTCCGTTCGAATACAGCCGAATTTATCCCCTGGCTGCAAATCGTCCAATAGGCACGGTCCGTATAACACCCTGGATTAGGGGGTTGGCAGGTGATTCTGGTGGTAAAGCTGCCATGATTTGTGATCTCGAGGCTTTTTTGAAGATAGTACATGTTTTGCAATTACGTATGCAAAACTTAATTTTTGATTTCAATCGCGGAATGAAATATTCCTGTCTAGCAGTTCTCACCATGAGTTTGTGTTCAGCATGCATTAATAAATTATGTAGATATTGGAGAAATAAATAGCAGACACGTGAGGATTCAGGGATGATGACTACATATTTTTCTTTATACGGGATATCAGAGTTGATTATTCGGCCATCTACCCAGAGAAGGCCGTTTGCGTCGAGAAGGGGGTTCAGAGGGAGAAGTGAACTCCTTTTTGAGATAGTTTGCCCGTTGGAAAGTTGGGCATATTCCATCGGATAGTGTCTGGTCTGGGCGAGTTTTATGAGACGTGTTTTTACCCAGTGAATTTCAGCCTGATTGATAATAGTGGACTGTATGGGCTAGATTCGATCGAGGAAACGAAAAATGTAGGTTATCACTCGTAATGCCCTCGGCCAAGATGAGAATCGGTCTAGGATGTCGGTTTCATTCTCCGAAATGTGAAACGCCTCAACCTTTCGTTCTTCGTGAGGAACGACGTTCTGATGCGATGAAAGGGGCGATTGCTCAGGCGGTTTTTGAAGCCAGTCTGGTCCAGTCCACCAGAGTGATTGGTAAATTAAATCTTGTGGTCTACATCCTCGGGTGCCGAGGTCTGCTGGGTTATGGTTAGTGGATACGTGGCGCTATTTGATGTTACCTACGTTGTTGATAATCTGTGACGTACGATTCGCTACGTAAATTTTCTAATTGCATGGTGGTTTTTCGAGCCACGCAAGGGCGATTGATGAATCCGACCATAAGAAAATTTCAATGTCTCCTAAAGGTAGTTGATTGATTAGACTTTTTATGCATTTGGATAATAGGACTGCACCGCACAGTTCTAAGCATTGGGTGGAGGTCAGTGGTCCGCTCAGATACCACCCGAAACGGTATTTTGCGCAAGCAAACTCTAAACTAAAGGTTCCTCCCTTCTCTACCCTCTTTAGGGGGATGCTGAAGCTGATATACGCATGGTCGGAGAAGGATGGTCTATCAAGAACCATCCAATCATACCTTGATATATCACGCTCGGAGCTCAATGTAATATCCAGAACATTGCTGGATGTTTAACCAATGTATTTAGGAACATCTTCCCTCTTGGCTATCTGCAAATGGGTTTGCAGGATGTAACAAAACAGAGATTCGTCTCTCTCGTTCGTATCTGCTCCTCTCCATGCACTGTGGTGCGCATTTGCATCTGCGCCTATGACCAACCGCCCTTTCCGCCCTTCCTCCTGTACTCCACCTTCAGTAGTCATTTGTCCGAAAGGACTGCTACGATCAACCAGCGCCACAGTCAGTGACTGCTTTGCCACATCACTCATCTTCTCGGGAAAAGCAGGAGTCTTAGTGTTATCTCCCTTTGGCTTATCTCCTACTTCCTTAATTTTAACTTCCCTCTGACTTGCAGCTTTCGAGGTAGTTGCTACCTCGCTATTAGAGCCAATCTGTCTTACAACTTTGGGCCTACTTGTCTTGTCTATGCGACTGCCCTGCCTCGCGGCTCTTGGACTGGGTCCTTTCTGCCTCTTGAAAGCAGGCTTGTCGCCTTCAGCCGAACGTTGCCTCTTCATTCTGTCATTCGACGCTTCTTCCTCCTCGTACCGGTTGCAGAACCGAGGGTTTCTCGCAGCAAACCTTTTGAAATGCCTTCGACCTACTTCTACCGCTTCATGGGCCCATTCCAAGCGCTCGATCTCCACTTATGTTGGGTCGACCACTGCTCCCAAGCGTTGTACAATTCTTAGTGCTGCACGGTACTGCGAAAGAGCTCTTTTACTTCCTCTGCTACGTACCCTTCTCCACTCTTCTACTCCATTTTCATTTGTGTGCTTCTCCCATCAGCACTACTCACGCTCCGCGAGGCCGACGCATCGCTTAATTCGTACTTGTCGTCTTTGGATTGCGACTCAGTCCTCCTCTTTACATCTTCCTTATTACAATCAGGTAATGAGTCGTTCATCTTGGCCGTGCGACCACCTGCCCGACAAGGCGGGCTCAGCGGTCCAGTATTATATACGGGGAAAGAACCGTCCGCCACAGCAGCGCCCCTCGCTGTGGTAAGGCCATTAATACTTACCGAGGTGGTCCGGTATCGGGAAGGCTCTGTTCAAATACAGCCGAATTTATCCCCTGGCTGCAAATCGTCCAATATGTACGGTCCGCATAAAACCCTGGATTAGAGGGTTGGCAGGTGATTCTGGTGGTAAGGCTGCCATGATTTTTGATCTCGAGGCTTTTTTGAAGATGGTACATGTTTTGCAATTACGTATGCAAAACTTAATTTTTGATTTCAATCGCGGAATGAAATATTCCTGTCTAGCAGTTCTCACCATGAGTTTGTGTTCAGCATGCATTAATAAATTATGTAGATATTGGAGAAATAAGTAGCAGAAACGTGAGGATTCAGGGATGATGACTAGATATTTTTCTTTATACGGGATATCAGAGTTGATCAGAGAAGGCCGTTTGCGTCGAGAAGGGGGTACAGAGGGAGAAGTGAACTCCTTTTTGAGATAGTTTGCCCGTTGGAAAGTTGGGCATATTCCACCGGATAGTATCTGGTCTGCGCGAGTTTTATGAGACGTGTTTTACCTAGTGAATTTCAGCCTGATTGATAACTAAAGACTCGTAATTGATCGACTGTATGGGCTTGATTCGATGGAGGAAACGAAAAATGTAGGTTATCACTCCTAACGCCCTCGGCCAAGATGAGAATCGGTCTAGGATGTCGGGTTCATTCTCCGAAATGTGAAACGCCTCAACCTTTCGTTCTTCGTGAGGAACGACGTTCTGATGCGATGAAAGGGGCGATTGCTCAGGCGGTTTTTGAAGCCAGTCTGGTCCGGTCCACCAGAGTGATTGGTAAATTAAATCTTGTGGTCTACATCCTCGGGTGCCGAGGTCTGCTGGGTTATGGTTAGTGGATACGTGGCGCCATTTGATGTTACCTACGTTGTTGATAATCTGATACGTACGATTCGCTACGTAGATTTTCTAATTGCATGGTGGTTTTTCGAGCCACGCAAGGGCGATTGATGAATCCGACCATAAGAAAATTTCAAAGTCTCCTAAAGGTAGTTGATTGATTAGACTTTTTATGCATTTGGATAATAGGACTTCACCGCACATTTCTAAGCGCGGTAGGCTCTCTGTTTGCAAAGGTGTTACTGTTGTTTTAGAAAAGAGAAGATGACATGATACTGTAACGAATTTACTTGCAAATCCTCTTATTTGCAATCCTCTGCTAAATTCGAATCACTAAACTGTTGAATAAATAACTCCAATATTGAATAATGGAAAAATGGCCTTTATTAAAGTACTTCACAATAACACTTATACTTTGCTACTCGCTGGCTTAATAACCAAACTGACTGATAACTCAAATGAAACTCTACTATTGGCCGCCAGATCGCGTGCTTAATCAAACTGATTGATAGCTCAGCTCAAACTGAATTACTTTTTACTCGCTTGCGCCACTTTTATAGTTTACGCTGCATACATCTAGGCTCTTCTATTTCCAGAACTTACCAACTATTTCGAGTGTTTACAGTTCGCATATAGTTTCTACTTGTTTACAATTTTCTACTTTTCATCGTCTCGCAGATGTATGTGAGTTTGTAGTTTACAGTCTCTCGCACACACATAGGCGTATAAGTAAATGCATCTGTGTGTGACATATCTCGGCTGCTTATATGTGTGTATACGTGATTTGATTATTGACGTAAATATCGCTTAGCATCGCCTTAGTGATGGTATAGCTTAGTGATGCTAATATCCGTGACACTGGCCTCCACCTAAGTCTGATCGTCCCGATCAGACAAATCTCTCGATCTAAACGCTGCTAGCATCGCCAAAGGTACCACTCTTCTACTCCGTGGTTTCTCAATGCTTTGCATGCGGTAGATGCTATCACTGATCTTCTTCACAACCTAGTACGGGCCTTCCCAACTGCACCGAAATTTGGATGGAACACCTTTCCGCCGGTGAGGGTTGTATAACAGCACAAAATCTCCCTCCCGGAAACATTCCGAATTATTTTTCTTGCCGTACCTGTGTTTCATCTTACTACTCATTATCCTGGATCGTTCCCTCGCACTCTGTTGGTCAGCCAATGAAGAACTACTTCGCAGAGCTTGCGCTGGGCGGATTTGCTTTGCATAATCAGTATTGTTCCGACGCTTCACAACAGTAGTGTGCCTTGGCTTGAAACCACCCTTGCATTCTTTCTTTGTTTTAGTACGTCCGTTAGGGCTTTTCAATGCCAGTGTTTCTCTCACAGGTACCTTCGGTTTTGATTTGTTTGGCCCATTTGTTCCATCAACCTTTACCTTTGAATTTCGTGGTGTTCGTCGAGTCTTCTCCACCAGTACCCGATTACTGCTGAACCCTTTTTCCAAACTAAAGTTAGGTGGCACATCTTGGTTCTCATAACACATCACCCTTCTCTGCATATCGATCTTGATGTCATGGTCAACCAAGAAATCCACTCCCAATATAACTTCATCGACAATCTCCGCCACAACAATTTTGTGTAGAACCATGACCTTCCCAATCAATACTTCACATATCAATTCTCTCTGAACTTGGTTATACTCGCCAGTGACCGTACGCAACTTTGCTCCAGGTAACGGTTTTACTCTCCTGTTGACCAAGTCAGATCGGATCAAGGAATGAGATGCGCCCGTATCTAGAGTCAGTATTCGTTCTTTGCCATCCACAATCCCTCTGACGGTAATACTGCTCGATTTTCTACCAATTTGCAACACAGATATCACAGGGCATTCAATAGCTGGATCTAGCTCTCGATCTTTACCTCTTACTCGCTCTTGCTCATCTCCTCCAGCTTTGCGTTTACGCCCACCCACATTGTTGGAACAATTAAGGCCAAGATCGCAATGACGTGCAATGTGACCGGACTTCCCGCATTTGAAGAATTTGATAACTTATTTAATAATTTGGGAAAAATTTAAACAACGTGACATCAGGACGGACAAGGCGACAGCTGTTTCGATTATACCTTGTAAATCTCTTCAAAGCCTTTTCTCCCGGGAGTGGGAGTCGAACTCGCACCCCTACGATAGTTGAAATGGTTGTAAACGCATTCAGCTACGTCATGCCTGTTGTGAAGTCTTTCCCAATTGCCTTCTTTTTGCATATTTTAATCTTTTACACATTGCATACTTCGTATGCAATTATGTGTTAAAGCTATGCTTGGTACGGCGGTTTTTCAAAGAAACTTTGGTATTGTTGCTGTTTTCGTTCTATTTGTAGAACTACAACGAATTAACCAATTTTGTCTGTTTGTATGATTTTTAATAATCGGGGATTGCCCATATTGCTTTTTTTTTAAATGTATGAAAACATTTATTTGAAGCAATTTTTTTAATTTTATAATTTATTTAATAATTTGGGAAAAATTTAAACAACGTGACATCAGGACGGACAAGGCGACAGCTGTTTCGATTATACCTTGTAAATCTCTTCAAAGCCTTTTCTCCCGGGAGTGGGAGTCGAACTCGCACCCCTACGATAGTTGAAATGGTTGTAAACGCATTCAGCTACGTCATGCCTGTTGTGAAGTCTTTCCCAATTGCCTTCTTTTTGCATATTTTAATCTTTTACACATTGCATACTTCGTATGCAATTATGTGTTAAAGCTATGCTTGGTATGGCGGTTTTTCAAAGAAACTTTGGTTTTGTTGCTGTTTTCGTTCTATTTGTAGAACTACAACGAATTAACCAATTTTGTCTGTTTGTATGATTTTTAATAATCGGGGATTGCCCATATTGCTTTTTTTTTTTTTAAATGTATGAAAACATTTATTTGAAGCAATTTTTTTAATTTTATAATTTATTTAATAATTTGGGAAAAATTTAAACAACGTGACATCAGGACGGACAAGGCGACAGCTGTTTCGATTATACCTTGTAAATCTCTTCAAAGCCTTTTCTCCCGGGAGTGGGAGTCGAACTCGCACCCCTACGATAGTTGAAATGGTTGTAAACGCATTCAGCTACGTCATGCCTGTTGTGAAGTCTTTCCCAATTGCCTTCTTTTTGCATATTTTAATCTTTTACACATTGCATACTTCGTATGCAATTATGTGTTAAAGCTATGCTTGGTACGGCGGTTTTTCAAAGAAACTTTGGTTTTGTTGCTGTTTTCGTTCTATTTGTAGAACTACAACGAATTAACCAATTTTGTCTGTTTGGATGATTTTTAATAATCGGGGATTGCCCATATTGCTTTTTTTTTAAATGTATGAAAACATTTATTTGAAGCAATTTTTTTAATTTTATAATTTATTTAATAATTTGGGAAAAATTTAAACAACGTGACATCAGGACGGACAAGGCGACAGCTGTTTCGATTATACCTTGTAAATCTCTTCAAAGCCTTTTCTCCCGGGAGTGGGAGTCGAACTCGCACCCCTACGATAGTTGAAATGGTTGTAAACGCATTCAGCTACGTCATGCCTGTTGTGAAGTCTTTCCCAATTGCTTTCTTTTTGCATATTTTAATCTTTTACACATTGCATACTTCGTATGCAATTATGTGTTAAAGCTATGCTTGGTACGGCGGTTTTTCAAAGAAACTTTGGTTTTGTTGCTGTTTTCGTTCTATTTGTAGAACTACAACGAATTAACCAATTTTGTCTGTTTGTATGATTTTTAATAATCGGGGATTGCCCATATTGCTTTTTTTTTTTAAATGTATGAAAACATTTATTTGAAGCAATTTTTTTAATTTTATAATTTATTTAATAATTTGGGAAAAATTTAAACAACGTGACATCAGGACGGACAAGGCGACAGCTGTTTCGATTATACCTTGTAAATCTCTTCAAAGCCTTTTCTCCCTGGAGTGGGAGTCGAACTCGCACCCCTACGATAGTTGAAATGGTTGTAAACGCATTCAGCTACGTCATGCCTGTTGTGAAGTCTTTCCCAATTGCCTTCTTTTTGCATATTTTAATCTTTTACACATTGCATACTTCGTATGCAATTATGTGTTAAAGCTATGCTTGGTACGGCGGTTTTTCAAAGAAACTTTGGTTTTGTTGCTGTTTTCGTTCTATTTGTAGAACTACAACGAATTAACCAATTTTGTCTGTTTGTATGATTTTTAATAATCGGGGATTGCCCATATTGCTTTTTTTTTTTAAATGTATGAAAACATTTATTTGAAGCAATTTTTTTAATTTTATAATTTATTTAATAATTTGGGAAAAATTTAAACAACGTGACATCAGGACGGACAAGGCGACAGCTGTTTCGATTATACCTTGTAAATCTCTTCAAAGCCTTTTCTCCCGGGAGTGGGAGTCGAAATCGCACCCCTACGATAGTTGAAATGGTTGTAAACGCATTCAGCTACGTCATGCCTGTTGTGAAGTCTTTCCCAATTGCCTTCTTTTTGCATATTTTAATCTTTTACACATTGCATACTTCGTATGCAATTATGTGTTAAAGCTATGCTTGGTACGGCGGTTTTTCAAAGAAACTTTGGTTTTGTTGCTGTTTTCGTTCTATTTGTAGAACTACAACGAATTAACCAATTTTGTCTGTTTGTATGATTTTTAATAATCGGGGATTGCCCATATTGCTTTTTTTTTTTTAAATGTATGAAAACATTTATTTGAAGCAATTTTTTTAATTTTATAATTTATTTAATAATTTGGGAAAAGTATGCAATGTGTAAAAGATTAAAATATGCAAAAAGAAGGCAACTGGGAAAGACTTCACAACAGGCATGACGTAGCTGAATGCGTTTACAACCATTTCAACTATCGTAGGGGTGCGAGTTCGACTCCCACTCCCGGGAGAAAAGGCTTTGAAAAGATTTACAGGGTATAATCGAAACAGCTGTCGTCTTGTCCGTCCTGATGTCACGTTGTTTAAATTTTTCCCAAATTATTAAATAAATTATAAAATTAAAAAAATTGCTTCAAATAAATGTTTTCATACATTTAAAAAAAAAAGCAATATGGGCAATCCCAGATTATTAAAAATCATACAAACAGACAAAATTGGTTAATTCGTTGTAGTTCTACAAATAGAACGAAAACAGCAACAAAACCAAAGTTTCTTTGAAAAACCGCCGTACCAAGCATAGCTTTAACACATAATTGCATACGAAGTATGCAATGTGTAAAAGATTAAAATATGCAAAAAGAAGGCAATTGGGAAAGACTTCACAACAGGCATGACGTAGCTGAATGCGTTTACAACCATTTCAACTATCGTAGGGGTGCGAGTTCGACTCCCACTCCCGGGAGAAAAGGCTTTGAAGAGATTTACAAGGTATAATCGAAACAGCTGTCGCCTTGTCCGTCCTGATGTCACGTTGTTTAAATTTTTCCCAAATTATTAAATAAATTATAAAATTAAAAAAAGTGCTTCAAATAAATGTTTTCATACATTTAAAAAAAAAGCAATATGGGCAATCCCCGATTATTAAAAATCATACAAACAGACAAAATTGGTTAATTCGTTGTAGTTCTACAAATAGAACGAAAACAGCAACAAAACCAAAGTTTCTTTGAAAAACCGCCGTACCAAGCATAGCTTTAACACATAATTGCATACGAAGTATGCAATGTGTAAAAGATTAAAATATGCAAAAAGAAGGCAATTGGGAAAGACTTCACAACAGGCATGACGTAGCTGAATGCGTTTACAACCATTTCAACTATCGTAGGGGTGCGAGTTCGACTCCCACTCCCGGGAGAAAAGGCTTTGAAGAGATTTACAAGGTATAATCGAAACAGCTGTCGCCTTGTCCGTCCTGATGTCACGTTGTTTAAATTTTTCCCAAATTATTAAATAAATTATAAAATTAAAAAAATTGCTTCAAATAAATGTTTTCATATATTTAAAAAAAAAAAAGCAATATGGGCAATCCCCGATTATTAAAAATCATACAAACAGACAAAATTGGTTAATTCGTTGTAGTTCTACAAATAGAACGAAAACAGCAACAAAACCAAAGTTTCTTTGAAAAACCGCCGTACCAAGCATAGCTTTAACACATAATTGCATACGAAGTATGCAATGTGTAAAAGATTAAAATATGCAAAAAGAAGGCAATTGGGAAAGACTTCACAACAGGCATGACGTAGCTGAATGCGTTTACAACCATTTCAACTATCGTAGGGGTGCGAGTTCGACTCCCACTCCCGGGAGAAAAGGCTTTGAAGAGATTTACAAGGTATAATCGAAACAGCTGTCGCCTTGTCCGTCCTGATGTCACGTTGTTTAAATTTTTCCCAAATTATTAAATAAATTATAAAATTAAAAAAATTGCTTCAAATAAATATTTTCATACATTTAAAAAAAAAAGCAATATGGGCAATCCCCGATTATTAAAAATCATACAAACAGACAAAATTGGTTAATTCGTTGTAGTTCTACAAATAGAACGAAAACCGCAACAAAACCAAAGTTTCTTTGAAAAACCGCCGTACCAAGCATAGCTTTAACACATAATTGCATACGAAGTATGCAATGTGTAAAAGATTAAAATATGCAAAAAGAAGGCAATTGGGAAAGACTTCACAACAGGCATGACGTAGCTGAATGCGTTTACAACCATTTCAACTATCGTAGGGGTGCGAGCTCGAATCCCACTCCCGGGAGAAAAGGCTTTGAAGAGATTTACAAGGTATAATCGAAACAGCTGTCGCCTTGTCCGTCCTGATGTCACGTTGTTTAAATTTTTCCCAAATTATTAAATAAATTATAAAATTAAAAAAATTGCTTCAAATAAATGTTTTCATACATGTAAAAAAAAAAGCAATATGGGCAATCCCCGATTATTAAAAATCATGCATTTGATAACTGTTTCACTCCGCTTTTGCGATCCTTTCAGCGCCTCCAATATTGCGTCTACCCACTCTGGCCTTTCTACTTCCACACGGCGTGCTTTGAAAACTGGCTTACACAGAAGCGACGCTGTTTCCTGAATCAGGGCTTGTGACACCGTTTCTGCGAATGTTGGCTTTGGGTTTGCGTATGTAGCCCGCTTCGTTTCCACATCTCGTATGCCATTTATGAAGCTCTGGATTTTTACCCTTTCAGTGTATTCCACGGGTGCGTCCGCATTCGCTAAATGTGCTAGCCTTTCAATATCCGACGCAAACTCTTGCAATGTTTCACCAGGCCTCTGGAAGCGGTTCAGCAACTCCATTTGGTATATCTGTCTCCTATGCTCAGTTCCGTATCGCCTCTCTAGAGCGCACATCAATGTTTCATAACAGTTCCGTTCACTCTCTGGAATGGTTTGTAAAATCTCAGCTGCAGGCCCTTTCAACGCCATGAACAGTGCCGCAACTTTATCTTCCACATTCCAATTGTTCGCTGCCGACGTCTTCTCAAATTGGAGCTTAAATACCTAGAATGGAACAGAACCATCAAACGTTGGAGATTTTACCTTCAGAGTATACGTTGAAGTGATTGGACGGTTCAATTGTAACTCCTGAATCCGCATCCATCTCGGCCTCCACTTTATCTTGTCGTTCACTAACAGCCTCCAGCTGCGATGAGAATTTTGTTTCCTGTGCCTCCATCTTTGTTGAGATACGCTCTTCTTGTGCTTCGAGCTGTAACGTTATGCGTGCCTCTTGTTGTTTTAATTGTTCTGCAATTTGTGACGCCATGTGTGTTTTCTGTTCTTCCAATTTTGTTTCCATCTTGGATGTTATTTCTGACGACATCTCTGAGATACGTGTCTCTTGTGCTTCAATCTTCGATGTAATCTGTGTCGACATTTCTGACATACGCGTTTCTTGTGCTTCAATCTTCGATGTTATTTCTGAAGACATTTCTGACATTTGCGACGACATTGATGCTACTGTCGATGTTTGTGCAGATATTGCAGCCAATATCATGTTCAAGTATGTGCTGGTAACCGTCTGCGATATTCCGTTTTTCTCCTCCAATTTTGTTGTCTCATCGCTATCAAGATGAAAGACATACTCTTCCACATCAATTCCTTCTGCTTCCATTGCCTCTCGTAGCCGTGCCTGAAGTTCGAGTTTAACGCCGCTTGTATTCAATCCACAGATCTCCAACTCCTTTTTTAGTTGCTGGATCTTCAATTCACTGAACTTTGCCATGTCCTTGTTGTCCTCTGGAATTTATTCAACAATTCCTCTTCTGACACCAATTGTAACGAATTTACTTGCAAATCCTCTTATTTGCAATCCTCTGCTAAGTTCGAATCACTAAACTGTTGAATAAATAACTCCAATATTGAATAATGGAAAAATGACCTTTATTAAAGTACTTCACAATAACACTTATACTTTGCTACTCGCTGGCTTAATAACCAAACTGACTGATAACTCAAATGAAACTCTACTATTGGCCGCCAGACCACTTTTATAGTTTACGCTGCATACATCTAGGCTCTTCTATTTCCAGAACTTACCAACTATTTCGAGTGTTTATAGTTCTCATATAGTTTCTACTTGTTTACAATTTTCTACTTTTCATCGGCTCGCAGATGTATGTGAGTTTGTAGTTTACAGTCTCTCGCACACACATAGGCCTATAAGTAAATGCATCTGTGTGTGACATCTCTCGGCTGCTTATATGTGTGTATACATGATTTGATTATTGACGTAAATATCGCTAAGCATCGCCTTAGTGATGGTATAGCTTAGTGATGCTAATATCCGTGACAATACGTTTTCATCCGATTGAGAACCTATATATACAGCTGCGCAATATGCTTTCTCGGAAGCATCGCAAAAGCCATGAATTTGGATGTTTTGGTTTGGAGAAAATGCAGTCCATCTGGGTATTCGAATTTTTCCGATAGCCGGTAGGTCGGATACGAATTGAATCCACTTTTGGAGGGAGGGTGGTTGGACACATTCGTCCCATTCAGTACCTCCTAACCATATCTGCTGTCGCAATATCATTGCCTGAATCAGAATAGGCGCGAGCCACCCTGCGGGCTCGAAAGTTTCGAAACCGAAGATAAGATTTGCCTTTTAGTCGCCTGAGAAAGTTCTTGAGTGGGTTCTATGGTATACGAAAAGGAATCGTTTAATGCATGCCATCTAATACCGAGGGTTTTCGTTGAACTTGAGCAATCAAATTTCAAGAAGTCGGAGTCAAGCAAGTCTTCGGTTGCAATGTGGACAAGAAACTCTGGATGGTTGGCTGTGATTTTCTTGAAGGGGAATCCCGCGGAGTTTAAACAATGAATGGTTTGGAATTGGGTTTGCATGCAGGAGCGAAGGCCATGTCCTCCACACAAGATGTCGTCAACGCACGTTTCTTTGATAAGAATTCGCTCAGCTATAGGGTAAGATTCCCTCGAGTCCTTTGCCAACTGGTGTAATGTTCGGATAGCCAGGTATGGCGCACAATTTACCCCAAATATTAGTGTTTTTAAGGCGAAATCGGTAGGTTTTGTGTCATGACTTCGACGAGAAAGAAGTCTCTGATACTGTTGGTCGTCCTCATTTAGGAGGATCTGACGGTACATTTTTTGAATGCCGCCATTGAATACATATCTATAAAGACGCCAGTTGAGAATGACGAACTTAAGGTCGGTTTGCAAAGTAGGGCCTATGTGGAGGATATCGTTCAATGCCGTGCCTGAAGACGTCGGCTTGGAGGCATTAAAAACCACTCTGAATTTTGTGGATGCACTGTCCGGTTTCACTACCGAATGGTGAGGAAGATAATACGAAAAATGCTTTTCGTTTTGATGGATTTCTTCGGGAGAAGTCGGTTCCATATGTTCCAGTGCTAGATATTCTTCTAGTACATGATTATATTCAGATTCAAGGAGCGGAGTTTTTTTTGAGCATGTGTTCCATACGAATCGCTTGTTTCATCGCCTGCGACCGAGAGGAACCGAGAGAAATCTGGGATGGGAGCCCTGCTTTGAAGGGGAGGTGTACGACGTAACGTCAATTGGCTTGTCGGTATATGGTTTCTTGAGAGAACGACTCACACGCATGGTCGTCATCGGATGGGAGATATGATTCAGCGACCTCCTCTAATTCCCAGAAACGTTTCAGCTGGAAGTTCAGAACCTCGTTTGAAACTGGTGTGGCATGGGTATGAAATGTAGAGCATTGGGTGGAGGTCAGTGGTCCGCTCAGATACCACCCGAAACGGTATTTTGCGTAAGAAAACTCCCAAAAACTCTATGTCTCATTCCCTGTAGGAGGATCTGGGGTATAAGGTCACTGCCAATGACGAGATCAATGGGACCGGGTGTATAAAAGTATGGATCCGCAAGATCTAAATCCTGAATTTAGGAAAGATTTGGTTTTGATAGTTTAAAGGAGGGAAGAAAACTGGTCAGCTGTTTTAAGACGATGGCGTTGGTATGGATACGTTTGATTGAATTTCGGTACCAATGTGAGTTGACAGACACGATTGGCATTTTCTACTACTTTTCCGCCCATCCCCGTAACTGAGAAGTTTTCTTTATAGGTGGGTAGTTGTAAACGGCGTTGTATTTTTTCGGACACAAAGGTTTTTTGTGAAACTTGATCGATGAGTGCTCGTAGCATGAAGGTATAACCCCTGTGTTCGATGCGCACTAGGGCTGTGGGAAGGAGCGTTTCCTCGTTGTTGGTGGAGAAATTAGCCTGAACTTCGAATTCAGGTTTTGTGGGAGAAGGAGACTCTTCCCAATTGCTCTCGGTTAGGTTGAAGATTGCATGCCTGGACTCTTGGGAAGATTCGGTGTGTAATAGATTGGTTGCCTTTTTTGCGGATGTGCTAGGCGTAGCCTTTGATTCGGGCTGGTTGGTTAAGGGAGGGTGTAACATGGTGTTATGGTTTTTCTTACAGTGCAGATATCGGAAAGCACTGGGAGAGTTGGTAGATGAATGATTGTAAGCGAAGCAATTCGTGCAAAACCGGATATCCTTTAGAAATTTGGTTCGCTCTGGTACGCTTAGTTTCCGGAATTCGGGGCAAGATTTCAAGGGATGACTGTCATTGCATAATCTACAAGTAGACGGAAGTTTTTCTTGAGAGTGATAAGATTGGATTTTAGGCGAGGATTTCGATGGGAACGAAGTGCGTGATTTAGTGCCTTTATATTCATGTAGCCATTCAACCACTTCGTAACGCTTGTTCAGAAACTGGTTCATCTGGGTCCAGTTAGGAAACTCCTTCCTAGATTCGAGGGACTTTTCCCACAGGGACTAAGCAATGTTAATTATGGAATGCCCCACTGATATCGAAAGGATTTCAATAAAAGGAACTTAGCACGGTTTACTAGGGAATTCCCCCCGAATTCACTGAAATATACGTATGATGTTGAATGTTTTGTGATACAAAAATGTTTGTGTGATGTGTAAATAAACGTGGTATGTGTAGAATTGATGGATAATGACGGAGATATGTAGATACGAGTGGTAGCAAACACGTTATATGCAAAATAACGTGGGATCTTCATTATTTTAGAAAAACAAGATAAGCGGATTTCTCAAAAGATGTTATGGTTTGGACGCAAGCAACATAATAACGCATTTATTCATGTGCTGCAGTGCGCAGCTTTTAAGATTGTTGTGGTTTTAATTAGGAAAGGTTTTTTCCGGAGGATCGTTGGGAACGAACCCAATCGCGAAGATAAATCCTTCTTGAAAATTTAATTATGCCGATTGGAACGGCTGGATTAGAACAAAAGCCCTTTTTGTTTGCTTGGCATATGTAGACACATTCATACATGCCAACTTAATAAAACCGCACTGCGTTTTTTTAGCGCACGCAAACAACCGGCGTGTTTTGCCCTAACCCAAATAAGCATGCGTTGCGACAATGTAAAGCATGTGTGCAAACGTCAAATCTAAATGTCAGGCAGAACAAAAATTGGAAATCGAGTTAGGTTTTCACGCAGCAAATTTAATTTGGGTTGCTCTCATACAGTTGTATGTGCATGAGACATTTTTGACAGAAAATGACTTGCGTGCGTTTATATTAGGTTGGCGTTTATATTTATATGTACACATCAGCAACAAGTGTTATATGCACATACGTGAGTCCGGTTGGTTTTTTTTTTTTTTTTTTTGAAACTCAAATAGAAACTTTGTAAGGTTTAGAAGGATTCTGTATATATGCATACAGATATATATATATATATATATATTGAATTTTATTAATTTTCTTAGATGCAAGCTTATTAAAAAGGGGTGGTTTTTTGGTGGGTAACTACTGGTAGTGGCTAGTAAAAATAGAGAAAATTAGTATGCACTTTACTAACAAGTAAATATTCATATGTACATGCATATATGTTATGAACCGCAAAAAAAGGGATCTAGGCTTGCGTCGCTGCTAGCGCAAGCGCAAGCGACGATCGAAAAAATTGTTGAAAATGAGTCACGCTATTCGCAAAATAGCAGACTGGAATTCCGTATCTTGGTGGCGAATATGTATTTTTCGGGAAAAAACTGAGAACTGCTACTTACGTGCGTATCCTCACGGTTCGCATGACTGCAATGCGTATTTTCCGGAATTTCGTTTTATTTGATGTATGCCCCAATAATTTCGCCAACAAGATGCTTGTGTGGTATTTTGCTTTATATATGTTCACTGGGCAACTTTTCGTAATGATTTGCCACAATAATTTCGCCAAGAAGATATTTGAAACCGTCTTTTTGTTTTAAATATGTACGCTGGGAACTTTTTCGGAAAAATGCTACCACAGATTTGCGTTCAAAGTTCAATTTGATCACTTAACTTAACTTTTGGCTTTGTTTTGTATTGACTGTAATGAAGTATATAATACAAATCTACATAGTAGTTTCTTATCACAAAACGGATTTTTACTAACTTTTATTATTTTCTTGCTTTTTTTACATATTTTTTTTAAATATATGTAATAATAACGCAAAAAGCAAGAAAAATTAAAAATGAGTAAAAATCCGTTGTGTGATAAGAAACTGCTATATAGATTTTGTATTATATACTTCTTTATAGTCAATACAAAAAAAAGTCCGCCCCCCCCCCCCCCCCCCCCCCCCTCTGGAACCACGGATGTTTATAGCATAGATTTGTGATGGAAAGCAATTCCAACACTGTTGACTGGAAGCACTGGATGGCAACTCCAGTCTACTCTACCGCCAGGGTTGTATGAACGCAAGTCATAACTAGTGAAGTGAACGCAAGTCACTTGGAGAGGTGATCGCAAGTCACAGATGGGTGGTTAGGTGAACGCAAGTCACGGAACCGTTGCATATTTAATTGAACGCAAGTCACTTAAACAGCCAGTGATTACCGAATCAGCGATCACCAGGAATGTTTTGTTTTTAAAATCAGTCTCTGAATCATCCGTAATCATCGCATTTAAATTATCTTACGAACGTCTTTTGGTTTTTCTCTTTCGAAAATCCGGAAACTTTGGCGAGATGTTCAATTGAAATAGCAACTGTTTTGCATTCGCTTAAAATTGTTTTTGTTTTTATCGGCCTATTGATAAATGATTCAAGGTTCGATTCGAGCTCAAGGCCAGTACAATAATTTTTTTTAATGATAATTATTGTTATTTTTTAATTTTTCTAAATTTGAAAAAATTGTATTTTGTTTTTGGAATAGTAAGTAGAAAATGTTTAAGACAACCAGCCCATAGCTGCGCAGATAGACCCATTTCGAAGGGTGATAAGCCTTCATCATCAGTACGCTTTAGGCATGCTGCGCTATACAGCGGTGGTTTGTTTGACTGGCAAATTTGCTACTTCTATTCCTTTTTACCAGCTATATTTATTCAGTGCTGCGCCATCTGGTGCAAAATCACTGATAATGCTGGATTTTGTTTATTGTCAATTACTTTGTTTGACATTCCCAAGTGCTCATGGTTTATTAACAATTGTTTTTGTTTTTATCGGCCTATTGGTAAATGATTCAAGGTTCGATTCGAGCTCAAGGCCAGTACAATAATTTTTTTTTTTAATGATAATTATTGTTATTTTTTTAATTTTTCTAAATTTGAAAAATTGTATTTTGTTTTGGAATAGTAAGTAGAAAATTTTTTCAGAAAACCTGCCATAGCTGCGCAGATAGATCCATTTCGAAGGGTGCTAAGCCTTCATCATCAGTACACTTTAGGGATGCTGCGCTAACCATTTAGCTATACAGCGGTGGTTTGATTGACTGGCAAATTTGCTACTTCTATTCCTTTTTACGAACTATATTTATTCAGTGCTGTGCCATCTGGTGCAAATCACTGATAATGCTGGATTTTTTTTATTGTCAATTACTCTGTTTGACATTCCCAAGTGCTCATGGTTTATTAACAATTGTTTTTGTTTTTATCGGCCTATTGATAAATGATTCAAGGTTCAATTCGAGCTCAAGGCCAGAACAATAATTTTTTTTCTAATGATAATTATTGTTATTTTTTAATTTTTCTAAATTTGAAAAATTGTATTTTGTTTTTGGAATAGAAAGTAGAAAATGTTTCATACAACCTGCCATAGCTGCGCAGATAGATCCATTTCGAAGGGTGCTAAGCCTTCATCATCAGTACACTTTAGGCACGCTGTGCTAACCATTTAGCTATACAGCGGTGGTTTATTTGACTGGAAAATTTGCTACTTCTATTCCTTTTTACCAACTATATTTATTTAGTGTTGCGCCATCTGGTGCAAACCACTGATAATGCTGGATTTTTGTTTATTGTCAATTACTTTGTTTGACATTCCCATGTGCTCATGGTTTATTAAAAATTGTTTTTTTTTTTGTTTTTATCGGCCTATTGATTTAATGATTCAAGGTTCGATTCGAGCTCAAGGCCAGAACAATAATTTTTTTCTAATGATAATTATTGTTATTTTTTAATTTTCCTAAATTTGAAAAAATTGTATTTTGTTTTTGGAATAGTAAGTAGAAAATTTTTCAGACAACCTGCCATAGCTGCGCAGATAGATCCATTTCGAAGGGTGCTAAGCCTTCATCATCAGTACGCTTTAGGCATGCTGTGCTAACCATTTAGCTATACAGCGGTAGTTTGTTTGACTGGCAAATTTGTTACTTCTATCCTTTTTATTTAGAAAAAATTAAAAAATAACAATAATTATCATTAGAAAAAAATTATTGTTCTGGCCTTGAGGTCGAATCAAACCTTGAATCATTTATCAATAGGCCGATAAAAACAAAAAAAAACAATTTGTTAATAAAGCATGAGCATGCTCTGGACTTCTGTCTCAAAGACAACAACTATTTCACCTACAACGACAAAATTATATATTTAAGCTAAGGTTTGAAAAATTACAGTCTTCGGAACCGTTTTTTTAACATTTTACTATTTTATTGAAAATCTTACAACTCTAGCTATTACCGTTGTTTTGAACACTTCGATTTTAACTAAATTAATTTTCGTTAGTTTATTAAATTATTTAACAAAAAGGAAAAAAAGAATAAATAAAATATATTTTTTATTAACATTTTTAATACCTAATTTTTGTATCAGCACAAGCATTTTTTTTATTTTTCACTTTCCTTTTGTTTTTTTAAATATCCCTTACAATTTTATTACATCCGAACTTAAACTGTCCTTGATTTTAATTACTCGGCCATTGCCCTATTAGCGGAATACCATGCATTGGCGGATCCAGGGCCCCCGTGCCGCCCCTTCCCCCCTTCTCCGACCGGACTTTTTTTTTGTACTGTTAAAATTTTATCAGAGTACATATTTTGTGGAAATGCACTCGAAAAAACGTCCACGGCGACACGTGCGCCCTCCCTCAGACTGTAGTTTTAGTGTTGTTGAGATTTCGTTAGAATGCAGATTTCCCGTATATGCTACGACGACACGTGCGCCCCTCGTTGGCTGGGAAAACATTTCCTGCTCGTATTCACCAAGATCAGTGTCAAAATTTAATTTTTTTTTGTGCATTTGGTACAGGACCTAAATAATTGATTAAATTGTAAAACATTTTTCACAATACCTATTGCTAAAATTTAAAATCAAACTCCACACTTTTGGAAATTTTGGGCAAGCTTTTATCCAAATCAACTTCCTCAGCAACGGTAATAGCTAGAGCTGTAAGATTTTTCAATAAATAGTAAATGTTTAAAAAAACGGTTCCGAAGATTGTAATTTTTCAAACCTTAGCTTAAAAAAAAACTTAAAGCTTTTACCAGTTCAAGTGTTTGAGATCTTGAATTTTAAAGTGTTTAAAAAAGCAGCTTCAGTGGTATTTGGGGCAATATGACCGAATTTATATTTCTTTAAAAATTGTGAATTGGTTTCAAGAAATTTTTGGAAAGTGATTTAAAATTCACATATTTTCCAGTAACAAAAAAATCTAGTTAATTAAAAGTTTTAAAGCTAAGTAGGAAATAACGTTTTAAGTGGCCTAATTTTGCGGTTTTTACCCGTTTTTTTTTTTTAATTGTAAACAATAACTCAAATAAATCAAAGTCATAATTCTTAGAGAATTCTACAGAAATATCTATGTTTAATGAAAATTTCTCTTGTGAGCTGTATATTTATATACATATGTACATAATATTCGAATTTAATTTAAAGGAAAATGTACTTTTAAAATTTATTTCACACTTCTCTGTTTTAAAATTATGAAACAGAAAATTTGAGTTGTAAACAACACTTCAAAGAAGCGCTAAAATGGCCGAACAAAGACGTTTGAGTAAATGTAGAGTAATTGACGTAAGATTCCAACTGTTGGGTTGATCAAAAATACTCGACGGTACGTTCAAAGTGATCACTCAACAACTGCTTAGCCGTTGCTGTTCGCTGAATTCGCCCATTGAGCCATGGCGCCACAGAAATTCGATTTTCTATTTACCGCTATGCACAAAGAGTTAGGGTTGGAGCTAACCAAGATTAAAATCGTAGTAAAAAATAAGATTCCGTATTAGATTTTATGTATTTAATTAGCGAGCTTTGCTCATATTGCTTATACAATGGTTTTTTGTAATTGATATTAGAGAAAAATTGTAAGTTTACAAACGGCGATGGTTACTAGGGACATGTTTCTGAATTTCCACTTCTTCATCAGCTAGCTTTTCGGGAGCTGAGCGTTGAACTCGAGTCTCCAACATTCATATCAGTGCAAGCCTTTTTTAGCTGCCTACGCCATATGAATGTTCCGTTGTTCGCTGTACAATTGGTCTCTAAGAGTTGCCTTTTTTGTTTATATTCCTTTTGATCACCATGTAGGCACATACACTCTGTATGTAGTTTATTCCTAATGGTGTGGATATGATTTTTTAGGCGTGCTTTTGAAAGCTTAGTAACATTTGTTCGGATTTTTACAGTATTTGTTTTTAATACTTCCGCTGTTACTATTATATCAATATGATCATATGTATTTAATTAGCGAGCTTTGCTCATATTGCTTTATACAATGGTTTTTTGTAATTGATATTAGAGAAAAATTGTAAGTTTACAAACGGCGATGGTTACTAGGACATGTTTCTGAATTTTCACTTCTTCATCAGCTAGCTTTTCGGGGCGCTGAGCGTTGAACTCGAGTCTCCAACATTCATATCAGTGCAAGCCTTTTTTAGGCTGCTACGCCATATGAATGTTCCGTTGTTCGCTGTACAATTGGTCTCTAAGAGTTGCCTTTTTTGTTTATATTCCTTTTGATCACCATGTAGGCACATACACTCTGTATGTAGTTTATTCCTAATGGTGTGGATATGATTTTTTAGGCGTGCTTTTGAAAGCTTAGTAACATTTGTTCGGATTTTTACAGTATTTGTTTTTAATACTTTCCGCTGTTACTATTATATCAATATGATCAATATGTATTTAATTAGCGAGCTTTGCTCATATTGCTTTATACAATGGTTTTTTGTAATTGATATTAGAGAAAAATTGTAAGTTTACAAACGGCGATGGTTACTAGGACATGTTTCTGAATTTCACTTCTTCATCAGCTAGCTTTTCGGGAGCTGAGCGTTGAACTCGAGTCTCCAACATTCATATCAGTGCAAGCCTTTTTTAGCTGCTACGCCATATGAATGTTCCGTTGTTCGCTGTACAATTGGTCTCTAAGAGTTGCCTTTTTTGTTTATATTCCTTTTTGATCACCATGTAGGCACATACACTCTGTATGTAGTTTATTCCTAATGGTGTGGATATGATTTTTTAGGCGTGCTTTTGAAAGCTTAGTAAACATTTGTTCGGATTTTTACAGTATTTGTTTTTAATACTTCCGCTGTTACTATTATATCAATATGATCAATATGTATTTAATTAGCAAGCTTTGCTCATATTGCTTTATACAATGGTTTTTGTAATTGATATTAGAGAAAAATTGTAAGTTTACAAACGGCGATGGTTACTAGGACATGTTTCTGAATTTCACTTCTTCATCAGCTAGCTTTTCGGGAGCTGAGCGTTGAACTCGAGTCTCCAACATTCATATCAGTGCAAGCCTTTTTTAGCTGCTACGCCATATGAATGTTTCCGTTGTTCGCTGTACAATTGGTCTCTAAGAGTTGCCTTTTTGTTTATATTCCTTTTGATCACCATGTAGGCACATACACTCTGTATGTAGTTTATTCCTAATGGTGTGGATATGATTTTTTAGGCGTGCTTTTGAAAGCTTAGTAACATTTGTTCGGATTTTTACAGTATTTGTTTTTAATACATCCGCTGTTACTATTATATCAATATGATCATATGTATTTTAATTAGCGAGCTTTGCTCATATTGCTTTATACAATGGTTTTTTGTAATTGATATTAGAGAAAAATTGTAAGTTTACAAACGGCGATGGTTACTAGGACATGTTTCTGAATTTCACTTCTTCATCAGCTAGCTTTTCGGGAGCTGAGCGTTGAACTCGAGTCTCCAACATTCATATCAGTGCAAGCCTTTTTTAGCTGCTACGCCATATGAATGTTCCGTTGTTCGCTGTACAATTGGTCTCTAAGAGTTGCCTTTTTTGTTTATATTCCTTTTGATCACCATGTAGGCACATACACTCTGTATGTAGTTTATTCCTAATGGTGTGGATATGATTTTTTAGGCGTGCTTTTGAAAGCTTAGTAACATTTGTTTCGGATTTTTACAGTATTTGTTTTTAATACTTCCGCTGTTACTATTATATCAATATGATCATATGTATTTTAATTAGCGAGCTTTGCTCATATTGCTTTAATACAATGGTTTTTTGTAATTGATATTAGAGAAAAATTGTAAGTTTACAAACGGCGATGGTTACTAGGACATGTTTCTGAATTTCACTTCTTCATCAGCTAGCTTTTCGGGCGCTGAGCGTTGAACTCGAGTCTCCAACATTCATATCAGTGCAAGCCTTTTTTAGCTGCTACGCCATATGAATGTTCCGTTGTTCGCTGTACAATTGGTCTCTAAGAGTTGCCTTTTTTGTTTATATTCCTTTTGATCACCATGTAGGCACATACACTCTGTATGTAGTTTATTCTAATGGTGTGGATATGATTTTTAGGCGTGCTTTTGAAAGCTTAGTAACATTTGTTCGGATTTTTACAGTATTTGTTTTTAATACTTCCGCTGTTACTATTATATCAATATGATCATATGTATTTAATTAGCGAGCTTTGCTCATATTGCTTTATACAATGGTTTTTTGTAATTGATATTAGAGAAAAATTGTAAGTTTACAAACGGCGATGGTTACTAGGACATGTTTCTGAATTTCACTTCTTCATCAGCTGGCTTTTCGGGAGCTGAGCGTTGAACTCGAGTCTCCAACATTCATATCAGTGCAAGCCTTTTTTAGCTGCTACGCCATATGAATGTTCCGTTGTTCGCTGTACAATTGGTCTCTAAGAGTTGCCTTTTTTGTTTATATTCCTTTTGATCACCATGTAGGCACATACACTCTGTATGTAGTTTATTCCTAATGGTGTGGATATGATTTTTTAGGCGTGCTTTTGAAAGCTTAGTAACATTTGTTCGGATTTTTACAGTATTTGTTTTTAATACTTCCGCTGTTACTATTATATCAATATGATCATATGTATTTAATTAGCGAGCTTTGCTCATATTGCTTTATACAATGGTTTTTTGTAATTGATATTAGAGAAAAATTGTAAGTTTACAAACGGCGATGGTTACTAGGACATGTTTCTGAATTTCACTTCTTCATCAGCTAGCTTTTCGGGAGCTGAGCGTTGAACTCGAGTCTCCAACATTCATATCAGTGCAAGCCTTTTTTAGCTGCTACGCCATATGAATGTTCCGTTGTTCGCTGTACAATTGGTCTCTAAGAGTTGCCTTTTTTGTTTATATTCCTTGTGATCACCATGTAGGCACATACACTCTGTATGTAGTTTATTCCTAATGGTGTGGATATGATTTTTTAGGCATGCTTTTGAAAGCTTAGTAACATTTGTTCGGATTTTTACAGTATTTGTTTTTAATACTTCCGCTGTTACTATTATATCAATATGATCATATGTATTTAATTAGCGAGCTTTGCTCATATTGCTTTATACAATGGTTTTTTGTAATTGATATTAGAGAAAAATTGTAAGTTTACAAACGGCGATGGTTACTAGGACATGTTTCTAAATTTCACTTCTTCATCAGCTAGCTTTTCGGGAGCTGAGCGTTGAACTCGAGTCTCCAACATTCATATCAGTGCAAACCTTTTTTAGCTGCTACGCCATATGAATGTTCCGTTGTTCGCTGTACAATTGGTCTCTAAGAGTTGCCTTTTTTGTTTATATTCCTTTTGATCACCATGTAGGCACATACACTCTGTATGTAGTTTATTCCTAATGGTGTGGATATGATTTTTTAGGCGTGCTTTTGAAAGCTTAGTAACATTTGTTCGGATTTTTACAGTATTTGTTTTTAATACTTCCGCTGTTACTATTATATCAATATGATCATATGTATTTAATTAGCCAGCTTTGCTCATATTGCTTTATACAATGGTTTTTTGTAATTGATATTAGAGAAAAATTGTAAGTTTACAAACGGCGATGGTTACTAGGACATGTTTCTGAATTTCACTTCTTCATCAGCTAGCTTTTCGGGAGCTGAGCGTTGAACTCGAGTCTCCAACATTCATATCAGTGCAAGCCTTTTTTAGCTGCTACGCCATATGAATGTTCCGTTGTTCGCTGTACAATTGGTCTCTAAGAGTTGCCTTTTTTGTTTATATTCCTTTTGATCACCATGTAGGCACATACACTCTGTATGTAGTTTATTCCTAATGGTGTGGATATGATTTTTTAGGCGTGCTTTTGAAAGCTTAGTAACATTTGTTCGGATTTTTACAGTATTTGTTTTTAATACTTCCGCTGTTACTATTATATCAATATGATCATATGTATTTAATTAGCGAGCTTTGCTCATATTGCTTTATACAATGGTTTTTTGTAATTGATATTAGAGAAAAATTGTAAGTTTACAAACGGCGATGGTTACTAGGACATGTTTCTGAATTTCACTTCTTCATCAGCTAGCTTTTCGGGAGCTGAGCGTTGAACTCGAGTCTCCAACATTCATATCAGTGCAAGCCTTTTTTAGCTGCTACGCCATATGAATGTTCCGTTGTTCGCTGTACAATTGGTCTCTAAGAGTTGCCTTTTTTGTTTATATTCCTTTTGATCACCATGTAGGCACATACACTCTGTATGTAGTTTATTCCTAATGGTGGACATTGCTATCAAATGTTAACCAAAAGACCGCAAATTTATCTTTGGAGCCATATACACCAATTGGTAATCAGGAAAAGCAACAAGTGAAGGCTGATTATTTTATATTTTAAAGAAAAAGTGTAAAATTTATGTAAAAACAAAATATAAATAAATATATACATAAAAAATTATTTATGTGTGTTTTTGTATTTTCCTTAAGATACTACAGTATTAGAATTTCACACTTGAGTCCAATGAGAGAATCACGTTCGAGTACAAGTGTAGAACTATCGTTTTCTCAATGATCCACTGTTGAGAAACAACGCTTGAGACTTGAGACGTACATTAGTTCACAACTTGAGCTTCAATATGACTCAAGCCCAAATAAGACAACTGATGGTTGAACGTCAGAAAGCTAACTGACCAATTTTGAAGTAATTTTCATTATTTCCATATATGTACCTCTTCGCATTTTTTCATTCGTGTAGCATTATTAAGAGCTTTTCATATGATCGATTTTGAGACAGCTTTTCGTATTAAATTTTCATAGATGTTCTGTTCTTATAATTTCCCGAGTAATCGTGTACAAGTAAATCAACAGAACATTTCATAGGTTTGCAAATATCGGATTCCTTTGCATAATGTAAATACTAAATAAATTTTGTTGCCTTAAAAATCGGAGTAGATCTTGAGTTCAACGTTAGAGAGGAGTACATTTTCGAAAACCGTAATGAATCTACTGCGATCGTAGTGAAGTTGCAGCCCTGGCCGACAGTCTTTCTTGATTCTGTCGTTGTATAAACAAGTGTCAGTCCGCGGTTAGCTGTGATTTTTAATAAAAAAAGTGAGTTAAGTGTTAAAAAATTGACGTGATATTTTTCAATAAAATGAGTGATAACGACAAGAAAAGGCAACAAAGCATAAGTACGTTTTTCGTTTCAAAAAAATCAAAAACAGACGAAGGTACAAACAAAGGGCTTGAATTTGATGACGTCCCATGTACATCCTCGGCTGCAACCTCGTCGATGCCGAGAAATCCTTCTGCCCCTACTAGTTATGTATGGCAATATCTGGATATAGGTAAGTATCATTAACCTTGCGAAATTCAAAATTTTGTTTAGGGAGTGGCTATTAAAGGGTTGCAAGAGTTAAGTCCTAGGTACCTATGAATGCACAACATAATTCAAGTTACTCGAGATGTGCGCTGAATAATTTGAGGAATTTTTCCTCATTTTGAAGAAATGTTGGCCATGCGAAGAGGAAAAAATTTCTTAAGTGCCATTTCATTAAAGTTTTTTTTAGTGTATGTAAATCGCCATCACATTTGACATAACAGTCCTTAACATTCACATTAACCAACTTTGTCCCACACCACGACACATCAGCGTCATCTATGATTGGATAAGTTAGTTTATTGATAGGTAGTGCGCCCAAGATAAAGATAAGAAACAAAACCAAATTATCTAGCTCCAATATTGAACCAGAAGTCTCTTGCCGTCATCCGGTGGCAAAATCCTGAGCCAGATAAATAATTTTGCATGTAAATGCAACATCGATTTGAGCCAGATAAATCCAGATAGAAGTCTGGTTCAATTTAGGAGCTAGATAATTTGTTAATTACTTCTTAAGTTGGCAACGCGGCTTTTAATAAACCTACTTTTTCAAAAATAGATGTCGCTGCTTAGCCTTTCGCCGTATGGGTTAAATGAAAAACAGCGGCGACATCTGCCTATCACATTTCACGTGTGCGAAAATTTCACGACATCTGCTTTTCAAGTCTGTCAATGATCCAGAGAATTCCCGTGAGAAGTGAGCGTGAGCCGGAGCTGTAAAACTCACTTGAAGACGGCATATGTGATCTATCTGGCATCATCGACCCTGTAAGAACACAACCGGTTAAATTCCACGAATAACAGTGACTAGCTGTTATAATATTTTAATGGAATTTGATATTCTGTTTGAGCACATGTGTTATTATTCTCTTGTTGAAAGTATTCTCTTTTACTGTAGGCCATTTTCAATTCGTATATATTAGTTTTTAGGTATTTTCTTCTGAAGTATTGCGGAGTCTAATTTTCGCAGAGAAGTGACGCTATTTAATAGAGAAAAGAGAGATAAAGGAAGTGTTAAACTACTTCCTTACTACTAATTTTCACAGAAAAAATATGTACGAATTTTTTTCTTGATCACTAGGGCGTGGATAAATTTGTTTTACAGGGTCGCTTTCTAAAAATCTTAAGAAAAATGTAGCAGAAGCATATGAGTTTTCTTGAGAGGTGTAGTAGACCTACATATATGCCAAACATTTTTTTGGAGGATATATTATCAGAGATGTGATATTTATTATACCTTTCATGAACATGAAATGGTATATGGTATATTAACTTTGGTCCGATGTTTGTAACGTTGAGAAATATAGAAGATAGACTCACCATTAAGTATACCGAATTAATCAGGGCGACGAACTGAGTTGATATAACCATGTCCGTCTGTCCGTCCGTCTGTATGTTTGAACGCAAACTTGTCCCTCAAATTTTGAGATATCTCAATGAAATTTGGCACAAGGATGTATTTTTGTATTATATTAGACATTTGTCGAATCTGGTTGGATCGGATCACTTAACATATATCTCCCATACAACCGATCGTTCAGATAAGACGATTTTGGTCATTCCTGCCGCAATTTAAAAAGAATAAACATGAAACTCGGTGATATGTATTCTAATATATCATAGAAGTTATCCTGACAAAAAATCACTTTGATCTGAGCTATATATAGTTATATCACATACATCGTTCAGATAGAAAGATTTGTGGCCAGTTCTCCCTTAATTTAGAAAGTATAAACGTAAAACTCGGTGATATATATTTTAGAATATCATAGCAGATTTTCTGAAAAAATTACTTTGATCGGAGCTATGTATATATAGTATATATCCTATACAACCGGTCCTTCAGATAGAAAGATTTTTGGCAATTTCTCCCTTAATTTCCAATATAAAATGTTAAACTTGGTGATATTTATTCTAATATATCATAGAAGATTTCATGAAAAAATCATTTCGATCGGAGCTATATATAATATATATCCCATACAACCGATCGTTCAGAGAGAAAGATTTTTGGCCATTTCTTCCTTAATTTCCAATATAACAAGTAAGGAAGGTTAAGTTCGGGTGTAACCGAACATTATATACTCAGTTGAGAGCTATGGTGACAACATAAGAGAAAATAACCATGTAGGAAAATGAACCGAGGGAAACCCTGGAATGTGTTTGTATGACATGCGTATCAAATGAAAGGCATTAAAGAGTATTTTATTTCTATATTTGGACGCCATTTAGGGATATAGCCATAAAGGTGGATCAGGGTTGACTCTAGAATGCGGTTGTACGATATGGGTATCAAATGAAAGGTGTTAATGAGTATTTTAAAATGGAGTAATCCTTAGTTCCATAGGTGGACGCCGTTTCGAGATATCGCCATAAAGGTGGACCAGGGGTGACTCTAGAATTTGTTTGTACAATATGGGCATCAAACGAATGGTGTTAATGAGTATTTTAAAAGGGAGTGGGCCTTAGTTCTATAGGTGGATGCCGTTTCGAAATATCGCCATAAAAGTGGCCCAGGGGTGACTCTAGAATGTGTTTGTACGATATGGGTATCAAATTAAAGGTATTAATGAGGCTTTTAAAAGGGAGTGGTGGTTGTTGTATAGGTGGTCGCCTTTTCGAGATATCGCCATAAAGGTGGACCAGGGGTGACTCTAGAATGCGTTTGTACGATATGGGTATCAAATGAAAGGTGTTAATGAGTATTTTAAAAGGGAGTAATCCTTAGTTCCATAGGTGGACGCCGTTTCGAGATATCGCCATAAAGGTGGACCAGGGGTGACCCTAGAATTTGTTTGTACAATATGGGTATCAAAAGAAAGGTGTTAATGAGTATTTTAAAAGGGAGTAATCCTTAGTTCCATAGGTGGACGCCGTTTCGAGATATTGCCATAAAGGTGGACAGGGGTGACCCTAGAATTTGTTTGTACAATATGGGCATCAAACGAAAGGTGTTAATGAGTATTTTAAAAGGGAGTGGGCCTTAGTTCTATAGGTGGACGCCTTTTCGAGATATCGCCATAAAGGTGGACCAGACCCAGAACATTATCTGTTGGATACCTCTAATTTATTTATATATGTAATACCTGCCAAGATTTTAAGGGTTTTTTATTTCGCCCTGCAGAACTTTTTCATTTTCTTCTACTTAATATGGTAGGTGTCACAACCATTTTATAAAGTTTTTTTCTAAAGTTATATTTCGCGTCAATAAAACAATCCAATTACCTTACCATGTTTCATCCCTTTTTTCGTATTTGGTATAGAATTATGGCATTTTTTTCATTTTTCGTAATTTTCGATATCGAAAAAGTGGGCGTGGTCATAGTCGGATTTCGCTCATTTTTCATACCAAGATAAAGTGAGTTCAAGTAAGCACGTGAACTAAGTTCATTAAAGATATGTCGATTTTTGCTCAAGTTATCGTGTTAACGGCCATGCGGAAGGACAGACGGACGACTGTGTATAAAAACTGGACGTGGCATCAACCGATTCCGCCCATTTTCACAGAAAACAGTTAACGTCATAAAATCTATGCCCCTACCAAATTTCAAAAGGATTGGTTAATTTTTGTTCGACTTATGGCGTTAAAAGTATCCTAGACAAATTAAATGAAAAAGGGCGGAGCCACGCCCATTTTGAAATTTTATTTTATTTTTGTATTTTGTGCACCACATCATTACTGGATTTGAATGTTGACATAATTTACTTATATAATGTAAAGATATTAAGTTTTTTGTTAAAATTTTACTTTAAAAAAAAATTTTTTTTAAAAGTGGCGTGGTCCTTCTCCGATTTTGCTAATTTTTATTAAGCGTACATATAGTAATAGGAGTAACGTTCCTGCCAAATTTCATCATGATATCTTCAAGGACTGCCAAATTACAAATTTTAAATTACCTTCTTTTAAGGGTGGGCGGTGCCACGCCCATTGTCCAAAATTTTACTAATTTTCTATTCTGCGTCATAAGTTCAACTCATCTACCAAGTTTCGTCGCTTTATCTGTCTTTTGTAATGAATTATCGCACTTTTTCGGTTTTTCGAAATTTTCGATATCGAAAAAGTGGGCGTGGTTATAGTCCGATATCGTTCATTTTAACTAGCGATCTGAGATGAGTGCTCAGGAACCTATATACCAAATTTCATCAAGATACCTCAAAATTTACTCAAGTTATCGTGTTAACGGACGGACGGACGGACATGGCTCAATCAAATTTTTTTTCGATCCTGATTATTTTGATATATGGAAGTCTATATCTATTTCGATTCCTTTATATATGTACAACCAACCGTTATCCAATCAAACTTAATATACTCTGTGAGCTCTGCTCAACTGAGTATAAAAACGTTAAACTTGGTGATATTTATTCTAATATATCATAGAAGATTTCCTGTATATAATATAATATATATCCCATACAACCGATCGTTCAGATAAGGGTTTATATTTATCTTAAAATCGTTTAGGTATGTACATATGTTCACTATATATTTCTTATCTTATACAGCGCCTTATTTGGAGATTATGAATGGGATAAGATTATTTTTCAGCCCCATTTATGAAAGGTATGAAGTCTTCGGCAGAGCCGAAGACAGTCCCGTCCTTACTTGTTTTTTTGTTGTGACATTTTTTATAACTTCAGGTAGACTACCAAGTAACCAGCAGGACAGAATAGTTCTAACAAACGAAGAAAAGTACCAGTATCTAAAATATACCTGGCAACCTACAGAAGACTTTAAGTTTCCAATGGTGAGCGAGGAAAACAAGAATCGGTATTTCCAATTAAACTGGCTAAAAAAGTATGAATGGTTAACATATAGTAAAATTGCTGGTGATGGATTATGTAAAATGTGCGTTCTGTTTGGTCGACGTGAAGCGAGCTCAAACGATGTGAAGTTGTAAATTGGTGTCGGAGCCACTATCAAAATATAAAAAGGCAATAGATGCGTTAAAACACCACGAGACAACAATTACCACAAAGCAAACATGGTAGCATCTACAAATTTTTTGATGGTGATGGAGGGTAAATCGGTGAATGTTGTTGAGCAAATGCGATCCCAGGAAATGGAGATCGTGAAAAATTCATACCGATTATAAAAACGATTATACTATGCGGGAGGCAAAATAGACCGTTAAGAGATCACAGAGACGGCGGTAGTTTAGAAGCAAACAGCTCATATTAACACGGAGAAGCAAATTTCAGAGCTTTGTTAAAATTCCGAATCGATGTTGGAGATATGATATTGCAAGAACATGTTGAAAAGTGTGCTGCAAACGCGTCGTACGTAAGTAAAACAACACAAAATGACTAAATTGAATGCTGTGGTGAACTGATTTGTAGCAATATAGTGGCCAAAATCAAGAAGGCAAAGTATTTTACATTATAGAGGATGAAACAACAGATGTTTCTGTTTCCGAGCAGCTATCCATTTGTATTCGCTATTTCGATGTAGATTTAAATGAAATTAAAGAAGAATTTATAATGTACGTCGAAGTAGTTGAGCTTACCGGCGATAGCATTGCTCAGCAAATTGTGAAAGCGTTGGAAAATCTTAATTTAGACGTAACATTGTGCCGGGCCAGGCTTATGATGGAGGAGCCAATATGAGCGGTAAACTAAAAGGTGTTCAAGCACGTATTTGCACCATTACGCCTTTAGCCGTATTCACCCACTGTGCAAGCCACCGACTGAAATTGGCTATTAGCACAGCCTGCACCGTACCCAGCATAAAAAATGCCGTAGGGGTTATTTCGAGTGTTGCCACTTTTTTCGAGAATCTGCTCAAAGAATGAATATCTTGAGAGAAGAAATGCAATCTCATCTGCCAAAGCAAAAACAGAATATATTAAAAAAAAAATGTGTGAGACTAGATGGGTTGAAAGACATGAAGCTGTTTTGACATTTTTAGATGTATTGCCATGTCTTCCCGAAATACTGCAAAAAATGTCTGATCGAAATCAAGGAAACAGAAGCAGTGCTTTCCCTCCATTTGCGTTACTCCAATCTGTAATCTCGTCGGAATTTCTCATAAGCTTGGTAATACTCTCGGATATTTTAGGAATCACGCTGCCCTTATCCCGATCACTACAATCCAAAGATATTGATGTAGTTTCTGCAGTTAAGCTAATTGATATGACCACATCAAGTTTACAGAGACAACGTGAAACTAGCACTGACTGTTTTAAAAAACTTTTCAACCAGGCTAAGGCCATCGCAAATGAGATTGGTGCAGAAATCACGGTCCCCAGAATCACCGGGCGTCAAAATAATCGACCAAACATTCAGACTCAGTCAGTTGAGGATTATTACCGAGTTGCAGTATATATTCCTTTTCTAGACTATATTATAAACGAAATGTCATCCAGGTTTCATAACTTCTACATGCAAAGAATTGGGCAATTGCAAAAGTTTCTGTCCCAAAACTACAGCGATGAAGATTTGGAGAATGTTTTACAAGGCGCAGAAGTATATAAAGAAGACCTTCCTTGTTTTCAAGCTTTGATGGGAGAATTAAAAATTTGGAAAGAAATGACAGAAAATATCCCAGATTCTGCAGCAGATGCCTACAAACGAGCAACGGCGTTACCAAATATTAGAACGCTTTGTCAATTGCTTTGTACGTTTCCAGGGACTACCAGCACTGCCGAGCGATCTTTCTCCACCTTACGCCGATTAAAGTCATATCTTCGCAACAGGATGACAGGAGAGCGTTTGAATGGATTGGCTTTAATGCATATCCATGAAGATATCGTGGGAAATATGGACCCTAATGAAGTGCTGGACCTTTTCAGCAGGAAATATAAAAGAAAAATGTCTTTACTGTAAACATATTTTTTTATTATTTTGACACTTTTATAAGCCTTCCTATATATGTATGTATATACTTGAACCTCTATAAATAAATTTGAAGTAGGTATGCTACTTCCAAATATTTTAACAAGTTGTTGTTAACTTTTTTGCGGGTTCGTTCTGTGTGCCCACCATTTTTTGGAAACATAAATAAATAAATTTTTTTGATTTAAATTTTTAATTCAGTACGCACAATTTTACCTTTTACTTTACAAATAATAATTTCAAATCTATATATATATATAAATCAAATTCTGTTTGTGTGTTCGCTATGGAAACTTATTTCCCACCCTTCAATCATCACCAAATTTTGGCTATAGGTTCCTTCGATCAACACGAAGGTTTTAGGCTAAAAATAATTTCGATATAAAAAAGGGGCGTGGCACCTCTCATACAAATGGAATCTTTGGTACTGCATAACTCTGAAGGTATACATGCCATAACATTGAAATTCAGTAAGGAGTTATATAAAGTCCATCCCTTACACCACCAGGAAAATGTGGAATTAGGAAAAAGGGGGCCTGGCACCTCCCATACAAATGGAATATATCATACTGCATATCTCTGGATGTAGTAATGGTAGGATAATGAAAATTGGTAAGGAGCTATATGATGTTAAGTCCTAAAACCTCCAGTAATATGTGGAATTGGGAAAAAAGGGGCTTGGCACCTTCCCTACAAATGGGATTTTTTAGAACAATGGCTGCCGTACAAACTTAGGTTATTTTAACACCTAAAGTTTCACTCCATTGTTGAGTTTGGCTGTTATTCCTTTTGGACGTTTAGTAATCTGCCGAAGTTAAAAATATTTGTTAGCTTCAGTCTATCTACATCTATACATATTGTGACGAATATTAGCAACACTAAGGGATACTATCATCCCTAAGCCGATACTAAGCAGTCATTGGTATGTACATAAACAAATCAATCATTATGTCTACACATATGCACATACAAGCAGCGGAGAAGCAGCGGAGAGATACGCACAAACACATGCATATATATGAGATACTCACAAAAGTATGCAATCACCGGTGGAAGTATTACTCACATATAAACGCGCATATTGCTATGCGAGAAGCTATAAAAGCTGATAGGTTTATAGCTGGTAAACAAGTAGTAAATTCTAGAAGAAGAAACGCCAAGAAGTATGCGAACGAGAGAGCAGAGACTATAAAAGGAGCGAAAGCTGAGTAAACAGCAATTAGTTTGTTTCGAACACGCTATCAATTGCGAAGTAAAGTTTTGTGAAGTTTCAAAGCAGTCTAATAAAGACAATTTTGTAATACAGAATATTGGAGTGTTTTATTCAACAGTTTAGCGATGCGAACGTAAGCAGAAGGTTGCAAATAAGCGGAGTTTCCCTAAATTCGTTACAATTGGTGTCAGAAGAGGAATTGTTGAATAAATTCCAGAGTTGCTGAGCACAACAACGACATGGCGACGTTAACTGGATTAAGGATCCAACAACAGAAAAAGGAGTTGGAGAACCGTGGATTGAATGCAACCGGCAATAAGATCGAACTTCAAGCACGGCTATGACAGTTTATGGAGTCGGAAGGCATCAATGTGGAGGAGTATGTCTTTCAACCTAATGGGGAAGAGACGACAATAAAAATTGAAGAGAAAAATAATACATCGCAGACAGTAGCGAGCACAGACTTGAACATGATATTGGCTTCAATATCTGCACAAACGTCGACAGTAACATCCAAGATGGAAACTCAACTGGAAGAACAGAAGACATATATGGCATCCCAACTGGAATCGCAAGAGACACGCATAACATCCAAAATGGAATCACAAGAAGCGCGTGTTTCAGAAATGTCGACACAGATTACATCCAAGATGGAAGCACAAAAGGAGCGCTTATCATTGCAGGTGGAACAAATGTATTCGCAGTTAGAAGCACTGGAAGAAAGGATAACATCAAAGCTGGAAGCACAGGATACAAAAATTGTACAGCTCGAGGACAAAATTGATGCCGAGATAGAAGCTTTGAGAGGTCGTATACAGGAGTTGCAAATAAATCGCCCTGCAGTTTATGCGAGTAATCCAAAGGTAAAGACACCATTGAGAAGACGTCAGCAGTGAACAATTGGAATGATTGAACAATTGAATTTGTGCACTGTTCGTGGCATTTAAAGGGCCTGCAGCGGAAATCTTACAGACCATCCCAGAGTACGAACGTAACGGTTATGAAGCATTGATGGACGCACTAGAGAGGCGATACGGAATCGAGCATAGGAGACAGATATACCAAATGGAGTTACTCAACCGCTTCCAGAGGCCTGGTGAAACTTTGCAAGAGTTTGCGTCGGATTTTGAAAGGCTGGCACATTTAGCGAATGCGGACGCCCCCGTGGAATATACCGAAAGGGTAAAAACCCAGAGCTTCATTAATGGAATACGGGATATCGAAACGAAGCGAGCGACATACGCACACCCACATTCACAGAAATGGTATCACATGCTTTGATTCAGGAAATAGCATCGCTTCTGTGTAAGCCAGCTTTCAAAGCACGCCGTCTGGAGGTAGAAAGACCAGACTGTATGAACACAATATTGGAGGCGCTGAAAGGATCGCAAAAGCGGAGTGAAAGAGTTATCAAATGCTTCAAATGCGGGAAGCCCGGTCACATTGCACGTCATTGCGATCTTGGTCCTAGTGGTTTCAACAGCATGGGTGGTATTAATAACAAAGCTGGAGGGGATGAGCAAGACCGAGTAAGATGTAGAGATCGAGACTTAGTTCCAGCTATTTAATGTCCTGTGATATCTGTGTCGCAAATTGGAAGGAAATCAAGCAGTCTTACCGTCAGAGGGAATGTGGATGGCAAAGAACGTGTACTGACTGTGGATATGGACGCATATCATTCCTTGATCCGATCTGATTTAGTCAACAGGAGAGTAAAGCCATTACCTGGAGCAAGGTTGCGTACGGTCACTGGCGAGTATAACCAAGTCAGGGGAGAAGTGATCTGTGAAGTCTTAATTGGGAAGGTCATGGTTCTACACAAATTCCTTGTGGCGGAGACTGTTGACGAAGTCATATTGGGAGTGGACTTCTTAGTTGACCATGACATCAGAATCGATATGCAGAGAAGGGTTATGCGTTAAAAAAACCAGGAGGTACCACTCAACTTCAGTTTTGAGAAAGGGTTCAGCAATACGCGAGTTCTGGTGGAGGCGATTGGACAAAGACCACCAAAGTCAAAGGCAGTAGATCGGGCAAAGATTGATGGATCGAATGGGCCAAATAAAGCGAAATCAAAAGTACCTGCGAAAGAAACACTGGCAGTGATAAAACCAAATGGACGCACAAAAACGAAGGAAAGAATTTCCCAGAAAGAATGCGGGGGTAGTTTCAAGCCAGGGCGCACTATTGTTGTGAAACGTGGGAACGATACTGATTATGCGAAGCCAATCCGTCAAGCTTCATTGGCCAAACAACAGAGTGCGAGGGAACGAATCAGGATAATGAGTACTAGGATGAAACCCTGGTACGATAAGAACAATAATTCGGAAGGTTTCCTGTAGGGAGATTTGGTACTGCGGTAAGGGTAAAATTCCCCATATCACCTTGCCACAGTAACATCTGGCAACACCATTGCTCTCAGTGCTAATATATTGTGAATACTATAAACAGAAAGAATAAAAGACACCATTCTATGTTATAAGCTATTATAAAGTAGCATGTAAGAAAGAATAAGATATATGTGGGGTGAAACATGAAAATGACGATTGGCAAGAGTGGCATCATGATATAAATTATGGCAGCTAACCCGAACGCACGTCACTTGTGCAATTTTTAATTTGATATTTGTGTAACAAGTAAACTTTCTTTAATAAAAAGCTTAACGCCTCACCAAAAATACTAATTTTGATTGTAATGAATTTCTGGCCGAGAAGACCGCCCCGTAATTGACGCAAGTAAGCAACATGGCGAGCATCTGGAGGCGGCGACCTCCACGAGGACGGAATCAAGTGGGAGCCGCATTGGTGCCGGTAAGCGAGGGCTTCATTGGAGGCAATATGGCGACCGAGATATTGGAGGACTGGTGGTGAGTGTGAAAATTTTTTTTAAATGAACACAGTCTTTGGCTAGGAGTTAAAGGATAAAGTGCGTAATGTGCGGAATCAAGAATAAAGTGCGTGGTGTTCAATATAAAATTTAATAAAATTACAATTTCAACAACAAATTTAACAATTTTCTAAATCAAATTTAATAAAACTACAATTTCTAAAGACAATTTGATAATTTTCTAAATCAAATTCATTAAAACTGCAATTTTCTAAATCAAATTTAATAAAACAACGATTTCTAGAGCAAATTTAATAAACCTACAGTTTCTAAAGCAAATTTAACAATTTTCTAAATCGAATTCAAAACTTGACCGCACTGGAACAATATACTATAAAAGCGTGCAATTACTGGCATATGCTGATGACATTGATATCATCGGCCTAAACACCCGCGCTGTTAGTTCTGCTTACTCCAAACTGGAAAAAGAAGCGGTAAAGATGGGTTTGAAGGTGAATGAGGACAAAACGAAGTACCTGCTGTCATCGAGCAAAGAGTCAGCGCATACGCGCCTTGGCAACCACGCTACGGTTGGCAGTCGTTTATTTGGGAACCAGCATCAACACTAGCAACAACATCAGCACTGAAATCCAGCGAAGAATCAATTTTGCAAATAAATGCTACTTTGGGCAAGTAGGCAATTGAAAAGTAAAGTCCTCTCTCGGCGAACGAAAATCAGACTCTACAAGTCACTTATCGTACCCGTCCTGCTATATGGGGCAGAAGCATGGACCATGACAACGGGTTGGGGTTAAAATTCTGCTTTTTTGGAAATTCTGCATTCATAATTCCGGAAGTCGAAACACCGGAAATCAATATTATGGAAGTCAATATTCTGGAAAAAGCCGATCCAACACCGGGTGCGCCATGCACAGTAATTCTGCGTAGAACACCTTTCTGCATAGGCGGCCTTCGGCCGCGCTTATTAAAAGTCCGGGTGTGTGGTATAACCGTGGTTACCGCCACGGTGATGTCCTTCTGCGTAGTACACCCTTCTGCGCAGGCGGCCTTCGCCGCACTTTAAAAAAAAACCCTTAGCCGATCCAACACCGGCTACGCCATGCCATGATTCCGGAATTTTGACTTCCAGAATTTTGTCGACCCAGAATTTTGATTCCGGAATTTTGATTTTAAAATTTTGACTATTTCCCCATGACAACAGCCGATGAAGCGGCTTTGGGAGTGTTCGAGAGAAAAGTTCTTCGAAAGATTTATGGACCTCTATGCGTTGGCGATGGCGAGTACCGAAGAAGATTTAATGATGAGCTGTACGAGCTATACGCAGACATCAACATAGTCCAGCGAATTAAAATGCAGCGGCTGCGCTGGCTAGGCCATGTTATGTGAATGAATGATGATGCTCCGGCGAAGAAAGTGTTTCTATCGGAACCCGCCTATGGACGCAGAGGTAGAGGGCGGCCCCCACTCCGTTGGAAGGACCAGGTGGAAAACGATTTAAACTCCCTTGGTGTGACCAATTGGCGCCGGTTGGCGGAGCGAAGGAGCGACTGGCGCGCCTTGTTGGACGGCCATAACTGTTTAGACGGTTAAGCGCCAATTAAGTAAGTAAGTAAGTAAATCAAATTCATTAAAACTACAATTTTCTAAATCAAATTTAATAAAACTACAATTTCTAAACCAAATTTAATAAAAATACATTTTCTAAAGCAAACTTAACAATTTTCTAAATTAAATTCATTAAAACTACAATTTTCTATATCAAACTTAATAAAACTACAATTTCTAAACCAAGTTAAATTAAAACTACAATTTCTAAATATATTCGACCAAATTAATGTAGTAACTTTGGTAAAACCAGCGGGCCTGTACTTAACGGCACTCACATCACACCACGCCACACCACGCATAACGGAACTCGAAAAACCACTCCCCCCAATACAACGCCATTTTGTCACCACCAGCAGCAGCAGCAACAACACTAGCAGCGATTTAGGTCTGCCAGCGCAGCAGCAGCAGTAACGGAAACTAGCAGCAGCGACAATTAAGTATATATATAATCAGAAAAAATACAAAAAAAAATTTAAAGTTTTTTTCAATTAAATAAAAAAAAAAAAAAAAAATTCTCGGCCCGCTCCGGGATTAGTGAGGCTGATTGCAGAATTGATTGAAGTTTTTTATGAGAAAAAGAAAAAAGGGCGAGATTCGAAAAATCTCGAAAAACTGAAAAATTACAAAAAAAAAACTTTAAAAATTTTTTTAAATTTTTTACGGAAAGTACATTTAAAAAAATTTTTTTTTTTAAAAAAAAGATCCCAAACGGTCAATTTTTGAAAAAGTTATAGCATTTTGAGACCAAAAACGGTGTTTTTTTATAAGCTTTTATTTAGTTTCACTTTTGTTGTCTGTAATGGAATCTTGCAAGTTAAATTTGATACACTTCCCGATGTCCGATTGAGCTGAAATTTTGCACACATGTATAACTCCGATGACAATGCAATATTGCTTTGTTAGAATTCGATAAATTAATCGATAACACAGTTATCGGTAAAGATTTGTATTTACTTTGGCATAACAGCCTAAGTCCCATACAAACCCGCCGGTACCTATCCGTGGATTGTGATATTTGGACGTGGTGAATCACGCGTGTCACGCGTGGTGAATCTCAACGCTTGCGAAAAGCGGAGACACAACCCTCTGTTGTATTTCTGTGTATAACCAACATAGCTGAATTTTTAAGGCTGTTTAACTCTGCAATCTTTTCTGTAATTTATTTTGCTTTTGGAAAAATTACCTATTTGAAAAAAACTGGCAGAACAGCTTAAGTTAAATCAAGAATGGAAAAACTTGGAAAATTTGAGCAGATGTGGCAATTACGCGTGCCCGTTGAACGAAATATTGACAATCTATTGATAATCGCTAGGCAATTAGCTACATTCCATCAACTTAGCAGCACTTTAGCAATACTACTGTTATTATTTGGCCGCTCATACACACCCATATTAATTGTGCATTAAATTTAAAATATACAACTCAAAAATGACTCCGGTTGTTATGTCCGCAGCATTTATTTGGTGCAAATACAACATAATAATTTACACGGCCAAAGCCATAATAATTTGCACGGGTCATCAATTCTTTCTCTGATTCAAAAGCTGAACTACCAGCGCTACCGCCTCAGCTCAGTGTCATCATTGCCAGTAGCGCCAATAACACCAAACTCGTGCCTGACACACAAAAGTCGTTTCACTCAATAGCGCAAGTGAAATGTACTACGCACTCACTACTAAGTAACGTCAAATATTCGATTGGAGTCATTTCGTCAATGAGCTACCATTGAGCTGGCACCGCATTGGCGCTGGCGCCATACAATTTACATCACTAAAATTGCACGAATGTCCAGGCTCATGACTTTGTTAATCCAGATGGTGAAAACGAAGACTCAAAGGAATGCAACCTTGCAAACAACAGCCGCGATTTTCAAAGTGTAAAAATTCTGTGATACAACGTACGCTAACGCCGTTAGGCTGTTATCGGTAAGTGTTGCATACTTTTCTGCGCGCTTGATTTTGTTTTACAGATTTTTGGCGATGGAATTTTAGCTAAGCGAAAGTAGAATTTTATTTTAAAACAGATTTGACCCACAGATGAGAGATCTGCAATAAGTAGTTGTAAACTGAACGCGGCATAGACAGAGTTAAGTTATTTAACACTGTTTGACATAATTTTATATGTGCTCTCTGTCAAAAATGCTTCAACTAACTTAGTCACATTTTATTTCGATTATGAATATGCCCCAATATATTCGGATTATGATATAATAAAATTAAAGAAAAAAACAAAATTAAAGAAAAAAAACTTTTTTAAAAATAAGCTTTTATTATTGGCTAATAAAATTAACTAAAAAGTAAGTTGGTGCATTAAAAGAAATGGATAGAATGAGAAACGTTACAAATAACTAAGTAAAGATTACGTAACTAATTTAAACAATATTTTACCCTACTAAAAATTTAAAAAAATTCCTACTTAAATTAAATTTAAGAAAAAGGCTTTTCTAAGAACAAGCTTACTTGTTAATAAAACGAACTAAAAAGTAAAAAATAAAATTAAAGAAAAAAAAAAACTTTTTTAAAAATAAGCTTTTATTATTGGTTAATGAAATTAACTAAAAAGTAAACAATAAATTGATTCTAAAGAAATATAACACTTTATAAGTTCATTGTAAGCTTTAACGATAATTAGGCTTTTTCGTCTGCGACAAAAGAATTCTATATTGTACATAATTATATATTTTTAACATTAAAACTTTACACCTAAATTATTAAACCTTACAGTTTATATCACAGTCCTAATTGTTCTAATAAAAGCGTGTTACATTGCGATAGCAAGAAAAGGAGATCCTAAATGTTCTTAATTATAACATCAAAATTCAACACGTTTTTTATTAGAACAATTAGAACTGTGATATAAACTGTAAGGTTTAATAATTTAGGTGTAAAGTTTTAATGTTAAAAATATATAATTATGTACAATATAGAATTCTTTTGTCGCAGACGAAAAAGCCTAATTATCGTTTAAGCTTACAATGAACTTATAAAGTGTTATATTTCTTTAGAATCAATTTATTGTTTACTTTTTAGTTAATTTCATTAACCAATAATAAAAGCTTATTTTTAAAAAAGTTTTTTTTTTCTTTACTTTTTTAAATTCATAACTTTTTTTGAGTTGGATGAAAAAATTTGAAAGCTTCTGAAAAACGTCTTTCGTAAGCTAGAAAAAGAAGAAGAACTTTCAGCCAATTCTAAAGGGGTCGGATTCAAAATTGGTCGAAATGGGATGGAATACCCCATATATATGTATGTATTTAAATTTTTTGCTTTAGCTGAATGCGCTTATAACCATTTCAACTATCGTAGGAGTGCGGGTTCGACTCCCACTCCAGGGAGAAAAGGCTTTGAAGAGATTTACAAGGTATAATCGAAACAGCTGTCGCCTTGTCCGTCCTGATGCCACGTTGTTTAAATTTTTCCCAAATTATTAAAAAAATTTTTTTTGTTTACGGGTTTTTTTTCTTTAAAACCATATATGCACGTACATAAAACATTAATATTCCTATTAAATGCAATGCGTTCGCTTTTCATATTATATATTTGGATTGTTTCAATAGCATGTAAGGTATAAATTTTGGATTTTTAATATAACGGTGGTTTGTGGAAAACCAATTCAATTTTTTTGATATATGCGGTGGTTCCGTTAAAAACCAATTAGGATTTTTTTGATATATGCGGTGGTTTCGTTAAAAACCAATTAACATTTTTTCATTTTTTTCATGGTTCCATGAAAAACTAACTAAGATTTTTTTGATATAAGCGGTGGTTCCGTGAAAAACCAATTGAATTTTTTGAATAAAGCAGTGCGTCCGTGATTACCACATTTTTGAGATTTTTACCAATTCATACCTATATATTTTGTGACATTTTAAATTCAATTACTTTTTACAGATTTTTCATACAAGTATACTGCAGTTTCAATTAATTCTTCCAATAAATTGTTAAATATTTCATTAGCGACTATTCGCCTGTAACTCAGTTCCCTTTTACAAAATATTTTTTTTTCTCTATTTCCTAAACATTTCAGCTTCAAATATAAATTCAGACATTCAAATAAGCACTTCATTAATTTCATAGCAGTTTGAACTGAATTATTTTTGCTATTCTGGTAACTACATATGTACCTCAGAAGTGGTAAGCAAGTGCAAAAAACTTCAGATTCAGAATCCGATTCCGATAATTCAGCCTCAAGCTACGAAAGTTTAACTTCATCTTGGACCGAAAAAGTCACAAACCAGGAAAATAGATTATCTATGTCAACAGATTTTCCAGGCTTCGAAGATTCTTCCAATAAAAATTTAACTTCTAATTTAGCTTCAAATCTTAACGATTCAAATAGTGCAAAATTAACTTCATCTTCTTCTACTTTAAAATCAGATCTTAACGACTCAAATAGTACAAACTTAGTTACCCCTTCCTCTAACGTAAACCCAGATCTTAACGATCCAATTAGTACAAACGTTGCCTCACCTTCTTCTAATTCAGCTTCAGATCCTAACGATCAAATCATGGCAACACTTGAGGAAAAGAAAATTTTCATTTACACATGTGCTAATTCTATTAGAGAAAACTACAGCGGTGATACTCTAGCACTTGAGACTTTTATAGACAAAATTGAATTACTTGAAGAATTCGCTACTGAAAATTTAACTAATACTTTTATAGCATTCTTAAAATCAAAACTTGAGGGTAAAGTCCGTGAAGCAATACCAAGGCAAGTAAATTCGGTCAATGAAATTAAAGTAGATCTACGTAGTAGGATCAAACCAGTTGTAGCAGGGCAAATTGCAGCGTTGCACGTTAACAATAACAATTATACAGATTTTACTAAAAAAGTTGAAGATTTAGCTGACTCACTTGAGCGGTCTCCTATTATTGAAGGGATCACTCAAACGAAAGCTCATGAAATGGCAGTCGAACAAACTGTTAACGTGTGTCGCTTAAACGCAAAATCCAATTTAGTCAAAACCATTTCAGCCTCAACGGCATTTACTGATCTGAAAGACGTAGTAACGAAATTAATTTTAGAACAAAATAACGACGTAACAGAGCGTCAGGTTTTGGCTTTTCGATCGCGTGGCAACAATACATTCAGAAATTCACGTGGTAGTTGCCGTGGCTTTTACCCAAATCGCAGTTATACTGGTTATAGAAACAATAGTTCATTTGCATACAACAGCAACCGTAACGGTAACAATAATCATAGATATCGATATGATAACAGAAATAGATACCAAAGTAATAACAATAGTAATACGCGTTCAAATACAAATTTTAATTCAAATAATAGTAGCAATAGAGGTAAAAATGCTAGATCGTCAAGCGGTAGAGGCAGAAATGCAAATGTCCGCGCTTTAAACGCGAGTGCCCCTCAGGAGCGAACACTCACCAATAGGCATCAATTGTTTAAATTTAAATTACTAGATTTCATAGAATTATAACTTAACGAGTTACAAAAATTTTGTTCTTTCCTAGTAGACACTCAAGCAGACATTTTTTTTAATAAAGATATCATGTTTAGACAGTAATATTTCCTTAAATACAAACGACATTATCAACATTACCGGTGTTACTTCCAATTCAGTTTCCACTTTAGGTAAAATTACCGCAAATTTAAAAATTTCAAACTTTTCTGTTAAACATACTTTACATGTAGTAAATGAAGACTCTAATATTCCATCCGATGGCATACTGGGTAAAAATTTTCTGGAAATTAACAAATGCATTATTAATTATAAAAGAAAGAGTATTTCCTTTTGGGTAACTAATGGAAATGTCGCGATACCAATCCTGCACGGAAAAGAAAGCGACAGTTGTATCATTCCTACCAGATGTGAAATCTTCAGACTTTTTGATTTACGAGATTCACCTGAGCCACTTTTCGTGGACTCGCAGGAAATTGAAAAAGGCGTTTCACAGCTAGGTGCATTGTTAATTCCAGTAAACCAATAATTAAAGTCATAAACACCACGGATGATGTCAAGTATGTGAAAAGAAAAAGTATTCGGTCAGAAAAACTTTCAGATTATAATGTTTATACAATTAACAAGACAGAAACAGAAGACAAATGTACGAAAGAACTGATTTCAATTTTAAAAAATCAAATACCTCAACATGCTCAAAGTAAATTAATTGACCTTTGCATAGATTATGCCGACATTTTCGCTCTTGACACGGACAAAATGACTTTAGACAACTTCTACGAGCAAAAATTAAGATTGACAGACAAGGAACCGGTATATGTAAAAACTATCGATTGCCATACTGTCAACGCGAAGAAATAAATCGCCAAGTAAATAAACTGTTAGACAACGATTTGATTCATCCCAGTTATTCCAATTACAATAGTCTTTTGATTGTAGTCCGAAAGATGGATACTAATGGTCAAAAAGCTTATCGTATGTGCGTAGATTTTCGCGCAGTAAAAAAAAAACTCATTGCTGATAAATTTCCACTAGCTAGAGTTGACGATATTTTAGACAATCTTGGTAGGGCAAAGTATTTTTCCACATTAGATCTTTTTTCGGGATTTCATCAAATACCCTTGCATCCTGCCTCACGTGACATTACGTCTTTCAGCACTGACCGAGTTGCATTTAGATGGAAAGTGTTTCCATTCGGTTTAAATATAGCACCTAATTCATTCTCACGAATGATGACAATAGCTTTTTCGGGTATGCCACCCATGTCGCATTTTTGTACGTCGACGATATTATCGTCATAGGTTGTAGTGAAGCGCACCATATTAAAAATCTTTCAAAAGTTTTCAATACTCGTAGGTCCTTCAATCTCAAGCTTAACCCAAATAAATGCAACTTTTTACGACCAGAAGTTACATTTTTAGGTCACAAATGTTCAGCCAAAGGTTTGTTGCCAGACGAGTCCAAAATAAACGCAATCAAGAAGTATACAAAACCGACTGACAAAAACTGGGTACGACGATTCGTCGCGTTTGCAAACTATTACAGACGGTTTATACCTAATTTTGCGTCTCTGGCAGCGCCTCTGAATCGACTAAGCAGAAAAAGAGTTGAATTCGTTTGGGATGTTGAGTGCGAAAGGGCATTTTTATCTTTGAAAGCAGCGTTACTTTCACCTAAATTACTTCAATATCGAGATTTTACTAAACAATTCATTATTACCGTTGATGCTTCCACAACTGGATGTTGCGCTATTTTAAGTCAAGAACAGCAAGGTAGTGACTTACCAATTTGTTTCGCTTCTAAAGCATTTAATAAAGCAGAGCAGAAAAAACCAATTATAGAATTGGAGCTCTAAGCTATCTATTTCGCAATAAAGCAATTTCGACCATATGTTTATGGCACAAATTTCATCGTAAAGTCAGACCATAGACCTCTAGTATACCTATTCAACATGAAAGACCCCTCTTCAAAACTTTCGGGAATTAGGCTAGAACTAGCAGAATATAACTTTACTATAGTTTACATCTTGAGTATGCTGTCTTCGTATGGAGGCCCTATAATCAACTTCCGATTAAGAGGATTGAGCGTGTACAAAAGGTTTTCCTTAAATTTGCCTTACGGTTTCTGAATTTTGAAAACACGGTTCCGGCCTACACAGCTCGTCTTCAACTGACAAACTTGCAATCTCTGTAAAGCCGTACATCTATCTTGTCCTTAGCGTTTACGTTTAACATGATTCAAGGCATCGATGATTGCCCATATCTCTTGCATAAAATATGTTTCAATGTCCCTAGACGTAACCTTCGGGTATCTTATCCATTTTATCTACCTAAAGTAAAAACGACATTCGCTGGAAATGCACCTTTGGTGCGCTCTTTGAGAGAATTAAATATTTTATCAAAAACTACTGTCATTGATTTTACAATGACAAAACAGGCTTTCTTAAATCTTCTGTACACTGTTCTGTAATGTAAATTTATCTAATTCGTTATGTAGTCTGTAATAAACATTGTATTTCAGAGATTACTATATTAAACAAATAATTATAATAATAATAATAATAATAATAATAATAATAATAATAATAATAATAATAGTAAAAGTAACGAGGCTAATGATAGCGGTGTAACCGCTTTTCAAAGGAGCAGCAAGGTGCTCCGATCGCCGGTGTTAAAAGCCGCTAGCAATGCGACAATAGCACCAGCAGAGAAACAAGTTGGCGGGTCAGCAATGGCCAGGGACACCCCACGACGAACGCAAGGGGGGACAAAAGCTAGTAGGAAAGTAGATGCCACCCCATCTACCCCTGGACAGCAAGGTGACGGCAATGACGGGCGGGAAACCTCCGTATGCGGTGCAACACCGGGGAGGACAAGTCAAGTTGACCTCCTCGAGTATGCAAGAGTTGTGCTGCGCAGCATGCAGGCTGCTGCGGCCAAACAGAAAAATGTGTCGATGGACATAAAGAACGGCATGGCACAACTTGAAGAGACACTGAGTCGTATGCGCTCTTTATTAGATGGTAAAAGCGCAGAGTACACAGAACCGAAAGCGACTCGTGGGAACAAAAGAGCACGAACGAACTCTGGCTCGCAACCGGGGGCCTCGGAGGCCAAGAAAAAGTGCGATGAGGGTTCTGCGAAGACAATCTCGGGCGAGGCCTGGACGACCGTAAGGAACCGGAAAGCCAAACCACGCCCTGAGAAAGGACAAAGGACACCACCTGGGCAAGCCAAGAAGGCAAAAAGAAAAGGCAAGCCCAGAAACAGACGGGCCGCAACTTTCGTAGTTAGACCAGCCCAGAGAAAGAACTACGCCGAAGTCGTAGGAGCCATCCGGGGCGAGCTTCGGCCTGAAGATACAGGAACCGTCATACGCTCCGTCCGAAAAACCAAATCCGGGAGTGTACTTATCGAAACTGCACGTTGCGGCGATAAATCAGCGTTCATCCAAGCGATAGGAAGCGCTGTTGGAGAAGCGGGCGAAACCAAGCAGCTTACACGGCGAATGCGGATAGAGGTGCTGGGCATGGACTGTCTGGCAACCACCGAAGAAGTTGCCCAGGCTGTTAGGAAAGCTGCTGGCGGGGAAATGACGGGGCAGGTCCGTGTGTCTATTTTCTCGGCAAACCAGCGTGAACAGAAGATGGCAGCCATTGAAGTGGACGAAGCTGTTGGCGTCCTTTTACTAGCCAAGGGCAAGATCTGTATCGGCTGGCTGCAATGCAGGCTTAGACAGAGGGTAGGCAGCGATGCTTCAGGTGTCTAGGCTACGGACACCAAAAAGCAGACTGCGAAGGCCCTGATAGAAGCAGTGCTTGCTGGAAGTGCGGACAGAGTGGCCACCAGGCCTCGGCCTGCACGGGAACTCCAAAGTGCTTTTTATGCCAGTCAGAGAAGGTCGACCACCTTCCCGGGTCTGGAGCATGCAGCACCTTCAGGGAGGCACTCGCTGCCGCAAAGGCCAAACAGGCGCGCAAGTGACCAGGTTCATCCAAGGCAACCTGAACCGAAGCAGGTTAGCCGATAGTCTGCTGGACCAATTGGTTCTTGAAAGCAGAGCCAGCTATGCCATCATCAGCGAACCTTATAGAGTCAGGAGTGACTGGCACGTAGACTCAACAGGTGCTGCTGCGATCTGGATCCTAGACGCTGGCACCCACGTACGAAGCCGTGTTGTCGGAAACGGCTACGTACGCGTAACAGTGGCGCACACCACACTAGTGAGCTGCTACCTGTCCCCAAACGATCCAATTCAAGGGTTTAAAGATAAGCTAGAACTACTCGAAGACGATTTGCGTGAGGAAACCGGTAACGTGGTCGTCGCTGGAGATTTCAATGCTAGGGCTGTTGAGTGGGGAATGCCTCAGACTAACTCCAGAGGAAGGCTAGTGCTAGAAATGGCTGCCCGGCTCGGATTGGTCATTCTGAATACCGGCACGACCCCGACATATCGGCGACCAGGCTTTGGACACTCTATCCCTGATATTACATTAGTATCGGAAAACCTGCTGTCAAAGGCGGCTGGATGGAGGGTGATGGAGGATCTCACGGGTATTGACCATAACTACATCACCTTCCATCTTAATGACTCAGGGCAAAGTCGGACAGAGAGACCGCCCCGTATGAAAACAAAATGGGACGCCTCTAAGGTTGACGCTGCAAAGTTCTCCGCTGTTGTACAAGCGAGCGCACGACAGATAGTCGACAGTGCCGAAGCGGCGAACGCTACGGTAGAAGCCACCATGCGTTGTCTGAACAACGCATGCAAGACCTCAATGCCACGAAAAGGGCCTAGGAGAGGCAAAAAACAAGTGCACTGGTGGAGTAGCGAAATCGCCGAACTACGCAGGGTATGCCACAGAAAGCGAAGGCTGGCAACCCGTGCACGCAGCAGGCCTGACGCGCTAGAGCATGCGGAGGCATACAAAAGAGCAAAAAAGGTTCTCTGTGCCGCCATAAAGCAAAGCAAACTTGATAGCTGGAAAAAGCTTTGCAAAGAAGTTGATTGTGATCCTTGGGGACAAGGGTATAAAATAGTAATGGGGAAATTCCGCCCACCGAACCAAACGATGGATGAGGGGAAGATGCGAAGTATAGTAGATGCTCTGTTCCTCACTCGCACAAGCAGAGAGGGTGGCCACGTCACCCACGAAGGCCACGACGTGCAGCCGTTCAGTGAAGGTGAGCTAAAAGCGGCCCTACACAGAATGAAGCCCGGTAAAGCGCCAGGACCAGATGGGATACCAGCTGAAGCAATAAGACTGGCTGCTAAGAGCAGTCCTGAGTTGCTGTTGCACATGTATAACAAATGCCTGGAAGCCAGGATCTTTCCTACAAGGTGGAAGACAGCGCACCTCGTGCTAATCCCGAAAGGCAAGGGAGACCCGAACTCCCCGTCGTCTTTCCGACCATTATGCATGCTCGACACGGCCGGGAAAATGATGGAAAGCCTCCTTAAACAACGGCTGATAGCAGCCATTGACGATGGAGGTGGTCTGTCCCATCGGCAGCATGGGTTCCGGAAAGGTCACTCCACAATAGATGCCATAGCCGAGGTTATAAATGCGGTAAGGAAAGCCGAAACCGCGTGCCACCAAGTTAGGCCGGTTGTCTTACTGGTCACGCTGGACGTGAAAAATGCCTTCAATTCCGTCAGGTGGGACGATATGCTCGATGCGCTGAAACACTCTTTCAAGGTACCTCCTTATCTACTAGCCATATTAGGGGACTACCTAAAAGATCGCTGGCTCACGTACGAAACAAACCAAGGTCAGAGAAAGGTGAGGATAACAGGCGGAGCGGCCCAGGGATCGGTGTTAGGTCCCGACCTCTGGAATGCTTCGTATGACAGCCTCCTTCGTTTGCACATGCCAGATAGTGCTTTTCTTGTCGCTTTCGCAGACGACGTGGCTGCCGTAATTACAGCACGGAACTGCGAGCTGGCGCAGCTTAAATTAAACCAAGTAATGCGCAGTGTAAATAGATGGATGAGTGACCATGGACTTCAGCTCGCGACAGCGAAAACTGAGATCGTAATCCTCACGAAGAGACGAATTCCCACCATTACGAATATGATGGTTGGAGAACAACAAGTACAAACACGCAGCTCCACGAAATACCTTGGGGTGAGGCTAGATAGCAAACTAACCTTCTCGGAACACTTTCAAGGAGCCTGTGAGAAAACTGCACGGACCATAGGATACTTAAGTCGATTAATGGCAAACACAGGCGGGCCAAGGCCATGTATAAGAAAGTTGCTTGCTTCCGCTTCGGATTCTATACTCTTGTACGGTGCAGAGATTTGGGCGGATGCAATGAAATTCCGAAAGTATCGAGCAGCTATTACTTCTATCCAACGCAGAGGGGCGCTACGAATTGCCTCAGCTTACCGCACGGTATCCGCAGGCGCAGTTCTTGTTATTGCGGGAACCATACCGATACATCTTCTCGCTGAGGAGAGGAAATCAATTTACCACCTCCGAGGAGAAGTACGTAGAGATGTTGCTGCCGCGCAGGCGCGAAAAAATTCTATCCGACGCTGGCAACAGCAATGGAGCTGCAGCACTGCAGGCAAGTGGACCAGGGAACTGATTCCCGAGCTGGAGCCATGGTTAGAACGGCCACATGGAGAGGTCGACTTCTATCTGACACAGTTTTTAAGTGGCCACGGCTACTTCCGGGAATACCTCCACAGGATGGGCAAGGTTGAAAATCCGAATTGCTTATACTGTGGGCTCATAGACGACGTACGCCACACCTTTTTCGAATGCGATCACTTCGCACAGCAACGAAGAAGAGTGGAAGTAACACTAGGCGGCCTATCCCCGGGCAGTGTCATCCATAAAATGACCTGCGGAAATGACAGATGGGACATGGTCAGCAGATATGCAAGGACTATTCTCCTCGCTAAACGGCAAGATGGTTGCTTAGCCCAATAAAGTGAGAGTAGCCAAAGAGCTCACGTAGCGCGCTTCCGTGCCCGAAGTTATGCTAAACGCGGTCCCAGGTGCGGAAAATGCGCGGGCCGTGGGAGGTTAGGTTTTAGTGGGTAGACCATAAAGAAAAAGAAAGGGAGTCCTACACTCGGAGAGGCTCGCTGCTACAGAGAGTAGCACCGAGGCTTAACAACCCGGTTAGTGCATAAAGCATTTCCTCCTTCCACGTAACAAAAAAAAAAAAAAAAAAAAAAAAAATAATAATAATAATAATAATAATAATAATAAAGGGTAAATCAAACGTTATCGCTGATGCACTATCGCGTATTACAATGAATGAGATTAAAGAAGCTAACAAACAAATTTTAGCAGTACAGACGAGGGCAATGACAAAACAGGCAAACGACAAAAATTTACATAGGAAAACTGACAAAAACGACGAAAAACAACTTACTTTACACGTTTACGACAGATTTTCATTTAATTTTTCGAAAAAAGTTCCACGGATAAGATCTGAAATTACGTACGATAAAAATAATAAAACAACAAGTTTAAGAATTTTTGCACATATTAAACATAAAAAACTCGAGATACTTAGATTTGAGCTTGTTAACGAAATAATGACTTTAGAGAAATTAATTTCGAGGCTTAAATCAGAAAGCCGGCAAACGCAAAATTAAGCTGATTGAATGGCCTAAAAACGATATTTTGTTCGAACATTATACTATTAAAAATTTCAAAAATATTGGAAATAAAATTTTAAAATCATTAGAAATTATCTTAACAGATCCAGTGGAGATATTAACAGATGAGGATACAAAATTAAAGCTAATGAAAATTTACCATAACGATCCCATTTCTGGTGGACATTGCGGAATGCAAAGACTTTACGCAAAACTACGAACAAAATTTTATTGGAAATATATGACTCGTGATATATCGAGATATGTATTTCAAAAGTTGCAATGATTGTCTTTTAAACAAGGTTAAACCTAAAACAAAAAAAAAAACTTGTTTTAACACCAACTCCTTGTAAACCATTCGATATACTAGTAATCTGCACAACAGGACCCCTACCTGAGTCCAAATATGGTAACAAGTTCGCACTTACCATGATTTGCGACATGACCAAATACCTGGTAACAGTCACTGTGCCAGACAAATCGGCAAAAACAATTGCTTCAGCAATTTTTGAAGGATTCATTTTAACATACGGCACAATGAATGCCATAAAATCAGATTTAGGCACAGAATTTAAAAATGAGTTAATCGTAGAATTAACAAAACTTTTAAATATTAAACATAATTTTTCAACTGCATACCATCACGAAACTGTTGGTAAAATTGAACGTAATGATAGAGTTTTTAATGAATACTTACGTGCATATTCGAAAGATACTTTTTCTGATTGGGGTGTTTATTTAAAATACTTTACTTTCCTACACAATACTACGAGTAGCACAGTATTCGACAATCAATTTTCGTCTTTCGCGCTAGTCTTTGGGAAAAAGGCGACTTTGCCTAATGAATTAACAAAAGAAAAAATTGACCCAATCTATAATGTCAAAAACTATGCCAAAGAAGCTAAGTATAGAATGCAGAAAACGCACAAAATGGCACAAAACCTAATAAATAAAAATAAGTTACAAAGCAAAAATCTATATTACAAAACGGCCCGTCCGTTAGTTGTCAAAATCGGAGATAAAGTACTTTTACAGAAAGAACCACATCATCACACGAAAATATTTATCAAAGTCCGTTTATTATAACTAAAATTAACGAACCTAACGTAATTATTTTCGATGAAGTTAAAAACAAAGAAAAAGTAGTACATAAAAATCACCTAAGTAAAGTAAATTAACATTACTTTAATACCTTGATTAAACCTTAAATTGGGTTGAAAAAAAATCCACATTTTTTTAGCAATAATTTCATTTTCTTCATTTTTCAATAGCAACGAAGGCACAAAAATATATATAAAAGCAAAAAATATAACACACAATTTTGTACACCCAAATGAAGAAATGTAAATCATCAAAATTATTCATACGTGTGTAAGCTATCAAAAGTATAAGACAAGCTGAAAAACAAAAAAAAAATCTAAGTTAACTGCATATATAACATGTAAATATATTGATATTAAAATGTAAATATTGTACAAAGAAAAATTCAAACAAACAAACAAAAAAACATACAACAAACAGAATATTTTAAACAAAAATATAACTAAAATTCAAGTATTTTAGTTCTAAATTCTTTTTCAATCAGTAACAAAAATGGCTCCGAACAAACGAATTCAAAAAGGGAGGAATACCCTAATGTAAATATATTCCTTTGTCCTCAACAATTTTTACAAGTTTATGGGCAAGAAGAATGTGACAAAACTGATCACTTTGTCAATTCTTCTTTTCCCCAAAAAGGATGATGTAAGGGTAAATTCCCCATATCACCTTGCCACAGTAACATCTGGTAACACCGTTGCTATCAATGCTAAGATGTCATTGTGAATACCATAAACAGAAAGAATAAAAGACACGATAATATGTTATAAGCTATTATAAGGTAGCATGTAAGAAAGAATAAGATATATGTGGGGTGAAATATGAAAATGACGATTGGCAAGAGTGGCATCGGCATTTCATGTTTCACCACCATCATGATATACATTTTGGCAGCTAACCCGAACGCACGCCACTTGTGCAATTTTTAATTTAATATTTGTGTAACAAGTAAACTTTCTTTAATAAAAAGCTTAACGCCTCACCAAAAATACTACTTTTGATTTTAATGGATTTCTGGCGGAGAAGACCGCCCCGTAATTGAGGCAAGTAAGTAACATGGCGAAAATCTGGAGGCGGCGCCCTCCACGAGGACGGAATCAAGTAGGAGCCGATTTGGTGCCGGTAAGCGAGGGATTCGTTGGAGGCAATACTTCTATACAGCCCTCACTTGCGGAAAGGTGTTCCATCCAAATTTTGGTGCAGTTGGGAGGTCCCGTACAAAGTTGTGAAGAAGATCATACAAACCATTGTGAAACCACAAAATAGAAGGGTGGTTCATTTGGAGATGCCAGCAGCGGTTGGATCGAGAGATTTGTCTGATCGTGAAGATCAGACTTAGGTGGAGGGCAGTGTGACGAATATTAGCAACACTAAGGGATAATATCATCTCTAAGCCGATACTAAGCAGTCACTGGTATGTACATAAACAAATCAATCATTATGTCTACACATATGTACATACAAGCAGCGGAGAAGCAGAGGAGAGACACTCACAAACACATGCATATATCTGAGATATTCACAAAAGTATGCAATCATCGGTGGAAGTATTACTCACATATACACGCGCATATTTCTATGCGAGAAGCTATAAACGTGCATCTGTAGTTTATAGCTGATAATTTTATAGCTGGTAAACAAGTAGTAAATTCTAGAAGAAGAAACGCCTAGAAGTATGCGAACGAGACAGAAGAGACTATAAAAGGAGCGAAAGCTGAGTAAACAGCAATCAGTTTGTTTCGAACACGCTATCAATTTCGAAGTGAAGTTAATTGTGAAGTAATTTCAAAGCAGACTAATAAAGACCATTTTGCAATACAGATTATTGGAGTGTTGTATTCAACAGTTTAGCGATACGAACGTAAGCAAAAGGTTCCAAATAAGCGGTATTTCCCTAAATTCGTTACAATATTATAAAAAGTAAACACTTTTTCCCTGTCGCCGCTTGACGCTCAAACGCGTAAACGGATTTTAACCAAACTTACACACAGGTCAGGCATATGGCCCCGCATGGGGAAAGGGGGCGTGGCACCTCCCATACAAATGGGACCTTTCATACGCAATATCTTTAGAAGTATTAATGCTAGACTACTGAAATTTGGTAAGGCGTTATGCAAGGTAAGTTCATATCCCTACATCTATCCCCTTTTGAAATCGGAAAAGGGGAGTGGCACCTACTATACAAATGGGATTTTTCATACTCAATATCTATGAAACTACTAATGCTAGACTACTGAAATTTGGTAAGGCGTTATATAAGGTAAGTATCTATCCTTATTTTTTTTATTTTATTTATCTATCCTTATTTTTATCCCTTTTTGAAATCGCAAAAGGGGGTGTGGCACCTCCCATACAAATGGGATCTTTCATACTCAATATCTATGCAACTACTAATCCTAAACTACTGAAATTTGGTAAGGCGATATATAAGGTAAGTATCTATCCTTATTTTTTTTATTTTATTTATCTATCCTTATTTTTATCCCTTGTCTAAAATGGAAAAGGGGGCGTGGCACCTCCCATACAAATGGGATCTTTCATACTCAATATCTATGGAAGTATTAATGTTAGACTACTGAAAATTGGAAAGGCGTTATATAAGGTAAGTCCCTATCTCTATCCCTATCCCTATCCCCATCCCTATCAATTTCCCTATTGAACATATTTTTTGCCTTTTCCGCACTTTTGTTTTATTCCGTATACTTAATTTACGATAAGAAATTTCCTACATATCACTTATGTATATGTACATAAAATATTTAAAATTTCAAAATTGTTTCCAATCTATTTTGTTGCATGAATATTTTCGGTTCTACCTGTTCAGCAGGTAGCCTCCTGCTATTTCAAATTAAGAAAACTCATTCAAAGACATACATACATATGTACATAGAAATATTTAAAATTACAAATTTTTAATTGCGCTTTACTTTTTGCAATATTAAATAAAATTTATTTCACAAAGTCACTCTTAAAGTTTTCCTACTTCTACAAACGTGTTTATTTTAGTGAAAAGTGGTGTGATAAAAAAGAGAATTTATTTACGAGGTCACTCTTAAAGTTTTTGTGCTGCTACAAACGAGTTCCTTTTAGTGAGAAGTGGTGTGATAACAAAGAGCATTTATTCGACTAATCTTTTTTAAAGTTTTGGGCTGTTAGTTTTCGCGAAAAGTGAAGTGAATTACAAAATGCCTTCCAGGGCAAGTAGCACTATTGAACGTCGGTCGCGGAGAACACAAAATAGATCCAACGAAAGAGAACGTCAATCAGACGAAAAAGGGGAACATCACAATGCCATTGACAGGGAACGATATGCCAGGTCACGTCCAGGTCGACGCAACATTAATATTCCTTTGAGTGGTGCCGCATTTCAATATAACAACGATATCGATTATAGTTTGCATAAACTTGTGGTAATTGGCATTATGAACAATGTATTTCCATTTTGCTATGAACTAAAATTTAAAAGCGAAAAGCCTGGAATGTGTTGCGCCTCAGGAAAGGTTCGGCTAGAGAAATTGCAATGCCCACCAGAACCATTAGCAACACTAATTTCTGGTTCAACAGCGGAATCAAGACATTTTCTAGCCAATATACAAATGTACAATTCAAGTTTCCGAATGATTTCGTTTGGAGCTACCAATATAATAAGAGACAACTAATGCCAACGTTTCAAGGTAATTTCAGTGTACATAAAACATTTAAGATGAAACTTTTCACATGATAACGGAAATATTTTTTGCACTTATTTGCATTACCTTTACCTTTGACATAGACAAAACTTTCACACTAAAACTGTTTCTGTAAGTGCTTAGTGGAGACATAAGAAATTAACATCTAACTTTACTCAGCGTAAGAAGTTTGTTACATATACATTACATAATATATTTCAAATTAATAAAAGAAACAATTTTGTTTTATATTTTCCGTTCTACCTCTTTGGCAGTCACCCGCCTGCGATTTCAAATTAGGAAAACTTAAAAATATAGTTTTTTCATGAAATGTTTTTCAATCTTTTTTTGTCAAACAAAACCTGCGAATATCAAACCGTGGAGTGAAACCCACGGGTATAAGCCATAGATGTTAAGTAATGATTAGATAATGCTAATAATTGCTAATTAACCTTCATTTGCGAAATTCTGTAATTCATTAAATAATTAGAATTAGTTCAACTAATTCCCATTATATAATTGAAATTTTTATTCCAATGGTAAATCTAATTGCAATTAGTAGCCATTAGCAAAAAAAAATTGGTTTACCTTTACAATTAGAAATCTAATTGACTTATTCTTTAAAAATCAAATTCTGTGTGTTCCCTATGGATACGTATTTCCCACACTTCAGTCATCACCAAATTTTGGCTATAGGTTCCTTTGATCGCGTTCAAAAACAAATTCCTGGTGAAGTGACGAAATATAAATCGATCGACGCAGTTATAGATGAAGATCAAATTGTTAATTATCCAACTGAATTTCTAAACTCTTTAGAACCACCTGGATAGCCTGCTCATATATTAACTTTGAAAATTGGCCCACCAATCATGCTTCTTCGGGATTTAGACCCACCAAAATTGTGCAATGGAACCAGATTTTATGTTAAGAAATTAATGCCGATTGTAATCGAAGCAACAATCATCAGCGGTAAAAGCACAGGTGAAGATGTGCTCATACCACGTATCCCAATGATTCCTACAAATTTTCCATTCCATTTTAAGCTCTTAAAGTTTCCTGTACGCATTGCTTTTGCATTTACAATCAACAAAACATAAGGACAATCGCTTACTGTTGCAGGATAAAATTTAGAGAGTCCATGCTTCTCCCATGGCCAACTATATGTTGCTTGCTCTAGAGTTGGAACGCTAAAAAATTTGTTTATCCTTGCACCGAACGAATAAACCAAAAATATTGCGTACCCACTTGCATTAAAATAAGATACAATAATAAAATGTTTTAAACGAAATTTTCACCAAATATGCGTACATAATTCAATTCAATTTACAGAACAATAAACTAAATTGCCAACAAACAAAACAACAAAAATAACGCAACATTCATCCGATCTCGGGCGTTACAACGAACGCCGGGTAAAGCTAGTAATTTTTATAGATGTAAGTCGTCGGTTTAATAATTTTTTCGAGATAATTGAATTTAGCTTCTCGCAATAGTCGTAATAATTAGAGATTAAATTGAGTGAGATTTTGCCTTTGATATTATTATTTACGATCATAAGAATTCTGTTGAATTGTTAATAATAAAGAAATTGTACATTTTTGCGAAAGTTTCCAAATTTATTAATTCTAGTATCGTCTGTGGTCGAAATTCGACCAACTCTTATTTTTTTCAACTCAGTCTATGCATCCAGTGTTGGGGGTAGTGAAATAATGCGTTAATAGTTAAGCAGTGAGCGGAAATATAGCACACTGGTAGAACTTACTTAAATTTTTCATTAAGACATTGTAATTTTTATTGTATTTTCTTAAATTTTCTACAAAATTTTCAAATGTAATTATAACGTTTTGGTATGGAGCTCCTTAAACAAAAATATAAAAAATATATAAAATCAAAAGAAATTGACATATAATTAAGGTGAAATTACTTGACATTAAACTGAACAAGTAAGGAAGGTTAATTTCGGGTGTAACCGAACATTACATACTCAGTTGAGAGCTATGGTGACAACATAAGGGAAAATAACCATGTAGGAAAATGAACCGAGGGAAACCCTGGAATGTGTTTGTGTGACATGTGTATAAAATGAAAGGCATTAAAGAGTATTTTATGAGGGAGTGGGCCATAGTTCTATAGGTGGACGCCATTTAGGGATATCGCCATAAAGGTGGATCAGGGTTGACTCTAGAATTTGTTTGTACGATATGGGTATCAAATGAAAGGTGTAATGAGTATTTTAAAAGGGAGTAATCCTTAGTTCCATAGGTGGACGCCGTTTCGAGATATCTCCATAAAGGTGGAACAGGGGTGACCATAGAATTTGTTTGTACAATATGGGTATCAAAAGAAAGGTGTTAATAAGTATTTTAAATGGGAGTGATCCTTAGTTCCATAGGTGGACGCCGTTTCGAGATATCGCCACAAAGGTGGACCAGGGGTGACCCTAGAATTTGTTTGTACGATATGGGTATCAAATTAAAGGTAGTAATGAGGGTTTTAAAAGGGAGTGGTAGTTGTATAGGTGGTCGCCTTTTCGAGATGTCGCCATAAAGATGGACCAGGGGTGACTCTAGAATGCGTTTGTACAATATGGGTATCAAACGAAAGGTGTTAATGAGTATTTTAAAAGGGAGTGGGCCTTAGTTCTATAGGTGGACGCTTTTCGAGGCATCGCAATAAAGGTGGACCAGGGGTGACTCTAGACATTGTTTATACGATATGGGTATCAAATTGAAGGTATTAATGAGGGTTTTAAAAGGGAGTGGTGGTAGTTGTATAGGTAGTCGCCTTTTCGAGATATCGCCATAAAGGTGGACCAGGGGTGACTCTAGAATGCGTTTGTACAATATGGGTATCAAACGAAAGGTGTTAATGAGTATTTTTAAAGGGAGTGGGCTTTAGTTCTATAGGTGGACGCCTTTTCGAAATATCGCCATAAAAGTGGACCAGGGGTGACTCTAGAATGTGTTTGTACGATATGGGTATCAAATTAAAGGTATTAATTGGGGTTTTAAAAGGGCGTGGTGGTAGTTGTATAGGTGGTCGCCTTTTCGAGATATCGCCATAAAGGTGGACCAGGCGTGACTCTAGAATACGGTTGTACAATATGGGTATCAAACGAAAGGTGTTAATGAGTATTTTAAAAGGGAGTGGGCCTTAGTTCTATAGGTGGACGCTTTTCGAGGTATCGCAATAAAGGTGAACCAGGGGTGACTCTAGAATATGTTTGTACGATATGGGTATCAAATGAAAGGTGTTAATGACTATTTTAAAAGAGCGTGGGGCTTAGTTCTATAGGTGGAAGCCTTTTCGATATATCGCCATAAAGGTGGACCAGGGGTGACTCTAGAACCTGTTTGTACGATATTAGTATCAAATTAAAGGTATTAATGAGAGTTTTAAAAAGGAGTGGTGGTAGTTGTATATGTGAAGGCGTTTTCCAGATATCGACCAAAATGTGGACCAGGGTGACCCAAGACATCATCTGTTGGATACCGCTAATTTATTTATGTACTAGCCTTTACCCGCGGCCCCGTCCGCAAAGAGAAATTTAAATATATGGGCTATTCGCGTTAGCCTGCTTATCAAGTTATCTGTTTAAAATTTTGTTTTCTGTCTAATGCATTTTATTTTTGTAATTGAGTAAAAAAAAAGGACTAAATGAGCTGATAACCTGATAGGATCCCAAATGATGGCGAAATTATCCAGAAAAAGCTACGAAATGACCCCCACGCTATCGCGGACGGATCCCGAAAACCATCCAGAAATGCCACGAAAGGGTCTCCAAAAGTTCCCGGAATATTCCCAAAAAAAAAACCCGAAATGACAACGACACGATTCTAGACGTATCCAGAGAACCACACAGAAATGATCCCTGAAGGTGTTCCAAAATGATCCCGAAAAGGTTCCGAAATGACCCTGAAGGGTTCCCGGGCGGATCTCAAAAACGATCCAGAAAATATCCAGGAAGGGTCCCTAAATTATCCCGACATACTCCAGAAAAAGTTCCGAAATGGCTCCGAGGGGATCCACGACGGATCGCGAAAACCATACAGAAATGATTCTGGAAGTGTCCCAAAATTATCCCGAAATAGTCCGGAAATGACCCAGATGGGATCCCGCACAGATCCAAAAATGATCCCGGAAGGGTCCAAAAACTATCCCGGAAAAGTAACAAAAAATCCCGAAATGGCTCCTATGGCATCCCGGACGGATCCAGAAATGATCTCGGAAGGGTCCCCAAATGATCCCAAAATGGTCCCGAAATGACCCTGATGGATCCGGCAAACCATCAAGAAATTATGCCGGAAGGGTCCCCAAATGATCCCGAAATAAAACAGAAAAAGTCACGAAACGACCCCTAGAGGATCCCCAAATGATCCCGTATTTGCCCCGAAAAGGTTTCGAAATAACCCGACGGGATCCCGGACAAATCCCGAAAACCATCCAGAAATGATGCCGGAAGGGATCCCAAATGATTCCGAAAAAGTCCCGCAATGATTCCGACGGGATCCCGAACGGATACCGAAAATCATCCAGAAGTGATGCCGGAAAGGTCCTCAAATGATCACCAAATAGTCCCGAAATGACCCTTAAGGGATCCTGGACGGACCCCGTAAACCATCCAGAAATGATCCCGATATAGTCCCGAAGAAGTCCCGAAATGACCCTGACGGGATCTCGAACTCATCCCCAAATGACCCTGACGGGATCCCTGACAGATCCCGACATCCATCCAGAAATGATCTTGGGAGGGACCCCAAATGATCCCGAAAAAGTCCCGCAATGATTCCGACGGGATCCTGAACGGATACCGAAAACCATCCAGAAGTGATGCCGGAAAGGTCCTCAAATGATCACCTAATAGTCCCAAAATGACCCTGACGGCATCCCGGACTGATCCCGAAATCCATCCAGAAATGATCTTGGGAAGGTCCCAAAATGATCCCGAAAAAGTCTCGGAAAAGTCCAGAAATTACCCTGACGGGTTCCCGGACGAATCCTGAAAGCCATCCTTAAATGATCCCGAAAAAGACCCGAAATGACCCTGACAGGACCCCGAAAGGATCCCGAAAACTATCCAGAAATGATGTCGGAAAGATCCTCAAATGATCTCCTAATAGTTCCGAAAAGACCCTGACGGGATCCCGAACGGATCCCGACAACTATCTAGAAATGATGCCGAAAGGGCCCGCAAATGATCCCGTATTAGTCGAGAAAAAGTCCCGAAATGACCCCGACGGGATGCCGGACGAATCCTAAAAACCATCCAGAAATGATGCCGGAAGGGACCCCAAATGATCCCGAAAAAGGTCCGCAATTATTCCGACGGGATTCTGAACGGATGCCGAAGACCATGCAGAAGTGATGCCGGAAAGGTCCTCAAATGATCACCTAATAGTCCCAAAATGACCCTGGCGGCATCCCGGACAGATCCCGAAATCCATCTGGAAATGATCTTGGGAGGGTCCCAAAATGATCCCGAAATAGTCTCGGAAAAGTCCAGAAATTACCCTGACGGGATCCCGGACGAATCCTGAAGACTACTCTTAAATGTTGCCGAAAAAGACCCGAAATGACCCTGATGGGACCCCGAAAGGATGCCGAAAACTATCCAGAAATGATGCCGGAAAGGTCCTCAAATGATCTCCTAATAGTTCGAAAAGACCTTGACGGGATCCCGAACGGATTCCGACAACTATCTAGAAATGATGCCGAAAGGGCCCGCAAATGATCCCGTATTAGTCGAGCAAAAGTCCCGAAATGACCCCGACGGGATGCCGGACGAATCCCAAAAACCATCCAGAAATGAAGGAAGTGACCCCAAATGATCCCGAAAAAGTCCCGCAATTATTCGGACGGGATCCTGAACGGATACCGAAAACCATCCATTAGTGATGCCGAAAAGGTCCTCAAATGATCACCTAACAGTCCCAAAATGACCCTGACGGCATCCCGGACAGATCCCGAAATCCATCCAGAAATGATCTTGGGATGGTCCCAAAATGATCCCGAAATAGTCTCGGAAAAGTCCAGAAATTACCCTGACGGGTTCCCGGACGAATCCTGAAAGCCATCCTTAAATGATCCCGAAAAAGTCCCGAAATGACCCTGACGGGATCCCGAAAGGATTCCGAAAACTATCCAGAAATGATGCCGTAAAGGTCCTCAAATGATCCCCTAATAGTCCCGAAATGACCGTAACGGGATCCCGAACGGATCCCGACAACTATCCAGAAATGATGCCGAAAGGGTTCCCAAATGATCCCGTATTAGTCGCGAAAAAGTCCCGAAATGACCCCGATGGGATTCCGGACGGATCCCGAAAACCTTCCAGAAATGATGCCGGAAGAGCCCCCAAATGATCCCGAAAAAGTCCCCAAATGACCCCGACGAGATCCCGGAAGGATCCCGAAAACCATGCAGAAATGATGCCGGAAGAGCCCCCAAATGATCCCGAAAAAGTCCCCAAATGACCTCGACGAGATCCGGGACGGATCCCGAAAACCATCCAGAAATGATGGCGAAAGGGTTCCCAAATAATCCCGTATTAGTCGCGAAAAAGTCCCGAAATGACCCCGACGGGATCCCGCACGGATCCCGAAAACCATCCAGAAATGATGCCGGAAGAACCCCTAAATGATCCCGAAAAAGTCCCCAAATGACCCGGCGGATCATCCCGAACGGATCCCGAAAACTATACAGAAATGATCCCGGAAGGGTCCGAAAATGATCCCGAAATAGTCCCGAAAAAGTCCCGAAATTACCCCGGAGGGATCCCGGACCGATCCCGAAAACCATCCATATGACCCTTACGGGATTACAAATAAGGTGAAGCTAATTATAAAACCATGTTAATAAGGCAGCAGGTGCATTGGAGCGAATGAAAAGTTACATATAAACATACAGGTAAAGCTAATAAAAGCGTGCTAATAAAAACCATTGAAGGAGGGCGGATGGCGGGAGGAGAAGAAGAGGACCACTGATCGTTTTTCCAAAATTGTTTAGATCTCGATCTGTATGTACCAGATACCAAAGACTATTGATTTAGGAGAAAATGTATATTGAGTTATAACAATTTATAGATTTTACATCAGAGGAGGAGAGAAGGGGGAGAGCGGGGCGGAGATTGTCACTGCTCATTTTGTAAGCCCTCGATTTAATTGACCCATTGAGTCTGTAATATTGGTGAAGGCCGGTATACGTAAAGTTAAAATGTGTAAAAATAATTAAAAAGTAATTGTTCGAAGGAGTCGGGGAACCCCACCCCCCTTTCCATGTTCGAAAAAAATTTCGCTAGTAGACTATTGTCTGTGTCCCAAATTTCATCAAAATCCGTGTAGCCATTCTGGCGTGATTCAGTCGCAAAGACGAAAAAATATAATAATTAAATTATAACTGTTCCTAGGGGGCGGGGACACCGCCCTTTTCAATAATATATAGCTAGTAGATCCTTCTAGACTATTGGCTATATGTGTGCAAAATTTCATCCAAATCGGTCCAGCCGTTCTTGCGTGATTGAGTCACAAAGACAAACGTCTGGACAAACATCCAAACATCCAAACTTTCCCATTTATAATATACTAGCCTTTACCCGCGGCCCCGTCCGCAAGGAGAAAATAAAATATATGTGCTATTCACGTTAGCCTGCTTATCAAGTTGTCTGTTTAAAAATTTTTTCTGTCAATGTATTTTATTTTTTAATACAGTAAAAAAAAGAACTAACTGAGCTGATGGGCACGCTTACATGGATAGTACAATACACTTTTTTCGAATTAAAAAAAATACATTTTGTTTCTAAGTTAAATTAATTGATATGACAAGGGTGAAAGAATTACTACTCATAGAACAAAGGAGTGAAACTACAATTAGCTAAAACCAAAAAGAAGTTTTTAAATGAAAGCAGTGTTGCTTTTTCGTTGGTTAAAATATTACAAAAATTTTAATTATAGTTGTAATAGTTCGTTACAGGATTCATTTAAAAATAGAACGAAAAAGCTGTGATATATTAAAGATAAAACATACCGAATTTTAATTACGAATAATTTGCCGTAAATCCACGGCCATGTGTGCTGAATTACCGGTTTCGAAGAGACCTAAAATGATCCCGGAAGTGTCCCTAAATGACACCAAATAGTCACGAAATGATGCCGACGGGATCCTGGACAAATCTCGAAAACTATCCAGAAATGATGCCGGAAGGGTCCCAAAATATTCCCGAAGTAGTCACGAAAAGTCCCGAAATGACCCTGACGGGATCCCGGACGGATCCCGAAAACCATCCAGATTTGATTCCTGAACGGTCCGCAAATGATCCCGATATAGTCCGAAAAAGTCCCGAAAAAACTCTGACGGGATCCCGGACAAATCCCGAAAATCGCTCAGAAATTATCCCGGAGGAGTCCCAAAATGATTCCGAAATAGTAGTCACGAAAAAGGCCCGAAATGACCCTGACGGGATCCCGAAAACCATCCTGAAATGACTCTGGAGGGATCCCCGAATGATCCCGGAAAAGTCCACAAACCATCAAGAATTGATCTCTGAAGGTTCCGCAAATGATCCCGAAATAGTCCCGAAAGTCACGAAAAACTCAGACCCATCCCGAAAATCATGAAGAAATTATCCTGGAAGGGTCCCAAAATTACCCCGAAATAACTCCGACGGGATCCCGGGCAGATCCCGAAAATCATCCAGAACTGAGCTCTGAAACGTCCGCAAATAATCCAGAAATAGTCCGGAAAAAGTCCCGAAAAAACTCCGTCAGGATCCCGGACAGATCCCGAAAATCACCCAGAAATTATGCCGGAGGGGTCCCAAAATGATTCCGAAATAGTCTCGAAAAAGTCCCGAAATGACCTTGAGGGGATCCCAGACCGATACCGAAAACCATCCAGAATTGATCTCTAAAGGGTCCGCAATTTATCCCAGATAAAGTCGCGAAAAAACTACCAAGGGATCCCGAACAGATCCCGAAAATCATAGAGAAATTATCCCGGAAGGGTCCCAAAATGATCCCGAAATAGTCCCGAAAAGGCGCGAAATAACCCTGACGGGATCCCGGACGGATCCCGAAGACCACCCAGAAATGATCTTTAAGGGCAACTGACCCCGAAATAGTCGTGAAAAAGTCCCGAAATTACCCCGACGGGATCCCGAAAGCCATCCAGAAATTATCCCTGAAGGATCCCCAAATGATCCAAGAACAGTCTCGAAATTCCCTGACATTTTCCCGAAAAAGTAAAAAAATAAACTCGACGGGATCTCGGACGGATCCCGAAAACGATCCAGAAATGATGCCGGAAGGGACCCCAAATGATCACGAAAAATTCCCGAAATTCCCCCGATGGGATCCTGGACGGATCCCGGATCATCCAGAAATGATGCCGGTTGGTACCCCAAAATGATCCCGAAATAGGCCAGAAATGACCCCGTCGGGATCCCGGACGGATCCCCAAAAGTATACAGAAATGATGTTGGAAGGTGAAATGATCCCCTTAAAGAAAGATGAAAAATGAAATGATCCCCTTATAGTTCCGAAATGATCCTGACGGGATTCCCGATGGATCCCGGAAACTATCCAGAAATGATGCCGGAAAGGTTCCCAAGTTATCCCCAAATAGTCCCAAAATTACCCTGACGGTATCCCGGACGGATCACCAAAACCATCCGGAAATGATGGCGAAAGGGTCCCCAAATGATCCCGCATTAGTCGCGGGTTCCGAAATGACCCTGACGGGATCCCCGAAGGATCCCGGAAACTATCCAGAAATGATGCCGGAAAGGTTCCCAAGTTATCCCCAAATAGTCCCGAAATTACCCTGACGGTATCCCGGACGGATACCGAAAACCATCTAGAAAAGTGGCCGGAAGATACCCCAAATGATCCCGAAAAAGTCCTGAAATGATCCAGACGGGATCCCGGACGAATCCCGAAAACTATCCATCTAGGTACCCCAAATGATCCCGAAATAGTCCCGAAATGATCCCGACGGGATTCCGGACGGATCCCGAAAACCAACCAGAAATGATGCCGGTAGGTACCCCAAATGGTCCCGATATGACCCCGTCGGTATCCCGAACGGATCCCTAAAACTATCCAGAAATGATGCCGAAAGGGTCCCCAAATGATCCTGTATTAGTCGAGAAAAATTTCCGAAATGAATCCGACGGGATCCCGGACGGATCCCGAAAACCATCTAGAATTGATACCGGAAGGTACCCCAAATGATGCCGAAATAGTCCCGAAATGACATTGACGGGATCCCGGACGGATCCCGAAAACCATCTAGAAATGATGCCGGAAGAGACCCCAAATGATCCCGCAAAGGTCCCAAAATGACCCCGACAGGATCCCGGACGGATCCCGAAAACCATCCAGAAATGATGCCGGAGGAGACCCCAAATGATCCCGCTAAAGTCCCAAAATGACCCCGACAGGGTCCCGGACGGATCCCGTAAACCATCCAGAAATGATGCCGGAAGAGACCCCAAATGATCCCGCAAAAGTCCCAAAATGACCCCGACAGGATCCCGGACGGATCCCGAAAACCATCCAGAAATGATGCCGGGAGAGACCCCAAATGATCCCGCAAAAGTCCCAAAATGATCCCGACAGGATCCCGGACGGATCCCGTAAACCATCCAGAAATTATGCCGGAAGAGAACCCAAATGATCCCGCAAAAGGCCCAAAATGACCCCGACAGGATCCCAGACGGATCCCGTAAACCATCCAGAAATGATGCCGGAAGAGACCCCAAATGATCCCGCAAAAGTCCCAAAATGACCCCGACAGGATCCCGGACGGATCCCGAAAACCATCCAGAAATGATGCCGGAAGAGACCCCAAATGATCCCGCGAAAGTCCCAAAATGACCCCGACAGGATCCCGGACGGATCCCGAAAACCATCCAGAAATGATGCCGGAATGGACCCCAAATGGTCCCGAAATGACACCGACGGGATCCCGGACGGATACCGAAAACCATCCAGAAATGATGCCGGCAGGTACCCCAAATTATCCCGAAATAGTCCCGAAATGCCCCTGACGGGATCGCGGACGGATCCCGAAAACCATCCAGAAATGATGCCGATAGGGTCCCCAAATGATCCTGTATTAGTCGAGAAAAAATTCCGAAATGACTCCGACGGGATCCCGGACGGATCCCGAAAACCATCTAGAATTGATACCGGAAGGTACCCCAAATGATGCCGAAATAGTCCCGAAATGACATCGACGGGATCCCGGACGGATCCCGAAAACCATCCAGAAATGATGCCGGAGGAGACCCCAAATGATCCCGCTAAAGTCCCAAAATGACCCCGACAGGGTCCCGGACGGATCCCGTAAACCATCCAGAAATGATGCCGGAAGAGACCCCAAATGATCCCGCAAAAGTCCCAAAATGACCCCGACAGGATCCCGGACGGATCCCGTAAACCATCCAGAAATGATGCCGGAACAGACCCCAAATGATCCCGCAAAAGTCCCAAAATGACCCCGACAGGATCCCGGACGGATCCCGAAAACCATCCAGAAATGATGCCGGGATAGACCCCAATTGATCCCGCAAAAGTCCCAAAATGACCCCGACTGTATCCCGGACGGATCCCGTAAACCATCCAGAAATGATGCCGGAGGAGACCCCAAATGACCCCGCTAAAGTCCCAAAATGACCCCGACAGGGTCCCGGACGGATCCCTTAAACCATCCAGAAATGATGCCGGAAGAGACTATATCAACATTCAAGTTGATATTTTAAAAAACTTTTTATTTTGATTTTAAATATAAAAATCTATTTTTGTTTATTTTTGAGTTTAGATATTTTCCAACTAATTAGAATTTTCTTTTTTTGAAGTTATTCAAAATTTTAAGTTAACACGAAAACTCAATTAAAATTATTTTAAAAATTAAAGTAAAGAGTACAAAGTAGTTAACACTATATTTACTCCCCCTCCAAGAAAATTTGAAACAAACAAATTATTAATTAATATTAAATGTAACCTTTTTTTTGTTTTTTGTTGTTTAATGTATTTGTATTTAAATTAGTGTTAATAAGTATGTTTGCTGGTTTAAGTAAATCAATTGAAATATTTTTAATAGTATTATTGTATTGAATTGTAAATGTTTTATGTTTCTTAGATATAACTTTAAAAGGTCCTTCATAAGGTGATTCTAAATTAGATTTACGAAGAACTTTAACAAAAACATACTCACAATTTTCTAATTGTTTAGGAACGAAAACATTTTCTTTGTTATGATGAAAAACTTTAGAACGAACAAGTGAAAAATATTCTCTTATTTTATGAAGAGCGTCATTAGAAAAATCATGTTCTTTATTATTATTTGAAATAATTAATTCACCAGGTATTCTAAGTGTTTGGCCATAAACAAGTTCAGCAGATGAACATTTTAAATCTTCTTTAATAGAAGTTCGTAAACCAAGTAGAATGAATGGTAAAATGTCAGACCAATGAACCGAGTCGTTTGATGCTATAATTGCTGCTTTTAAAGTTCGATGAAATCTCTCTATCATGCCATTTGCTTGGGGATGGTAAGGAGATGTATGAATTTTATGAGAACCTAAAAGTTTAGTTAATTCTGTAAAAAATTTTGAGGTGAATTGTGAACCTTGATCTACTGTAATATTTAATGGTATACCAAATCGTGGTATATAATTTTGAATAAAAGTTTTTACTATAGTATTTGTTGAAATATCTTTAAGCGGATAAGCTTCAGGCCAACGTGAAAATCTGTCAATAATTGTTAAAATATAACAATTTCCATTTGAAACTGGAAGAGGTCCAACAATATCCATATGAATATGTTCAAAACGGCCTGATGGTATTTGAATTTTTTGGATAGGAGATTTAGTATGTCTTGAAATTTTGGATTTTTGACAATTGATGCAAGATGAAGTCCAATCGTTAATCTCTTTACGCATGTTAGGCCAATAATATTTATTTTGAATTAATTTTCTAGTTGTTCTTATACTTGGATGAGATAATGAGTGAATTTTGTCAAATATAATTCTTCTCATAGAATGTGGAACATAAGGTCGAAAAGGTTGTAGAGAAACATCACACCATATATTTAAATTAATAACTGGAATATGAATTTCCTTTAAATTATTTTTAGAATTTTGATCAGAAATGGTTTTTTGTAAAAATGTATCAGTTTGCTGTTCTTTATATAAAGTTTCTAAATTTATATCTTGAGTTGAAATTGCATTTATTTCTGGAATACGGGAAAGTGTGTCGGCAACTATGTTGTCTTTTCCACGTATATATTGAATATCATTTGTAAATTGAGCAATATATTCAAGATGACGTAGTTGACGAGGAGATCTATCTACTTTAGAATTTAGAACATGAATTAAAGGTTTATGATCAGTATAAATTGTAAAAGTTCTACCTTCAAGAAAATGTTTAAAATGTTTAATTGAATTATAAATTGCTAAAAGTTCACGATCAAATGTTGAATATTTAGTTTCTGTTGTAGTTAATTTTCTTGAAAAATAAGCTAAGGGTTCTAGTATATTATTGCTAGTTTGTTGAAGAACTGCTCCAATAGCAACATTTGATGCATCTACTGCTAATGATAAAGTACCATTTTTGTCGAAATGTGTAAGTAAAGTATTTTTAGCAAAAAGTTTTTTAACATTTTCGAAAGCTGTTGTGGTTTCATTTGTCCAATTTAATTGTTTGAGTTTGTTTTTAATTGCATGTGTTAACATTTCATGCAGAGGACTAAGTTCTGTTGCTAACATTTTAATATATCTGTGATAGTAATTTATCATACCTAAAAATTTTTGTAATTTATTTATAGAAATTGGTTTTTCAAAATTTGTTATGATTTCAATTCTATCTAAAGATGGTTTAATACCTTCGCCTGAAATTTCGTAACTTAAAAAATTTAATTTATTTACACCGAGAGTACATTTTGAAGGTTTGATATTTAAATTATATTCTTCAAGTCTTTTGAAAACTGATTTTAAATGATTTATATGTTGATCTTCATTATCACTGGCAATAAGAATGTCATCAATGTATGTAAATACAAAATCGAAATCAGAAAATACTTCATTAATAAAGTGTTGGAAAGTTTGAGCACTGTTTCGTAAACCGAAAGGCATTCTTACGAATTCAAACATTCCAAAAGGGGTAGTTATTGCAGTTTTATGAATGTCTTCTTCTGCCATTGGAATTTGGTGGTAGGCACGCACAAGATCAATTTTGGAAAAAAATTGTTTGTTTTTTAAATCAATTGTTAAATCGTGAATATGTGGTAAAGGATACCGATCTGGTGTAGTAATAAAATTAAGTCTTCGATAGTCTCCGCAAGGTCTCCAATCATTTGGTTCTTTTTTAGGAACGAGATGAAGTGGAGATGCAATAGGAGAATTTGAGGGTCTGCATATACCCGTTTTAACTAAAAATTCAAATTCAGCTTTAGCAATTTTAAGTTTGATTGGATCAAGACGTCTGGGTTTCGAAAATGGTAAAATACCTTTTGTTTCTATCCTGTGAACCGTATGGTGTTTAACTTTTTTAGTATAATCTGGTTCACAGGTAATAGATGGAAATTCATTAAGTAATTTTGAAAACTTATTTTCGACAATAGGAATTTTGAGTGAGAAAATATCAGAAAATCCAGAAGATCCAGTAACTTTAATTTTTGTAGTAGAATCCATTATTTCTTTATTTTTAATATTGACAATAATTCCGAATTTTTCTAAAAAGTTTGCTCCTAAAATTGGTGTATCAATATTCGCAATAATGAATGGAAATTCAAAATCTCTTCTTAAACCTAAATCAATTTTAAGTAGTTTTGTACCGAAAGTTTCAATTGAAGAGCCGTTTGCTGCGGTCAAAGTAAGATCCGAATTTCTTTTATAAATTTTAAATTTAGAAAAAGGAATAACTGATACAACTGCACCTGTATCGATAAGAAAATTAAGTTTATTGAATTTATCAAATATGAATAGGCGACGAGTAGGTTTAATAATAGTTCCATTATCCGTCACCGTCATAATGGATCGTTTCAGTTTAAATTTTGTTCGGAATTTGAATTATGATTTTGATTAAAATTGCATGGGGGTATACATTTAAGAGCGTTATTCTTAAATTTTTTGTGATACCAACAAATATTTGTTTGTGAAGTAAAATTACGATTGTTTGAAAAATTTCTTGATTTTGAAAAATTTCGAGATTTAAATCTATTTCTATCTTTAGATCTTGAACGGATTTGTAATTGATTAATATCATTAGAAATTTTATTTAAATTTTGAAAAATAGCCGTGGTTAATTCAGTTAAATTTTTAACGCATTGTTCTAAAATATTATTATTTATACTTGAGATTACAGGAGATTTGGAAGAATGACGTTTGTTGATTAAATCAAAAAGTTTGTCAGCTAAAATAATTATTTCATCTCTGTTTTGATTATTATTGGAAGTCAAATGAATTTGTATTTCTTGTGGTAATTTACGAATCCACAATTTAAAGAGTAATTCTTGGTTAACTATGGAGGCAGAACCTATAAGTGATTTCATAAATCTGAATAATTCAGATGGTGAACGATCACCAAGTTCAGTTTTTGAAAATAATTGTTCTAATCGTTTTTCTTCGCTAAGAGAAAATCTTTCACATAGAACTTTTTTGATTGTATCATATTTATTAAAAAGAGGAGGAGGGTTAATAACATCTAAAATTTTAGATATAGTATCTCGTTGAAGAGTAATTAGAACATTTTGAAATTTTAAATTGTCATCATTGATATTGTTAATTTCAAATTGTCCTTCAACAAGCAAAAACCAGGCATCAGGACAATCTTGCCAAAATTGTGGTAATTTAATAGATTTAGTAGAAGGAAAATTTGTAAAGTTATCTTGTGTTGAAGTATTTTGTGTTGTATTAGAGATGTTGTTTTGTGTTGTATTAATGTTAGAATTTTGAGTTGTACTGTGAGTCATGATGTTATTTGTATGGTTGATATTTTGATTTTCTGCATTTGTAAATTTACGAGTTCGTATTGGTGAACGTAGAACCATATGAAAAAAAAAAATAAAATAAAATAAAATGAAAAATTTGAAAATTAGGAAATATTTAAGATTTTTTTTGGAAAGGGAGTTAACAATTTAAATAAAATATTTAATTTTATATAAAAAATAAGTAAATTTAAATAATTGTTAAAATATAAAAATAATCTTAAAATAAATTTGAAAGTTAAAAGGTTTAAAATTTTAATTTAAATTATAATTGAAAAAATTTAAATTTAATATTAGAATAAAAATTATACTTACATAAATTTAAATTTAATAAAAAAATATTAAAATTAATAAGTAGTTGATTGATGATTGTTTAAAAAATATCTTGAAATTAATATCTGGATTGTTTGATATCGTAATGCTTTTAAAATATGCAATGGCTTTGTTGTTTTATTTGTAAATCTCTTAATTTTCATCGTGATGTCTTCATTTTAAATCTGTTCTTGTGTGTATTGCGTGCAAAATTGTTGTTGTGGTTTGGATAACCCAATCGCTGCTGTAACTTCAATTGACACTGCAACTATGTCTTCTTAGTCTTCAGAGAGTGTTGAAGGGTATATTTTTGTTGAGTTAATTTGCAAATATGGTGGGGGTGGATATTGAAAATTGCATATCAATTTATCTTGTATGTAATTTTAGTATACATCCAGTAAATCCTGTATAATATTCATAATTTTCGTGTCCAAATAAATTATGTGTAGAAAATTTATCAGTAATCTGCTTCATAATTTTTGTGATAATCTTAAGTTTAAGTAAATTTTTATAGGTGTCGTTTTGCTATCACTGACGTATGACTGAAAGAAACTCGATGCAACTTAAATGCTCAGCGCCTCGCTGGTCATGCACGTCCTGGTTTGTGTTGCATGGGTGGTAATAAAATCGAATGTACCAAAGAGTAAAACTAATAAACGTTGAGTATATTCCGGTAGTGATGTAAATAATTAGATCGTCCAAAATTTCATTAGGTATTTTACGTAGAAATCTTTTTGAGTGCACTTGTAATTACATAAACGGAGTAATTGTCCATATTGACTAAACGGCCAGTTTGCAGAAAATGTATTGACTTTTATAGTACCATTATGATTCGAGCGGGATCGCCAATATATCAACATTCAAGTTGATATTTTAAAAAACTTTTTATTTTGATTTTAAATATAAAAATCTATTTTTGTTTATTTTTGAGTTTAGATATTTTCCAACTAATTAGAATTTTCTTTTTTTGAAGTTATTCAAAATTTTAAGTTAACACGAAAACTCAATTAAAATTATTTTAAAAATTAAAGTAAAGAGTACAAAGTAGTTAACACTATAGAGACCCCAAATGATCCCGCAAAAGTCCCAAAATGACCCCGACAGGATCCAGGACGGATCCCGTTAACCATCCAGAAATGATGCCGGAAGAGACCCCAAATGATCCCGCAAAAGTCCCAAAATGACCCCGACAGGATCCCGGACGGATCCCGTAAACTATCCAGAAATGATGCCGGAAGAGACCCCAAATGATCCCGCAAAAGTCCCAAAATGACCGCGACAGGATCCCGGACGGATCCCGTAAACCATCCAGAAATGATGCCGGAGGAGACCCCAAATGATCCCGCAAGTCTCAAAATGACCCCGACGGGATCCCGGACGGGTCCCGTAAACCATCCAGAAATGATGCCGAAAGGTTCCCCAAATGATCCTGTATTAGTCGAGAAAAAGTTCCGAAATGATGCAGGCAGGTACCCCAAATTATCCCGAAATAGTCCCGAAATGACCCTGAACGGATCGCGGACGGATCTCGAAAACCATCCAGGATTGATTACGGAAAGGACCCAAACTGACCCCGAAAAAGTCCCCTAATGATCCCGAAATAGCCCCGAAATGGTCCCGATGGGATCCCGGACGGATCCCTAAAACCATCCAGGATTGATTACGGAAAGGACCCAAACTGACCCCGAAAAAGTCCCGTAATGATCCCGGAAACCATCAAGAATTTATCTCTCGAAGGTACGCAAATGATCCCGAAAGTACCCCGACGTGATCCCGGACGGATCCCGAAAACCATCCAGAAATGATGCCAGAAGTGTCCCCAAATGATCGCGAAATAGTCCCGAAATGATTCCGGAATAGTCCCGAAAATGTCCCAAAATAACCCCAACGGGATCCCGGACGGATCCCGAAAACTATACAGAAATGATCCCGAAATAGTCCCGAAAAAGTCCCGAAATTACCCCGGCGTAATCCCGGACCGATCCCGAAAACCATCCAGAAATGATCCCGGAGGGTCTCGATATGACCCTTACGGGATTACAAATAAGGTGAAGCTAATTATAAAACCATGTTAATAAGGCAGCAGGCGCATTGGAGCGAATAAAAAGTTACATAGAAACATACAGGTAAAGCTAATAAAAGCGTGCTAATAAAAACAATTGATGGAGGGCGGATGGCGGGAGTAGAGGAGAGGACCACTGATCGTTCCTCCAAAATTGTCTAGATCTCGTTCTGTATGTACCAGATACCAAAAACTATTGATTTAGGAGAAAATTTATATTGAGTTATAACAATTTATAGATTTTACACCGGAGGGGGTGATAAAGGGGGGCGGGGCGGAGGGTGTCACTGCTTACTTTGTAAGCCCTCGACTTATTTGACCCCTTGAGTCTGTGATATTGGTGAAGGCCAGTATACGTAAAGTTATAATGTGTAAAAATTATTGAAAAATAATTTCACGAAGGGGTCGTGGGACCCCCACGCCTCTTTCCCTGTTCGAAAAAAAATTCGATAGTAGACTACTGTCTGTGTCCCAAATTTCATCAAAATCCGTGTAGCCATTCTGGCGTGATTCAGTCGCAAAGACGAAAAAATATAATAATTAAATTATAACTGTTCCTAGGGGACGGGGACCACGCCCCTTTTCAAAAATATATAGTTAGTAGATCCTTCTAGACTATTGGCTATATGTGTGCAAAATTTCATCCAAATCGGTCCAGCCGTTCTTGTGTGATTGAGTCACAAAGACAAACGTCTGGACAAACATCCAAACATCCAAACATCCAAACATCCAAACATCTTCACATCCAAACTTTGCCATTTATAATATAATATTAGATTAGATATTAGATATTAGATTAGATGTAATACCTGCAAAGATTTCAAGGGTTTTTTATTTCGCCCTGCAGAAATTTTTCATTTTCTTCTATTTAATAAGGTAGGTGTCACAACCATTTTACAGAGTTTTTTCTAAAGTTATATTTCGCGTCAATAAACCAATCCAATTACCATGTTTCATCCCGCTTTTCGTGTTTGGTATAGAATTATGGCATTTTTTTCATTTTTCGTAATTTTCGATATCGAAAAAGTGGGCGTGGTCATAGTCGGATTTCGTTCATTTTTTTGACCAAGATAAAGTGAGTTCAGGTAAGTACATGAACTAAGTTCAGTAAAGATATGTCGATTTTTGCTCAAGTTATCGTGTTAACCGCCATGCGGAAGGACAGACGGACGACTGTGTATAAAAACTTGGCGTGGCTTCAACCGATTTTGCCCATTTTCACAGAAAACAGTTAGCGTCATAAAATCTATGCCCCTACCAATTCAAAAGGATTGGTAAATTTTTGTTCGACTTATGGCATTAAAAGTATCCTAGACAAATTAAATTAAAAAGGGCGGAGCCACGCCCATTTTGAAATTTTCTTTTATTTTTGTATTTTGTTGCAACATTACATTACTGGAGTTGAATTTTGACATAATTCACTTATATACTGTAAAGATATTAAATTTTTTGTTGAAATTTTACTTAAAAAAAATTTTTTTTTTTAAGTGGGCGTGGTCCTTCTCCGATTTTGCTAATTTTTATTAAGCGTACATATAGTTGGCGGCCACCGTGGTGTGATGGTAGCGTGCTCCGCCTACCACACCGTATGCCCTGGGTTCGCACCCCGAGCAAAGCAACATCAAAATTTTAGAAATAAGGTTTTTAAATTAGAAGAAAATTTTTCTAAGCGGGGTCGCCCCTCGGCAGTGTTTGGCAAGCGCTCCGGGTGTATTTCTGCCATGAAAAGCTCTCAGTGAAAACTCATCTGCCTTGCAGATGCCGTTCGGAGTCGGCATAAAACATGTAGGTCCCGTCCGGCCAATTTGGAGGGAAAATAAAGAGGAGCACGACGCAAATTGGAAGAGAAGCTCGGCCTTAGATCTCTTCGGAGGTTATCGCGCCTTACATTTATTTTTTTTTTACCAAATTTCATCATAATATCTTCAACGACTGCCAAATTACAGCTTGGAAAAATTTTAAATTACCTTCTTTTAAAAGTGGGCGGTGCCACGCCCATTGTCCAAAATTTTACTAATTTTCTATTTTGCATCATAATTTCAACGCACCTACCAAGTTTCATCGCTTTATCTGTCTTTTGTAATGAATTATTGCACTTTTTCGGTTTTTCGAAATTTTCGATATCGAAAAAGTGGGCGTGGTTATAGTCCGATATCGTTCATTTTAAATAGCGATCTGAGATGAGCGCTCAGAAACCTGCGTACCAAATTTCATGAAGATACCTCAAAATTTACTCAAGTTATCGTGTTAACGGACGGACGGACATGGCTCAATCAAATTTTTTTTCGATCTTGATGATTTTGATATATGGAAGTCTATATCTATCTCGATTCCTTTATACCTGTACAACCAACCGTTATCCAATCAAACTTAATATGCTCTGTGAGCTCTGCTCAACTGAGTATAAAAATAGCTTTTTCCATACCACCCGGGAGGTCCCCGTTGGGGCGCTACCGAAGCTAGTTTTGTGTGCTCGGTTCCCCAGTAGGCCTATATCTTCCATATACATATATCGCCCATTCACTTCAATAGTGTCATAATTCAAAAACACGAACTTTTAGTTAAAAACGAAGAAATGTGCTTAAGGAATTTAGCCTATTTCGCGCCACCCGTTAGGTATGCAATTGGCGCTTTACCGAGTTTAATTTTGTATAAATACATATGTAGTATGTACATAAGTGTGACACAAAACGAAAATTTCGAATAGAATAGAGGATACCTTCATAAAAAATAAAAATATAAAAAAATTATGTAGTGAGCAAGAAGGCAGAGTTTACTAAAAAAATTTAAATGAAAGAAAACAAGTAAGGAAGGCTAAGTTCGGGTGTAACCGAACATTACATACTCAGTTGAGAGCTATGGAGACAAAATAAGGGAAAATCACCATGTAGGAAAATGACACTAGGGTAACCCTGGAATGTGTTTGTATGACATGCGTATCAAATGGCAGGTATTAAAAAGTATTTTAAGAGGGAAAGGGGCATAGTTCTATAGGTGGACGCCTTTTCGGGATATCGTTATAAAGGTGGACCAGGGGTGACTCTAGAATGCGTTTGTACAATAAGGGTATCAAACGAAAGGTGTTAATGGGTGTTTTAAAAGGGAGTGGGCCTTAGTTCTATGGGTTGACGCCTTTTCGAGATATTGCCATAAAGGTGGACCAGGGGTGACTTTAGAATTTTTTTACGATATGGGTATCAAATGAAAGGTGTTAACGAGTATTTTAAAAGGGAGTGGGCCTTAATTCTATAGGTGGACGCCTTTTCGGGATATCGTTATAAAGGTGGACCAGGGATGACTCTAGGATGCGTTTGTACAATATGGGTGTCAAATTCAATGTATTCATAAGAATTTTAAAAGGGAGTGGTGGTAGTTGTATATGCGAAGGCGTTTTCGAGATATCGACCAAAATGTGAACCAGGGTGACCCAGAACATCATCTGTCGGGTACCGCTAATTTATTTATATATGTAATACCACGAACAGTAATCTTGCCATGATTCCAAGGGCTTTTGATTTCGCCCTGCAGAACTTTTTCATTTTCTTCTACTTAATATGGTAGGTGTCACACCTATTTTACAAATTTTTTTTCTAAAGTTATATTTTGCGTCAATAAACCAATCCAATTACCATGTTTCAATCCTTATTTCGTATTTGGTATAGAATTATGGCACTTTTTTCATTTTTCGTAATTTTCGATATCGAAAAAGTGGGCGTGGTCATAGTCAGATTTCGGCCATTTTTTATACCAATAGAAAGTGAGTTCAGATAATTATGTGAACTGAGTTTATCGATTTTTGCTCAAGTTATCGTGTTAATGGCCGAGCGGAAGGACAGACGGTCGACTGTGTATAAAAACTGGGCGTGGCTTCAACCGATTTCGCCCTTTTTCACAGAAAACTTATATACTTATATACTGTAAAGATATTAAATTTTTTGTAAAAATTTCACTTTAAAAAAAAAATTTTTTTAAAAGTGGGCGTGGTCGTTCTCCGATTTTGATAATTTTTATTAAGCATACATATAGTAATAAGAGTAACGTTCCTGCCAAATTTCATTATGATATCTTCAACGACTGCCAAATTACAGCTTGCAAAACTTCTAAATTACCTTCTTTTAAAAGTGGGCGGTGCCACGCCCATTGTCCAAAATTTTAGTTATTTTCTATTCTGCGTCATAACCCACCTACCAAGTTTTATCGCTTTATCCCTCTTTGGTAATGAATTATCGCAATTTTTCGATTTTTCGAAATTTTCGATATCCAAAAAGTGGGCGTGGTTATAGTCCGATATCGTTCATTTTAAATAGCGATCTGAGATGAGCACTCAGGAACCTACATACCAAATTTCGTCAAGATATCTCAAAATTTACTCAAGTTATCGTGTTAACGGACAGACGGACGGACGGACGGACGGACGGACGGAAATGGCTTAATCAAATTTTTTTTCGATACTGATGATTTTGATATATGGAAGTCTATATCTATCTCGATTCCTTTATACCTGTACAACCAACCGTTATCCAATCAAAGTTAATATACTCTGTGAGCTCTGCTCAACTGAGTATAAAAAATAAAATACTTAAAGTGCGAAAAAATTAAGTGATGTGAATAAACAGTTCCATATAAAAACGCAATAAGTGCACTTGGACCTTTTTCCGGGTTTTAATGTTATCATTGTGGAAATATGAAGATTCTAATATTCGGATATTTAATGTTGGGATTCCCATTGAGATCTATGTACGTAATTAATTTGTATTAAATTTGTAAACATTCATATTCATGAAATGGAGATGAATATATGTATATGACCATATCTACCATAAAATATCGTCTGTGAACGATATAATACTAAGATATAACAAAGCAGAATAAATTAGAAAGAAAAGAAAAAGAAACAAAAACATGGAAATTATTCACGCAAACATATTTACTAAAATAAAATTGATTTCATAATTTTAAGCGACATAAACAAATTAGGATTATGGGATCTAGGCATCCGATTAATGGGCATATAATCAAACAAAGTTAGCCTAATAATAAATATAGTGGGTAATATACTGCCTATGCAATATTTCGACATAAAATCGAAAACGTGTTTGGGTCGTTTTTTTCGATTAATATACAACGTGAAATTTTCCGATTCAATCAAGTTGCATTTAAACAATAATAAACTAAGTTGAAATAAAAGATAATATAATAAAATAAAATAAGAAATATCAAAATAAATTAGCATAAAAGACAATATACAAATTTTAATGTAATATCTTTGTAGCAAATTTAATATACAACGTGATAAAAGATAATATAATAATTGTCCTGTTTTGTTGGCTCGAGGTCCGTGTTTTATAAATTAAACACAATTGTTTCTTTTTTCAAAAAACCGATATATTTCGATTGCTCTACGGCAATCGTCCTTAAGGTTACAGAGCTAATAAAAACATAATAACAACAATTAACAAATATACATATCAAACATTTAACATATTTACATACTTTTCTTAACACGTTTGCTCTGTGTGACGTGGAGTATGGTACTGCCTTTTACTTAGCAGGTGTTTGTAAATATGAGCGGAATGGTCCACATCACTCTTATAGTTGAGTCGTATCTTTGTCGGTACGTTGATAATATGTAACATTTCAAGAGTAAATCGTTTATTATAGTGTTGTTCTTGTTGTAGTATTTTGGTCTCGTCAAAGATAGGTATGTGGCCGATAGTTGCACAGTGGTCCATGGGTGCAGTTTTGTGATTATTTAGTTGATGGCATTGTTTTAAATCCGATTTGTGTTGTAATAATCTTGTTTTTAATTTTGACTTGGTTGTACCGACATAAATGTTATTGCAAGTTTCCACAACATTGCCTTTACAGGGAATTTTGTATACAACGTTGCTTTTGTCCATATTTGATATATTCGATTTGGTTTTATTGAAAATACGTTTAAATGTGTTAGAGAGCTTATGTGCTATTTTTACGTTTTCTTTGTTATAACAGTCAGACTTGGCCAGACGCTCCATAAGTTGTGGTACATAAGCCAGCGACTTAAAAATAAAGGGTTTCTCGGGGTTTCTCGGGGGTTTCTTTATTTGATCGTGGTATACTTCGTCCGAGGTGTGCAGCATTCTACGTACACAGCCCATTGCTGTATTAATAATCATAGATTTAGGATGCTTTGAATTAAAATTTATTATTCGTCCTGAAGCTGTGGGTTTTTTATACCACTTTAAGTTAAGTTGATTTCCACGTCTATTTATTTCGGAGTCCAGATAAGCTAATGTTCCATCATTTTCTATTTCTAAAGTAAATTTTATACTCTTATCAAAATTGTTAAGTGTGTTCAGTGTATTTTGTACCTCATTCTCACGTACTATGGCGAAGAGGTCGTCGACATATTTTGTAAGTAACCTTGGTTTGTAGCGTAATTTTTCAATACTGTTATCTAAAAGTTTTTCCAAAATAATATCTGCTATAATTGGAGATGTTGGTGCTCCCATAGGCATTCCTTTCAATTGTGTGGATATGGTATCCTTAAACTTGAAATATCTGCTCTCTTGAATGCAAAATGTTAATATTTCCATGAACAGCTGTTTCGGTATCTTGGTATATTCTTTAATTATTTCCCATTTTTCTTGCATTGTGTCAAGAGCCAGATGTATAGGTATGCTAGGAAAGAGTGATACGACGTCGAAGGAAATAAGTTTCTCGTCGTCAAATACGTAAGTGTTGTTCACCCTTTCCTTGAACTCCAGTGTATTTTTTACGTTATATGTCGAACTTGCCGTTACGTTTTTTAATATTTCCGCGATATATTTGATGAGTGGTTTATAAACAAAACGAAATTAGAATTTCCGAAAGAGGTGAAGGCGTTATTGGCAAAGGGACCGAAGTTCGGTTTACCTGTGGATAATAAGAGTTTCCCGCTCTTTCAGTATATAGCGGATGGTGAAGAATTCATACAAACCATAAAAAATAAAGATCAGCAAGAAGAAGCTCGCACACAACTTTCGTTGTTAATAACAAACCACACAACAACAAACAAGCTAAGTGCAGTTGACAGTGCAATTGCAAATACAGTGGGGCAAACCAAAAAATTTCTTTTAACGTCTGATAAAGGGAATAAAACGGTAACAATGGAAGTCGATGATTACAACAAGAAAATGGAAGATATTTTAATGGATTTAACAACATTTAGGGTGCAAAGGCAAGATCAAACATCACGACTACAGAACAAAAATAACTGCCTAGTAGAAAAACTATTTAAAACAAAATTAATAACAAAAACGGAGAGAAATAAACTTACAACAACCACAGCATTGCCACCCAGAATCTATGACCTCCCGAAGATGCATAAAGAAGGAACCCCATTAAGGCCAATCTGTTCAGCCATTGGATCGCCCTCGTACGGACTTTGCAAATATATCGCGGAAATATTAAAAAACGTAACGGCAAGTTCGACATATAACGTAAAAAATACACTGGAGTTCAAGGAAAGGGTGAACAACACTTACGTATTTGACGACGAGAAACTTATTTCCTTCGACGTCGTATCACTCTTTCCTAGCATACCTATACATCTGGCTCTTGACACAATGCAAGAAAAATGGGAAATAATTAAAGAATATACCAAGATACCGAAACAGCTGTTCATGGAAATATTAACATTTTGCATTCAAGAGAGCAGATATTTCAAGTTTAAGGATACCATATCCACACAATTGAAAGGAATGCCTATGGGAGCACCAACATCTCCAATTATAGCAGATATTATTATGGAAAAACTTTTAGATAATAGTATTGAAAAATTACGCTACAAACCAAGGTTACTTACAAAATATGTTGACGTACCTCTTCGCCATAGTACGTGAGAATGAGGTACAAAATACACTGGACACACTTCACAATTTTGATAAGAGTATACAATTTACTTTAGAAATAGAAAATGATGGAACATTAGCTTATCTGGACCCCGAAATAAATAGACGTGGAAATCAACTTAAATTAAAGTGGTATAAAAAACCCACAGCTTAAGGACGAATAATAAATTTTAATTCAAAGCATCCTAAATCTATGATTATTAATACAGCAATGGGCTGTATACGTAGAATGCTGCACACCTCGGACGAAGCATACCACGATCAAATAAAGAAAGAAATATTCACAATATTAAGAAATAACGATTTTCCGAAATACACAATTAAAAAAATGATAAAAAAGCTAAACTTCCAAAAAACATTCAAAACCCCGAGAAACCCTTTATTTTTAAGTCGCTGGCTTATGTACCACAACTGTCGGAGCGTATGGCCAAGTCTGACTGTTATAACAAAGAAAACGTAAAAATAGCACATAAGCCCTCTAACACATTAAAAAGTATTTTCAATAAAACCAAATCGAATATATCAAATATGGAAAAAGCTACGTTGTATACAAAATTCCCTGTAAAGGCAATGTTGGGGAAACTTGCAATAACATTTATGTCGGTAGAACCAAGTCAAAATTAAAAACAAGATTATCACAACACAAATCGGATTTAAAACAATGCCATCAACTAAATAATCAGAAAACTGCACCCATGGCCCACTGTGCAACTAGCGGCCACATACCTAACTTTGAAGAATCGTTAAACCTATCGTAACAAAATTCGTCAGAGGGGTTGCCCTTACTATAGGGAATGATTTAAAGAAAAATCAACGAAATCGGTAAAGGATCACGACCACTTTTATATAAAGGATTTTTAAAAGGGTCGTGGACGAATAAAATAAGCTATATCTTTGGAAAAAAGAGCTTTATATCAATGGTATTTCATTTCCCAAGTGGATTTAAAACAATAAATAGGAAACACTTAAAATTTTAAAAAATGGGCGTGGCACCGCCCCTTTTTATGACTAAGCAATTTTCTATGTTTCGGGAGCCATAACTCGAAGAAAAATTAACCGATAGTAATAAAATTGAGTACACAGATTTTCACTATAGCAGGTAATATTTCTAGAAAAAATGGACGAGATCGGTTAAAACCCACGCTCAATTTTATATAAAAGATTTTTAAAAGGGTCGTGGACGAATAAAATAAGCTATATCTTTGCAAAAAAAGAGCTTTATATCAATGGTATATCATTTCCCAAATGGATTTATAACAATAAATAAGAAAAACTTCAAATTTTAAAAAATGGGCGTGGCACCGCCCCTCTTCTATGTTTCGGGAGCCATAACTCGGAGAAAAATTAGTTCAGAAGAGATGCATATGTATATATATTATTTCGCAGCCTTGTAACACTGTTAAGCACACAAAACAAACAACAGCATTTCAAGTGTACGCTGGGTATGTAATGTCCGGTTTCACCCGAAACTCCGGACTTCCTTACTTGTTATTTATTGTTTTCTAGGGTAAATTTACACAAGTTTCCAAATATATCAATAAAACTGTCATTTTAAAAATTAAGTTTTGTCCATCCCAAACTGGTAGAATGTTTAAATTAGGTTGGTAACTGCAAAGAATGAATCTTAGCTTAAACAACAATGGGCCAAGTAAACATTTCTTAGTCGTTTTGATACAATTTTACACTTTGAATTTAGTTTTTATTAAAATTTTAATAACACAGTCAGTTTTTAGCATATATAACAAAATCAAAATTACACCCCTATTATGAATTTTCATACGATAGACGATAAACGCTTGCTAGCGTATCGTAAAAAATTAGCTTTCATATTGCGATTTCCATACGCCCGATAGATTTACTATTGTGAATGACAGCAGAGTTTTGTTTACAAATTTTTGTGAATCTATACGAAACAGATAGCAAAACAAAACGTAAATACTAACAGTTCATTTGTCTTGTACGTGAAAGTGGCAAAAGTTTTTAAAAGCAGTAATAATAAAATGTTTTATGCAACCTCTGTTACCTTTTATATAAACTCAAATGAACAAATTGACGAAACTTGCATAGATGCCATAGAAAGAAGACAATTGAGAGATGCTTCTTTTGGATTATGTAATAATTTTATATTTACTTTTGCTTAAATTATTATATTAATTTGTTGTCTTCAAGACCAACTTTATAATTTTTGTAAAATGTATATTTTACAAGTTATATTATATTCAATAATTATAACAAGAAAACGGGTAAATTAGAAAAAACAAAGTTCATGGACCGTATAGCCGACTATTTCAAAACCCATGACGGTTTATCATCAGCGATCGACACATTGAAGGCTTGACGTTTTAACGCATCAGTCCATCATTGCACTTTGCTAGTTTCTGAAGATAACAAATTAATATAATAATTAATTATTTACAGACCAATAAAACCAAAACATAACCTTTTATTTAAATAGTTCCCAACGTATCGTGGAAAAATTTATCAACGATAGCTAGCGTAGAAAATTGAACAGCTTATGCGATAGTTAGCGTATGGCAATACCACGATAAACGATAAACGCTAACGATCGGGTTTCACACGCTAAAATTTATTTCATAATACGGTAGAACAGATTGCAAGCGTTTATCGTGTATCGTATGAGTTCATAATAGGGGTGTTAATTTCCAGTTTAGACGAACTGCAGGGTCGGTTTATATAAATGAGTTCATAAAGTTGACGAAACCCTAAAATAAGTGGAAAAAAATTTCAGATGGAAAATGTTTACTATCGTGTAGTGTTAAGGTCTTATTCTCTTCTCGGCCTATTGCCAAGAAAGTTATAGGCTCGCAAGTCTCCAAAAGTAGGAAAAACCGATTTTTTGCCCATAACTCATAGGGGAGAATGGGTATTCAGTGAAAATGTTGTATGCAGTCATTCTTATATCTTCGAGATCTACTGGAGAAATTGTATGACTTCGCAGCTATTTTTTTGGTGTCACACAGTGTAATATGTTGCTTTTAATAATGGGGTCATCAGGTATAACTTGTATTTTGCATATTTTACAACCTGACCAATCAAGCCGAAACTTGAACAAGCTAATTTCAGATTTTACCAACAAAACTAATTTTGACAGCTTTTTTTTGCTTTATTAGCGCCCTGGCAAACAGCCCCCAAATTCCAGCTTCCGCTAACGCTTCAAATCCATCGCCATACATAAATATCTGAAACGGTATAAAGTACGCAGAAAAGTATGCAACATTTAGGAGAATATGGTCACAAGGAATTACAGCCTTATTTTTACTTTACATAGGATTTAGGCAGTTATTTCTTATATCCATAAGTTGCATGCAGTGCTTAAGTGAATTCCTAGCAGAGATGTCTGAAATAATAGATATGAAACAAAATAAAAAAACAATTTAAGGAACTGCACTATTCTCAAATTTAAACGTTGTCGGTATTTTTGCCGGGTTTCTGTTTTGACGAGATTTCACAAGTCGCAGTAATCTGGGTCGAAAAAAAGTTGCAAAAGTATGCCCTTAAATTTGAAGCTAAGGTTGAGAGGGCTTCGGGATTTTTTATACCTTTCATGAAAATGAGTGAAATATTAAGTTAGTCACGAATCTCAATATTGTAAATCCTTAAAGGAGGAGAGATAGACCCATCAATCAATATGAGCATTACATTTAAAAATTGAGCTTTGCTTCTCCTCTTCAATATATATTTCATTCTCTTCTACTCTATCTTCCATATTTCTTTTAATTCTTGCCGATCCCTTATTCCATTTGTATGCCTCCCACTCCCACTAACAATCCAATTCCTACTCCAACACCCATTCCTACTTCCGATAAACTTTACATTACCATTCCCACTTCCATTCCTAGTCTCAATCCCACTACACCTTGCATTCCCATTCCTTCTGAATTTCTCACGAAATTTCCTCATATATGGAATCTCTATTCCAATTATCGAATACCTGTTTCACCTGGCCGATAGATTTTAATATCTTTGTTTGTATAAATCTTTACGAAACTATATGATACTAACGAATTTTTACAATTAATTACAGAAAGATGATTGACCTGTTATCCTGTCCGATAAACAGAGGCATTTGTCTTATTGTAGCTTCCGCAAAAAAAATTTACTTCTTGTCTCTCCCTTCTGATCCCTTTGTATCCTTTTACCTGCTTTCCTCTTCCTCAACCTTTCTCTATTCATCTTCATATCCTTTCTTGCACATGCTTCCTCTCCTTTCTATCTTTCCCGCGCACTTTCTTCATTTTTATCTATTTTTTCCAGTCATACTTTATTATTAAGAAAGTTTTCTAAATATATAGCTTGTAGAAGATGAAATTCTCTACTAAATTTCAAGCAAATCGCATCACCTTCCGGAAAAAAAAGTTTGTACCAAATTTCCAAAAAATCGCACAATAATGTATTAAAATGTATTGTTACAAAAGTTCAGGTCTTGGCCCACTTTCCAGAAAGAAAACTTTCTCAAATAATAAGCTAGACACGGAAGTACTCCTAAACCACATTTCAAGCTAATCGCGATAAACACTATTTTATGCTGCACCTAATCCATTTCCAGGAATGAAAATTTTCTCTAATATTATTTTTATCAAAGAGGTACCCCTGTAACCAATTTCAAGCGAATCGCGCCGTAAATAGATTTATTGGAATAGGTCGCTGGCCTAATTCCGTGAAAGAAAAGTTTATCAAATAATGTGCTAGTCTCGGGAGTGCCCCTATACAAACTTTCAGGCAAATCGCAATGTACACTATTTTATTTATAACAGGTCAGCCTCTGGTCCACTTCCGGAATGAAAAGTTTCGCAAATATTATATTTGTCAAGCAGTACTTTTATTCGGTGGTGTGGTTTAGGCAGGGCTGTAGAGAGAAAATCTGGGCCCGGGACTAAACAATTTACGGGCCCCCTATAAAAAATCCACTAATACATTTGATTAATTTGAATTTGAATTGAAAAACGATTTAAGCTCCCTTGGTGTGACCAATTGGCGCCGGTTGGCGGAGCGAAGGAGCGACTGGCGCGCCTTGTTGAACGGCCATAACCGTTTAGATGGTTAAGCGCCAATTAAGTAAGTAAGTAATTTGAATTAATGATGTCTCGTTCATGAATCACTATTGATGGATTACATAAAAAAAATGTTTGCCACATCAACTACATGATTTTTGAACTACGAGCTGAAAATAAAATTAACACAGAATATTTACTATTTATACTGTTTTATTGTAACGTAGAAATAAAATTCTCTTTTAACAGCCACATATTGTTTCAAATAATCTTTACTAGTTATTTGGTATCATTTTAGTACATTTCTGATATATATAATGATGATTATAAATTTTAATTATTCAATATCAAAGAGTGGCCTTTCTTGCTTTTTTCGCTGCAAAATATAATAATATCAAAATTTAACTGTCTTGCCAAAACGGATTCAACGCAAAGCGTGGCAAGTCCTGAAACTCGCTCTTGAGATGAACACGATCTATGAAAGTTTTGATTCTTGCAAGGACGCTGAAAGAACGTTCTGCACCTAGCTACAGTGACAGTATAGTGCAAAAGATACGTAAAGCAACACAAATGTTGGGGAAAATTGTATACAGATTTTTAACATATATGGCATTTAGCAGATCCAATGGTGACAGACCTTTATCAAAATTTGCTTCATAAATGTGTTTCAAGTGAATTATTTCGCATTCTTAGCTTTGAGAAACATCCGACTTGTATTTTTCGACAAATTTTGCTGCGCTCGCCCGGGTCTTCAATTTGCCACAAACAGGAAATCATCTCATTTAAATCATCTTCAAAACGTCTTTTGGGTTTTCTCTTTCGAATGTCCGGAAACTTTGGCAAGATGTTCAGTTGAATAGGAACTGTTTTGCATTCGTTTAAAATTGTTTCCCATTGGTTCCTGATCAACTTTAAATCAGCTACTAAGGCATCTAGAAAACAAAAATTCAGAAACAAATTTTTTCAGAAAACATTAGTCAGAACGCTTTTTTCAGAAATACAAAATTCAGAGGTCAAATTTCAGAAGTCAAATTTCAGAAGTCAAATTGTAGAAGTCAAATTTCAGAAGTGAAAATTCAGAAAAAGTAGTAAAATCTAAAATTTTAAATTGTGTACAATAGCCAGCATGTAATTAATTAAGACTTTTTGCGTTTATCTTTTTCAAATGAATTTATGTTATAGCAGCGGCGGCGGAATTTTCGTTATAGCAGCGGCGCCTAAACGTTGCCGATGAAGGAATTTAGCAGTTCCCGAAATGGATCTATACAACGAGCTTTGGCAGTTGTCTAAATTTTTTCTTTCTTCTATTCTAATTTAAAAATTTTTTCAATTAAGAAAAAATTTATCATAACAATAATAATGAAAAAAAATTATTGTTAGGCCTTGAGCTCGATTCGAACCCGCGATCTTACAAATCAGTAGGCCGATATAACAACAAAAATTGTTAATACATCCCAGAGCACGGGGAAAAAAGTGTCAATAAAATATGACACTATGGCAGCATTGCCATCAAACAAGTCCAATTTTCACATCCATTCTGCAACAGATGTCGCAGTGTTGTGAATATCAATTGGCACGAACTAGAATAGAAGTAGGATTAATGAAGACAAACAAAAAACCGCTGTGATGGCTGAATGGTTATAGCAGCGGCGCCTAAACGTTGCCGATGAAGGAATTTAGCAGTTCCCGAAATGGATCTATACAACGAGCTTTGGCAGTTGTCTAAATTTTTTCTTTCTTCTATTCTAATTTAAAAATTTTTTCAATTAAGAAAAAAATTTTCATAACAATAATAATGATAAAAAATTATTGTTAGGCCTTGAGCTCGATTCGAACCCGCGATCTTACAAATCAGTTGGCCGATATAACAACAAAAATTTTTAATACATTCCAGAGCACGGGGAAAAAAGTGTCAATAAAATATGACACTATGGCAGCATTGCCATCAAACAAGTCCAATTTTCACATCCATTCTGCAACAGATGTCGCAGTGTTGTGAATATCAGTTGGCACGAACCAGAATAGAAGTAGGATTAATGAAGACAAACAAAAAACCGCTGTAATGGCTGAATGGTTATAGCAGCGGCGCCTAAAGGTTGCCGTTGAAGGAATTTAGCAGTTTTCGAAATGGATCTATACAACGAGCTTTGGCAGTTGTCTAAATTTTTTCTTTCTTCTATTCTAATTTAAAAATTTTTTCAATTAAGAAAAAATTTATCATAACAATAATAATGATAAAAAACTATTGTTAGGCCTTGAGCTCGATTCGAACCCGCGATCTTACAAATCAGTAGGCCGATATAACAACAAAAAATGAATTTACAATATTAAAAAAACGAAGTCTTTATATTTTATCTTGCGTTTTCGATATGGCTCGCCTCCAGCTGAAAACTGCTGCAGTTTTGTTTCTGTTATTGCGTGTTCGTTTTTATTTTATTTATGAAATTAAATATGTTAGCGTGTTTCCCAAACGCACTTTTATATTTATTTATCACCCAATTTGGTGATATTATACATATTCCATAATTCGATTTGATATAACGCCTCCTTTCGACGTTGCGTTTGCGCAAAATTTAATGTTTTTTTTTGCTGACTGATTACTTTCTGTTTGACTTACTTACTTACTTAAATGGCGCTTAACCGTCTAAACGGTTATGGCCGTCCAACAAGGCGCGCCAGCCGCTCCTTCGCTCCGCCAACCGGCGCCAATTGGTCACACCAAGGGAGTTTAAATCATTTTCCACCTGGTCCTTCCAACGGAGTGGGGGCCGCCCTCTATCTCTGCTTCCATAGGCGGGTTCCGATAGAAACACTTTCTTGGCCAGAGCATCATCTTTCATTCGCATAACATGGCCTAGCCAGCGCAGCCGCTGCGTTTTAACTGCTGGACTATGTTGATGTCTGCGTATAGCTCGTACAGCTCATCATTAAATCTTCTTCGGTACTCGCCATCGCCAACGGGTAGAGGTCCATAAATCTTTCGAAGAACTTTTCTCTCGAACACTCCCAAAGCCGATTCATCTGCTGTTGTCATGGTCCATGCTTCTGCCCCATATAGCAGGACGGGTACGATAAGTGACTTGTAGAGTATGATTTTCGTTCGCCGAGAGAGGACTTTACTTTTCAATTGCCTACCTAGTCCAAAGTAGCATTTATTGGCTAGATTGATTCTTCGCTGGATTTCAGTGCTGATGTTGTTGCTAGTGTTGATGCTGGTTCCCAAATAAACGAAGTCTTCTACTATTTCGAAATTATGGCTACCAACAGTAGCGTGGTTGCCAAGGCGCATATGCGCTGACTCTTTGCTCGATGACAGCAGGTACTTCGTTTTGTCCTCATTCACCATCAAACCCATCCTTACCGCTTCTTTTTTCAGTTTGGAGTAAGCAGAACTAACAGCGTGGGTGTTTAGGCCGATGATATCAATGTCATCAGCATATGCCAGTAATTGCACACTTTTATAATATACTAGCCTTTACCCGCGGCCCCGTCCGCAAGGATAAATTTAAATATATGGGCTATTCACATATCAAGTTATCTGTTTAAAATTTTGTTTTCTGTCTAATGCATTTTATTTTTGTAATTGAGTAAAAAAAGAACTAAATGAGCTGATAACCTGATAGGATCCCAAATGATCCCGAAATTATCCAGAAAAAGCTACGAAATAACCCCCACGCTATCGCGGACGGATCCCGAAAACCATCCAGAAATGATGCCAAAAGGGTCCCAAATGATCCCGTATTAGTTGAGAAAAAGTCCAGAATTGACACCGACGGGATCCCGGACGGATCCCGAAAACCATCCATAAATGATGCCAGTGGGTTCCCCCTAATGATCCCGATATAGTCCCGAAATGAATCCCTCGGGATCCAGGACGAATCCCGAAAACCATCCAGAAATGATTTTGTAAGGGACCCCAAATGATCCCGACGGGGAACCATCCAGAAGTGATGCCGGTAGGTACCCCAAATGATCCCGAAATAGTCCCGAAATTACCACGTCCGGATCCCGGACGAATCCCGAAAACTATCCAGAAATGACGCCGGTAGGTACCCCAGATGATCCTGAAACAGTCTCGAAATGACCCCGACGGAATCCCACACGAATCCCGAAAACCATCCAGAAATGGTGCCGGAAGGGAGCCCAAATGATCCCGAAAAAGGCCCGAAATGACCCCGACGGGATCCCGAACAGATCCCGAAAACTATCCAGAAATGATGCCGGAGAGGTCCTTAAATGATCCCCTAATAGTCCCGAAATGACCCTGACGGGATCCAGGACGGATCCCGAAAACCATCAAGAAATGATGGCGAAAGGGTCCCCAAATGATCCCGTATTAGTAGAGAAAAAGTCCCGAAATAACCCGGAGGGGATCCTAGACGGATCTCAAAAACCATCCAGAAATGATGCCGGAAGATACCCCAAATGATCCCAAAATAGGCCCGAAATGGCCCCGACGGGATCCCGGACGGATGCCGAAAACCATCCAGAAATGGTGCCGGAAGAGACCCAAAATGACCCCGAAAAAGTCCCATAGTTATCCCGGAAACCATCAAGAATTTATCCCTCAAAAGTACGCAAATGATCTCGAAAATACCTCAACGGGATGCCGGGCGGATCCCGAAACCCATCCAGATATGATGCCGGAAGGGTCCCCAAATGATCGCGAAATTGTCCCGAAATGATCGCGGAATAGTCCCGAAAATGTCCCAAAACAACCCCGACGGGATCCCGAACGGATCCCGAAAACCATCCAGAAATGATCCCGGAAGTTTCTCGATATGACCCTAACGGGATTACAAATAAGGTGAAGCTAATTATAAAACCATGTTAATAAGGCAGCAGGCGCGTTGGAGCGAATAAAAAGTTACAAAGAAACATACAGGTAAAGCTAATAAAAGCGTGCTAATAAAAACAATTGATGGAGGGCGGATGGCGGGAGGAGATGGAGAGCACCACCGATCGTTTTTCCAAAATTGTTTAGATCTCGATCTCTATGAGCCAGATCCCAAAAATTATTGATTTAGGAGAACATTTATATTGAGTTATAACAATTTATAGATTTTACACCAGAGGGTGAGAGAAAGGGGGAGGGGGACGTAGGGTATCACTGCTCATTTTGTAAGCCCTCGACTTATTTGACCCATTGAGTTTGTAATATTGGTGAACGTCAATATAGGTAAAGTTATAATGTGTAAAAATTATTAAAAAGTATTTGTTCGAAGGGGTCGTGGGTCCCCTACCCCCCTTTCCATGTCCGAAAAACATTTCGCTAGTAGACTATTGTCTGTGTCTCAAATTTCATCAAAATCCGTGTAGCCGTTCTGGCGTGATTCATTCACAAAAACGAAAAAATACAATAATTAAATTATAACTGTTACTAGGGGGCGGGGACCTCCCCCATTTTCAAAAAAATATAGCTAGTAGATCCTTCCAGACTATTGGCTATATGTGTGCAAAATTTCATCCAAATCGGTCCAGCCGTTCTTGCGTGATTGAGTCACAAAAACAAAGGTCTGGACAAACATACAAACATACAAACATACAAACATTCAAACATCCAAATTTTCCCATTTATAATATATACTAGCCTTTACCCGCGGCCCCGCAAGAGAAATTTAAATATATGGGCTATTCGCGTTAGCCTGCTTACCAAGTTATCTGTTTAAAATTTTGTTTTCTGTCTAATGCATTTTATTTTTGTAATTGAGTAAAAAAAAAGAACTAAATGAGCTGATAACCTGATAGGATCTCAAATGATTCCGAAATTATCCAGAAAAAGCTACGAAATGACCCCCACGCTATCGCGGACGGATCCCGAAAATCATCCAGAAATGCCCCGGAAGGGTCTCCAAAAGTTCCCGGAATAGTCCCAAAAAACCCGAAATGACAACGACATGATTCTAGACGTATCCAGAGAACCACACAGAAATGATCCCTGAAGGTGTTCCAAAATGATCCCGAAAAGGTTCCGAAATGACCCTGACGGGCTCCCGGGCGGATTTCAAAAACCACCCAGAAAATGTCCAGGAAGGGTCCCTAAATTATTCCGACATACTCCAGAAAAAGTTCCGAAATGGCTCCGAGGGGATCTACGACGGATCGCTAAAACCATACAGAAATGATTCCGGAGGGATCCCAAAATGATCCCGAAATAGTCCGGAAATGACCCAGATGGGATCCCGCATAGATCCAGAATTGATCCCGGAAGGGTCCAAAAACTATCCCGGAAAAGTTACGAAAAATTCCGAAATGGCTCCTACGGCATCCCGGACGGATCCAGAAATGATCTCGGAAGGGTCCCCAAATGGTCCCGAAATGACCCTGATGGATCCGTCAAACCATCAATAAATTATGTCGGAAGGGTCCCCAAATGATCCAAAAATAATACAGAAAAAGTCACGAAACGACCCCTAGAGGATCCCCAAATGATCCCGTATTAGTCGAGAAAAAGTCCCGAAATGACTCCGACGGGATGCCGGACGAATCCCAAAAACCATCCAGAAATGATGCCGGAAGGACCCCAAATGATCCCGAAAAAGTCCCCAATTATTCCGACGGGATCCTGAACGGATACCGAAAACCATCCAGAAGTGATGCCGGAAAGGTCCTCAAATGATCACCTAATAGTCCCAAAATGACCCTGACGGCATTCCGGACAGATCCCGAATTCCATCCAGAAATGATCTTGGGAAGGTCCCAAAATGATCCCGAAATAGTCTCGGAAAAGTCCAGAAATTACCCTGACGGGTTCCGGGACGAATCCTTAAAGCCATCCTTAAATGATCCCGAAAAAATCTCGAAATGGCCCTGACGGGATCCCGAAAGTATTCCGAAAACCATCCAGAAATGATGCCGGAAAGGTCCTCAAATGATCCCTTAATAGTCCCGAAATTACCGTGATGGGATCCCGAACGGATCCCGACAACTATCCAGAAATGATGCCGAAAGGGTCCGCAAATGATCCCGTATTAGTCGAGAAAAAGTCCCGAAATGACACCGACGGGATCCCGGACGAATCCCAAAAACCATCCAGAAGTGATGCCGGTAGTTATCCCAAATGATCCCGAAATGACCTCGTCGGCATCCCGGACGGATCCCGAAAATTATCCAGAAATGATGCCGGAAAGGTCACCAAATGATCCCCTAATAGCCACGAAATTACCCTGATGGGATCCCGGACGGATCCCGAAAACCATCCAGAAATGATGCCGGAAGAGCCCCCAAATGATCCCGAAAAGGTCCCCAAACGACCCCGACGAGATCCGGGACGGATACCGAAAACCATCCAGAAATGATGCCGGTAGGTACCCCAAATGATCCCGAAATAGTTCCGAAATAACCCCGTCCGGATCCCGGACGGATCCCGAAAACTATCCAGAAATGATGCCGAAAGGGTCCCGTATTAGTCGAGAAGAAGTCCCGAAATGACCCCGACGGGATCCCGGACGGATCCCGAAAACCATCCAGAAATGATGCCGGAAGAGCCCCCAAATGATCCCGAAAAAGTTCGGAAATGACCCAGATGAGATCCCGCACAGATCTAGAAATGATCCCGGAAGGGTCCAAAAACTATCCCGGAAAAGTAACAAAAATTCCCGAAATTGCTCCGACGGCATCCCGGACGGATCCAGAAATGATCTCGGAAGGGTCCCCAAATGATCCCAAAATGGTCCCGAAATGACCCTGATGGATCAGGCAAACCATCAAGAAATTATGCCGGAAGGGTCCCCAAATGATCCCGAAATAATACAGAAAAAGTCACGAAACGACCCCTAGAGGATCTCTAAATGATCCCGTATTAGCCCCGAAAAGGTCCCGAAAAACCCCGACGGGATCCCGGATAAATCCCGAAAACCATCCATAAATGATGCCGGAAGGGATCCCAAATGATTCCGAAAAAGTCCCGCAATGATTCCGACGGGATCCCGAACGGATACCGAAAATCATCCAGACGTGATGCCGGAAAGGTACTCAAATGACCACCTAATAGTCCCGAAATGACCCTTAAGGGGTCATGGACGGATCCCGTAAACTATCCAGGAATAATACCGATATAGTCCCGAAGAAGTCCCGAAATGACCCTGACGGAACCCCGCAAGGATCCCGAAAACTATCCAGAAATGATGCCGGAAAGGTCCTCAAATGATCTCCTAATAGTTCGGAAAAGACCCTGACGGGATCCCGAACGGATCCCGACAACTATCTAGAATACCGAAAGGGCCAGAAAATGATCCCGTATTAGTCCCGAAGGGATCCCGACAACTAACCAGAAATGATGCCGAAAGGGTCCGCAAATGATCCCGTATTAGTCGAGAAAAATTCCCGAAATGACCCCGACGGGATCCCGGAAGAATCCCAAAAACCATCCAGAAATGATGCCGGTAGGTATCCCAAATGATTCTGAAATAGTCCCGAAATGACCTCGTCGGCATTCCGGACGGATCCCGAAAATTATCCAGAAATGATGCCGGAAAGGTCCCCAAATGATCCCTTAATAGTCCCGGAAGGGTCTCGATATGACCCAAACGGGATTACAAATAGGGTGAAGATAATTATAAAACCATGTTAATAAGGCAGCAGGCGCGTTGGAGCGAATGAAGAGTTACAAAGAAACATACAGGTAAAGCTAATAAAAGCGTACTAATAAAAACAATTGAAGGAGGGCGGATGGCAGGAGGAGGAGAGTACCACTGATCGTTTTTCCAAAATTGTTTAGATCTCGATCTGTATGAGCCAGATACCAAAAATTATTGATTTAGTAGAAAATTGACATTGAGTTATAACAATTTATAGATTTTGCACGAGAGGGGGAAAGGAGGGGGGTGTATCACTGCTCATTTTGTAAGCCCTCGACTTATTTGACCCATTGAGTTTGTAATATAGGTGAAGGTCAGTATACGTTAAGTTATACTGTGTAAAAATTATTAAAAAGTAATTATTCGAAGGGGTCGTGGGACCTTCGCCCCCCTTTCCATGTTCGAAAAAAATTTCGCCAGTAGAGTATTGTCTGTGTTCCAAATTTCATCAAAATCCGTGAAGCCGTTCTGGCGTGATTCAGTCACATATACGAAAAAATACAATAATCAAATTATAACTGTTCCTAGGGGGCGGGGACCTCCCCCATTTTCAAAAAAATATAGCTAGTAGATCCTTCTAGACTATTGGCTATATGTGTGCCAAATTTCATCCAAATCCGTCTAGCCGTTCTTGCGTGATTGAGTCACAAAGATAAACGTCTGGACAAACATACAAAAATCAAAACTTTCCCATTTATTTATTTACTAGCCTTTACCCGCGGCCCCGTCCGCAAGGAGAAATTTAAATATATGGGCTATTCGCTTTAGCCTGCTTATCAAGTTATCTGTTTAAAATTTTGTTTTCTGTCTAATGCATTTTATTTTTGTAATTGAGTAAAAATAAGAACTAAATGAGCTGATAACCTGATAGGATCCCAAATGATCCTGAAATTATCCAGAAAAAGCTGCGAAATGACCCCCACGCTATCGCGGACGGATCCCGAAAACCATCCAGAAATGATGCCGGAAGAGCCCCCAAATGATCCCGAAAAAGTTCCCAAATGACCCCGACGAGCTCCGGGACGGATCCCGAAAACCATCCAGAAATGATGCCGAAAGGGTTCCCAAATGATCCCGTATTAGTCGCGAAAAAGTCCCGAAATGACCCCGACGGGATCCCGGACGGATCCCGAAAACCATTCAGAAATGATGCCGGAAGAGCCCCCAAATGATCCCGAAAAAGTCCCCAAATGACCCCGACGAGATCCCGGATGGATCCCGAAAACCATCCAGAAATGATGCCGGAAGAGCCCCCAAATGATCCCGAAAAAGTCCCCAAATTACCACGACGAGATCCCGGACGGATCCCGAAAACCATCCAGAAATGATGCCGAAAGGGTCCCCAAATGATCCCGTATTAGTCGCGAAAAAGTCCGGAAATGACCCCGACGGGATGCCGGACAAATCCCGAAGACCATCCAGAAACTATGCCTAAAGGGACCCAAAATAAGCCCGAAAAAGTGCCGTAATGTTCCCGGCAACCATAAAGAATTTATCTCTCGAAGGTACGCAAATGATCCCGAAAGTACCCCGACGGCATCCCGGACAGATCCCGAAAACCATCCAGAAATGATGCCGTAAGGGTCCCCAAATGATCGCAAAATAATCCCGAAATGATTCCGGAATAGTCCCGAAAATGTCCCAAAATAACCCCGCCGGGATCCCGGACGGATCCCGAAAACTATACAGAAATGATCCAGGAAGGGTCACAAAATGATCCCGAAATAGTCCCGAAAAAGTCCCGAAATTACCCCGGCGGGATCCCGAACCGATCCCGAAAACCATCCAGAAATGTTCCCGGAAGGGTCTCCATATGACCTTTACGGGATTACAAATAAGGTGAAGCTAATTATAAAACCATGTTAATAAGGCAGCAGGCGCATTGGAGCGAATGAAAAGTTACATAGAAACATACAGGTAAAGCTAATAAAAGCGTGCTAATAAAAACAAATGATGGAGGGTGGATGGCGGGAGGAGAAGGGGAGGACCACTGATCGTTTTTCCAAAATTGTTTAGATCTCGATCTGTATGTATCAGATACCAAAAACTATTAATTTAGGAGAAAATGTATATTGAGTTATAACAATTTATAGATTTTACACCAGAGGAGGAGAGAAAGGGGAGAGGGGGGCGAAGAGTGTCACTGCTCATTTTGTAAGCCCTCGATTTATTTGACCCATTGAGTCTGTAATATTGGTGAAGGCCCGTATACGTAAAGTTATAATGTGTAAAAATAATTAAAAAGTAATTGTTCGAAGAGGTCGTGGGAACCCCACCCCCCTTTCTATGTTCGAAAAAAATTTGGCTAGTAGACTATTGTCTGTGTTCCAAATTTCATCAAAATCCGTGTAGCCATTCTGGCGTGATTCAGTCGCAAAGACGAAAAAATATAATAATTAAATTATAACTGTTCCTAGGGGGCGGGGACCACGCCCCTTTTCAAAAATATATAGCTAGTAGATCCTTCTAGACTATTGGCTATATGTGTGCAAAATTTCATTCAAATCGGTCCAGCCGTTCTTGCGTGATTGAGTCACAAAGACAAACGTCTGGACAAACATCCAAACATCCAAACATCCAAACATCTTAACATCCAAACTTTCCCATTTATAATATATATATTAGATTTATCTCGTTTTAATCTAGAAAATGTGAACATTTTCATACAGATTACAAGAAAAAAAATAGACACACAGTTATTTAATCGTAAAAACTAAAAGTTACCTAAAAGTTTACGTATATAAGTCATTTAATATCGATTTAAACATATGTTTTGTGGAGGAAAATTCCAGACCCACAGGATTTGATGGCATATTAAACTCTTTTAAAGCTCTTGAAATTGGAGCATTAGACGCGTAATTTGTTCTAACCGTGTCCAGCCAGAAAGTATCGTGATTGCGTAGACTCCTCTGTGGGATGTTGAAACAAATTCTGGCCAGCAGAAATGGGCAGTCAATCGCTCCACTTATCAAGTCAAAAACAAAGGTGAGAGACAGAATAGAACGTCTGCTGTTTAACGATTTTAGGCTTATGAGCAAACAGCGACTACTGTAAGAAGGAATCGGGTCATTGAAATGCAACGACCGTAGGGCAAAGCGAACAAAAACTTTTTGCACACTTTCAAGCCTGGTAATATGACAATTATAGAATGGCCTCCAGATAAAGACGGCGTATTCTAATTTAGACCGCACAAGAGAGGTGTATAGCAATTTTAATGTGTAAGGATCGGTAAAATCAGAGCTAAATCGTTTGATGAAGGCAAGTGTTGAATATGCCTTCGCTATTATGTAATTCAAATGGGTTTGAAACAGAAATTTACAATAGAATACAACACCAAGATCAGTAATTTCACTTAAAGTGGATAATCGAACACCATCGATTTTATACCATGTGGGTAACGGACAGCGAGACTTTGAGTAGCAAACATGTGAGCACTTTTTTATATTAAGATTCAAGTTATTACGTTTACACCAATCGGCAACATTATCTATATCAGATTGTAGCCTTACCATGTCTTCATTGCTCGTAATTGTCGAAAAAATCTTTAGATCATCAGCGTACAACAGAAAATTTGCGTAATTGAAACAGCTGGTTATATCATTGATGAAAATTACGAAGAGAAGCGGGCCCAGTATGCTACCCTGTGGAACCCCAGAAGTCGCAATGAAAGGATCAGATGATGCCCTATCAACCGTAACCACACATTTACGAGAGGAGAGATAGGATTCAAGCCATTTTAAAAGAGTGGAATGAAATCCTAGAGCTCTCAGTTTCAATAATAAAATTGTGTGGTTCACCTTGTCAAAAGCTTTTGAAAAGTCAGTGTAAACTGAATCAACTTGAAGGCGATTTTGAAACGCAAAAATGCAGTATTCCGAAAATACGGCGAGGTTTGAGACTGTTGAGCGACCTTTAAAAAAACCGTGTTGTTGAGCGGAGATCAAGTGATTTACCGTAAAATAAATTTTATTTTTAACTATAGCCTCAAATAGTTTTGAGACTGAGGATATCTTTGAAATTGGCCGATAATTCGCAATATTGTTCTTATTACCACTTTTAAACACTGGAGTGATAGAACTGACTTTCCACGCAACAATAGACACTCCTCGTTCAAGTGATTTATTGAACAGAACTAACAATGGGGAAGCAAGGGCAGAACATTTTTTAAAAGGTATGAAGACAACCCAACCACATCGGTTTTAGTAGACATCTTCAGTTGTCGGATTCCTTCTTCTATATCAGCGAGCGTTAGGGTTAGCGATCCAAAATTTATTGGGGAATTTATGTTCGTGTAACACACCTGATCAAAGTCAGTGCCAGCTTCGAAGTTTGACTTGAAGAAATCAGCGAAGAGATTAACAGCTTCAATAGTGGAGTGCGCTTTGGTCTCATTGAGATAGACAACAGAAGGTATACTCGAACACGATTTTCTGGAATTGACATATCTCCAAAATGATTTCGAGTTTTGCTTTATATCCGATTCGAACTTACGAGTATAATTACGCTTCAAGTCCCTGTTCATGGATTTAAATTTACTTGAATAAAACAGAAATTTCCTTTATATATAACAGATTTGGACAATTTAAATTTCTTGAAATATTTGTTTCTTAAATTCTTAACTTTTAACAATCGTTTTGTATACCAAGGTATTTTATATCTGGGTTTCTTAAGGATTGGGATGTGCTTAACGCAGATCTCACCTAACTTATATTTAAAGATTTCAAAGCAATTGGCAACATCAACGTTGGAAAATATTGAATTCCAATCAATGGCATCAACTGCAAGGTTAACCATATCGGCATCCATTCGACTGAAGCAGAAATTAGTAACTTGTTCATCATAATGAACCGAATTAAACTCATAGAATTCGACCTTTAAAACGAATGGTATGTGATGAATACCAGGAGTAGATAAAGGATCAAGGCATTCAAATAAAGAAAAATGTACATTATCGTTGACAAAAATTAAGTCTAAAATGCGAGAAAGCCGATTTCGAAAACCATTTATCTGAGAAAGGCCGCAACTGGATAAGTTATCAACCAAGTAGGATTCAGATATACTATTTACGTTATTTGCATATAGCTCATTACTATCATCAATATAAGACCAAACAATATTTCCCAAGTTGAAGTCACCCTTTACACAGATACTATCATTATTATGACTAGATGCTACTGCTAAAATATTGTCCACATGTGCTCGGTATAGCATATCGTTGCTTGTTGGAGGTATATAAGAAGCGCAGATTAAAATATTTGAAACGCCTTTTACTGCCACGCAGAGCTGATCCAATAGTGTATCATCATTCTTTAATGTCACGAGTGACGAGCGAAATTTCTGATTAACTGCTATAAGAACACCTCCGCCTCTACTGTGACCAATTTTAATATAATCACGGTCCTTTCGATACACATTGTATAAATTCGAATCGAAATATTCATTATCAAAGAAACTCTCGTTTAGCCACGTCTCAACGAGAACAAAAATATCATAGTCCAGGTGCGAGCTCAAGGCATAAAGTAGCTTAGATTTGGTTCTCAACCCAGAAACATTTTGATAATATATTTTTAATTTTTTGGCAGAATTGTTATTAACGGATCTGGTTATCGTTGTTGTGTTGATACACCTTATTGGTGAAAAAAACGAAACGGACGAATTTTCACAAATTCAGGCCATATAGCTGGATTAAGCACCTTATCAAATGAACATTCCGAAACACCCAATTTGAAATTGACTTTGGTTAGGCTATCTATGGGAATGTCTTTCTTTACCAATGTATGACATATCAATAAATTGGGTACAATTTTAGCATGACTTGAAACATACGATAATATATCAGATTCCTTAACAGTAGGCGAAAATGACGAAATATGCAGAAACTTGAAAACTGGAACTACTTTTAACTCGCTGGTGTTACAATTACCAATAACAATGGGCTTACTTAATTTCCTTTGAGTACTTTTTGCTTGAATTTCCCGCTGGGTTACTTGGCGCACTGTGGATGCTGGTACATTTACCGAAGCAACAGCAGATTTAGCAACAGATGCAAATGTAGGCGTAGCAGAGGCTCGCGACGCAGCATGAGGTGTCACTGCTAGCTTACGCTTAACATTTTTAGTGCCTGCAGCATTACGCACTTTAGATTGGGACGTTGACGTCATTTCACTATCAATAGGTACATCATTGACAGGAGGGGAAGGCAAAATAGTAACGTCCTCATTTGTGCTCATTTGAGGTTCTGACTCATTTGCAATTACGTTTTCCTTTATTTTTGAATTTATTGGCTTAACACTTTCAGCATTCGCAGCAATAATTTCAGCGGTTGTAGGCTGCTTTGGTAGGTTAATAGCTAATTTAGCAACAATGCTACTAAGATTTTTAACCTCAATAGTTAGTGTTGAGAGAGCGGAATCTTTAGCATCAACCTGAGAGCGCAAAGAGCGAACTTCGGCAATAAGATCATCAGATTTCAGCAGTAGATTTTTGTTTTCTTCATGCAATGCATTGACACGTAACAGAATGTGTTCATTCTCTTGCCTTACTTTACTAAGCTCATTAGCAAGAAAAGCAATTTGATGCTTCGGATTATGCACATCTTCACTGACATCAGATATATTATTTGTTTTAATATATATTAGATTGTTCCAGTGCGGTTAAGTTCTGCAGCTAGTATAATTTTCTCCAGCATCAAATTAAAGAAATCGCACGATAGGGGGTCACCCTGTTTGAAACCTCATTTAGTTTCGAACGGCTCGGAGAGGTCCTTCCCAATTCTGACTGAGCTGATGGTGTTGCTCAACGTCATTTTGCACAGCCGAATAAGTTTTGCGGGGAAACCAAATTCAGACATAGGGGCATATAGGCAGCTCCTTTTCGTGCTGTCAAAGGCGGCTTTAAAGTCGACGAAGAGGTGATGTGTGTCGATTCTCTTTTCACGGGTTTTTTCCAAGATTTGGCGCATTGTGAAAATCTGGTCGATGGTAGATTTACCAGGTCTGAAGTCGCACTGATAAGGTCCAATCAGCCGGTTCACGGTGGGCTTCAATCTTTCGCAGAATACACTTGAAAGGAACTTATATGCGATATTAAGAAGGCTGATTCCACGATAGTTGATGCATTTTGCAGTATCCCCTTTCTTGTGGACTGGGCAAAGAACACTTAGATTCCAACCGTCGGGCGTGCTTTCGTCCGCCCATATTTTGCTAAGAAGCTGCTGCATGCGCCTTACCAACTCCTCGCCGCCGAACTTGAATAGCTCCGCAGGCAATCCATCGGCGCCCACGGCCTTTTTGTTTTTCAATCTGGTTATTGCTATTCTAACTTCGTAATAATCGGGCGGGGGACATATATTCCATCATCATCGATTGCGGGATCGGGTTCTTCATCTCTGCGTGGTGACTCCATTTAGGAGAGCAGAGAAGTATTCCTTCCATAATCTAAGCACTCTCTGGACATCAGTTACAAGGTCGCTGTTTTCATTCCTACAGGAGTTTGCCCCGGTCTTAAAACCTTCCGTCTGTCGCCGTATTTTTTGGTAGAATTCTCGGGCGTTATTCCTGGTGGCTAGCAGCTCAAGCTCCTCGCACTCACGCATTTCTGCTTCTGCTTTTTTCTTCCTGAAAAGGCGTCTCGCTTCCCTTTTCAACTCACGATAGCGTTCACAAACTCCTCTTGTCGCGCTCGCTAGCCCTGTAGGCAGCGTCGTTTCTTTCGGTTGCAACGCGGCATTCCTCATCGTACCAGTTGTTTTTCGTGGCCCCCGGTAACCAATTTATTCCTCGGCGGCAATACTAAGTGCTATGGAGATATGCTCCCACTGCTCCTTTATTCCTTCAGGATGAGTTGTGCTCTCAGAGAGCAGGTGTGAGAGTCGAGTTGCGAAATCATTGGCAGTCTGTTGTGATTAAAGCTTTTCGACGTCTAGCTTTCCTTGTGTTTTTTGTTCCTTGGTTTTAGCCGCGTTGAGGCGGGTGCGTATTTTGGCTGCAACGAGATAATGGTCCGAGTCGATGTTAGGTCCTCGGATCGTGCGCACATCTAAAACACTGGAGGCATGCCGTCCGTCTATCACAACGTGATCGATCTGATTGCGAGTATTTCGATCAGGAGACAGCTATGTAGCTTGATGTATCTTTTTATGCATGAACCTCGTGCTGGATATGACCATGTTTCGAGCACCGGCAAAGTCAGTCAGCCTCATTCCGTTAGGAGAAGTTTCAATGTGTAGGCTGAACTTTCCGACTGTAGGGCCAAAAACACCTTATTTTCCCACCCTGGCGTTAAAGTCGCCAAGCACGACTTTTATATCATGACGGGGGAAGCGCTCGTATGTGCGTTCTAATTGTTCATAAAAAGTGTCTTTCACCTCATCGTCTTTCTCCTCTGTCAGCGCATGGGCGCAGATGAATGATATATTAAAAAATTTTGCTTTTATTCGGATAGCGGCGAGACGCTCGTCCACAGGCGTGAACGCCAGCACTTGGCGACAAATTCTCTCTCCCACCACGAATCCGACGCCGAAAATGCGCTTATTCGTATGGCCACTCCAATATATGGCACAATTTTTGATCTTCTTTCTTCCTTGCTTCGTCCTACGCATTTCTTGGATGGCGGTGATGTCAGATTTTGCTTTGACGAGGACATCAACCAGCCGGGCATCTGCACCAATCCCATTCAGGGAGCGGACGTTCCAGGTGCATTCCCTCAATTCATTGTCCTTCAAACGTTTGCCATGGTCGTCATCAATAGAGAGTGTATTTATCCGAGGCTTGTTGTTATATTTCATTGGAGTATGGTTTTACGTGGCGGGTCCCAAGCCCAGCGCACAACCCGCTCAGCGGGGGTGAAAATATTACTTGGCACGTTTATATAGCGAGCCGCTTGCTCCAAGACAGACGCCCGCTTGCAGCCGCACCTAGAGTTGTACAGACGCTGCCGATGAGATCTCCCCCGGCTAGCCCTTAAACCGATTATGTCAGAGTGGCCTAGCCAGGTTGTCGCCTTCTCACATTAGCTCACCGCTAAACGGATGTTTAGCGGCTACCCAGAGGATACTTGGCCGCAAGACACCGGCAGTAGTGAGCTGCTTGAACCGCATGCAAAAGAATCGCTCTGGCCATTCCCAGGTGAATGGCGGTCAGAAGCTTTCCCCTCTTTCGTGGACTTCTACACACGGCCCCACCCTTTCTGTTTGACACATTATCAAATAATCAACAAAAGAAAAAAACCTGATTTATAACACTTGCCAGTATTGAGTAAAAATGATCTGATGGGTAAACTGAATAGTATGAGCAAGTATCCAATTCGTTAGCACCAATGGAACACAGCCTTGCAATGTTTTGACTACGCAGCGGACTTCGCGTTCGCAAATTGTTTTTACACACATCTCTACATTTTTCGCTGGATACACACCTACAATTTTCTCAACAAACTTAAGCTTTGTAAATCAACTTATAAATTAAAGTTTTAAAGTAATTATTAAATAATAATTGAAAACCAAAACAAGACTGAGTTTTAGTCAATTTTGTGAAAGTAAACGGAGGTAATCACGTTTCAGCGACCGTACCATATCGCGCCTGTGAATTCATACAATTGCCACCAGAAGGTAGGGTGCTCCAGTATTTACCAGAAAAACTCAAACGGCCTTTGTTCCTGCCATCCACGTAAGTGATAAACTAAATTTCATATTAGTAAAGTTCAATATTGCATTGAACAAGCTGGTCCTTCGAGCCGGATATCTTGATCTGGCTTATCTAATAGAAGCAACGGTTCCTGTTGAAAAATTAGTTCCCCCAACATGACCGAAGTCAGGTCCCTCGAGTCCAAAGTCCAGTTACAACAACATCGTTTTGAATTATTAAAAATCGCTGCTGAGCCTATATTAAAGGCCTCTGTAGCGGAGTTAACCAAAATTAAAATTCAATCGCGCCTTTACCACCTGGAAAAGACTTGGGAAAGAATTGAACGTGAATCAATATATGCATTGAAATTTGAGGTTGTAAAAGATAGCGATTACATAACCAACAACGTGTGCGCTAGTATGTACGAAGTTTACGATCAACAAAAGGTATTTTTATTAGAAAAGCTTGCTGATTTCAACGCAGCAAATCCTCACGACGGATCTGTCCTCGCCGAAACTTCCTTAGTAGCCCCTGCCTTATCCACCCGAGCAAGATTAACTGAATTGGCTCTTCCCACGTTCGATGGAAACTTCAGAAATTGGACATCTTTCAGCGATATGTATACTTCGCTTGTCGGGTCGAGTACGATTCTCGACAATGTCACAAAGTTACATTATCTAAAGCGAAGTTTATCCGGGGAAGCAGCGCGTCTGCTAGCCACCTCTGCAATCACTTCTGATAACTTCGTTCCCGCATGGAATAAATTAGTTGCACGCTATGAGGACAAAGGTATTCTTATTGAAACTCAACTTGAAGCCTTATTTACGATTAAAAAGCTCACGCAGCCGTCTGGGGTTACAAGGGTTGCTCTCAACTGTCTCCGACTCTTGGGACATCAAGATTGTACACCTTGTGACTCGGCGCCTCGACTCAACCACACGTCAAGCAAGGGCGCTTGATCAAGGTGCATCCACAACCCCAACTGACCTTTCAGCTCTTACCAAGATCATCGAAACCATCGATCGTCACGACTCCGTTAAGTCGCGAAATAGTAACAAGGCGAAAAGTCATGCCACAAGCTCGTCAACTTCATCATCGCGATGTTTTTTGTGCTCGAGAATCATAAGTTAATTCAGTGCCCAACCTTTGAATGCTAAGGCCTTCACGTGATAAAGGATTGATCGTCAAAAGGAACCTGCCGTAAGTGTAAACAACGCCACAATACGTTCTTACATATCGTTTCACGGGAACCTACCAAATCGACCTGTCAACCACGTGACAGCAGATTCTGATGACTTAAAATCATCAACCGTTCAATCGAGTGATTTGCAGTCAAATAGTAGTGTGGAAGCTGCTGTCGTCAACCATGCCACCGCAGGAGCTTGTCAACACTCAATGTCTTGTTAGTAACCTGCACTCGTAGAAATTCAAGTTGAGCACGTGTATCACATAGCGCGCGCATTGATTGATCCAGGTTTCGAACTGTCATTTATCAGTGAAAGAATGGTTCAACTTCTTCGATTGAAGCGTTCAGCAGCCGCAACTAGCCTTCTTGGCGTAGGAGCTTCCCATGTTTCCACCACTCGCGGAGTAGTATCTGTCAACTTAAATTCATTAGCGACAAAACGATACACGTGCACAGTTACTGAATTCATTTTACCAAAACTTACTGCATTTTTACCTTCGAGAGAATCTAAATCCACAGAATGGGCTCACCTTAAAGGGTTACAACTTGCCGACCCAACGTTTAACACTCCTGGCAAAATTGATATTATTTTAGGCGCTGACATCTACTCCGAAATCTTACAAAACGGTATTCGGAAAGGTCCAATACATACTCGGCTTGTTTCTGGATCGATCGCAGAAATCCAGCAATGCCTTCAGCTCGTATTCATTATTGCTCGCATGATGACGAAGTAAATAATCTCATTCGAACTACGAAATGTTTTTAATGGTTCAGCTCGAACAATGAGCGGCAAGTCACTCAACGACATAGTTTACACAGGGGAAAATTCCAAACTGATCTTACCGATGTTTTACATTATTTCCGTCGTTACAAATACGTGGTCTCCGCTGATGTTTAACAAATGTATCGTCGCGTCTTGGTTCATCAGGATGATAGGGATTTACAGAGAATACTATGGTTTTCAAATGGGAAGTTAGTCGAATATCATCTCCGCACCGTAACTTATGGTCAAGCATGTGCACCCTTCTTAGCCCTAAGAGCACTTAAGCAGCTTGTTATTGACGAAGGCCATCGATTTCCATTAGCGACTCCAATGCTAACACTAGGCCAATAAGTAGACGACGAATTCGGTGGAGCTGACACTATACAGGAGTGCACTGAATTGGTCAACCAAGTTATACAACTTTGCAACGCTGGTCAATTTCACCTTCAGAAATGGAGTACCAATCAACCGACGATCCTCACACATCTGGAGCCCAACCTCTTGGCTACTGAAACCAACATCAAGTTTGATTCAAGAAAAATTATTCGAACCCTCGGCTTAAGCTGGAATCCCGAGTCTGACAGCTTTCATTTTTACAACAACTTTATTCGTATTGAGATCATTACAAATCGTAACGTTTTATCTAAGATTGCGCAAATATTTGATCCTCTGGGATTTATTTCTCCGATAGTCGTCACTGCAAAAATTTTCATGCAAAATCTCTGGCTTCACAAGCTTGAATGGGATCAACAACTCCCTGATTCGTTACAAAACTCTTGGAAGGATTTTGAGGCTAGCCTACAAGACTTGCACATTCTCAAAATTCCTCGGCATCCAGGTCTTGCTAAATCTGCTTTAGTCGAAATCATGGCTTTTCTGACGCAGCACACAAGCAGCCATGAGTGCAGTCGTCTATATTAAAGTTTTACATGAGGAAAACACTACAGTAAGTTTGGTTCAAGCAAAGGCCAAACTATTTCCAGAATGTCAATTCCCGTCTTGAGCTCACCGCAGCAGTCCTGCTTACTCGACTAACACATAACGTTATTGATGCGTTCAATCTTTCGTCGGCCTCTGTCTGGCTTTGGACTGATTCATCAGTCACCCCTCACTTGGCTCACGAACCATTCTTCAAAATGGGAGGACTTTGTAGCAAATCGAGTGAGCTTCGTTCAAGAAAGGCTACGAACGGCGGGTTGGAGGTTTGTTCCGGGCAAGGAAAACCCCGAGGATTGTGCATCACGTAGTACGACCTCGTCAATTACATTCACACGAACTCTAGTGGCACGGTCCCAGTGGCTTAAGTTGGATAGCTCGGTTTGGCCGACGAATAAGTTCACTCAATCCCAACAAGCAGAAACGGAAGCAAGGAAAATGAAAGACAAATCCACATTTCACACCAAAACAGATGATTCCGAATCAGTATTACTCAACCACTATTCGGACTTAAACAAATTATCACGCGTCCACATCATGGTGCTTTCGATTCGCGAATAGGCTCGCGATTCCCAATGATCAACGATGACAAATGGCTATCAGTTGCAGAAATGCAGAATTCTTTACAATTTTGGATAAAATTCGTCCAGAAGATTGCCTTCAATGAAGAAATAAAGCTTCTAGCTAAAACCAAAACCACGGTTGCAAAAACTTCTAGTTCCATTCGCAACCTCAATCCATTTGTGGACTCTGACGGCTTTCTCTCGAGTTGGGGACGCCTCGAAAACTCCGCATTAGCATATGACGCAAAACATCCATATATTTTACCACGAATGTCTAACTTAGCTAAGCTGATTATTCTAGACACCCATCTTCGCACGCTCCATGGAGGCAGAAGTTCCACGTTCGCCTTACTCAGACAACGGTTCTGGATCTTGGGCGGCCGTGCAGCGGTACGAGAATCAATTCTTCAATGCATCTTATGTGCTCGATATCGTGCTGAACGCAGCAACAACTTATGGGACAACTCCCGTCATCGAGAGTCAATAGCGCTCGGTTGTTCTAGCATACCGGGGTGAACTATGCCGGTCCATTCACTTTAAAAGAACGTCACGGTCGCACTCGCACTACATATAAGGCATATGTTGCTCTCTTTATTTGTTCGGCGACCTCATACATACATCTGGAACTAGTGACTGATTATACAACTGAAGTTTTCATTGCAGCCTACAAACGGGTTTCCGGAATCTACGGTGTAAGCAAAACACTAACTAGTGATCAAGGAACGAACTTTATTGGCGCTGACAAAGAACTTAAACAACTTTTTATTCAGCATCAAGCGAGATGTCTCGCCTATCTCATTTTCAAAGGATGGAACCCAATGGCGTTTTAATCCACCATCTGCTCCAAACTTCGGCCGTGACTGGGAAGCCGGAGTAAAGTCAATGAAACATCACTTGAAACGCGTCATGAAGAGCTTTTATTTTCATTTGAAGAGCTTACAACAGCCTTACGACAAATTCAAGCTGTACTCAACTCTCGACCCCTCTACAAAATTATGGATGATCCTGATGATATGAACTACCTAACACCAGGTCACTTTTTCGTTGGTGGACCCATTGCCAGTTTACCTGAACCGATTTTAACTCAGGTTCCTCAGTCTCGCCTTTCACATTGACAACTAACAAAGCGGCTAACCGAACAATTCTGGGAAAAATGGCAAAAGGAGTACTTGCAGCAGCTACAATCGCGTTACAAACGGCAACTGCCCACAACCTCAATTCAAGTTGGTTCAATTGTCCTTCTCATCGGCGAAAGATACACTCCATCGAAATGGCCATTAAGGAAGGTCATAAAACTACATCCCGGTCGCGACGGGTTAACCCGAGTAGTTACCGTCAAAACCGCATTCACAACTCTGGATCGTCCTATAAATAAACTATGCTAACTTCCTAATCCTGTGAATCAAACAGAAGAAGAGTCTGACATTCAGCCTAAAGACAAACAACATACAACTTAATTTCGCCTTTCTCGTAAGTAGGCATTTGCCCCTTTACTCGGTGCAACGCGGGGAGTATGTTTGATACATTATCAAATCATCAACAAAAGTATTGAGTAAAATTGATCTGATGGGTAAAACGAATCGTATGAGTAAGGGTCCAATTCGTTAGCACCAATGGAACACAGCCTTGCAACGTTTTGGCTAGGCAGGTGACTTCACGTTCGCAAATTATTTTTACACACATCTCTACATTTTTCGCTGGATACACACCTACAATTTTCTCATCATACTTAAGCTTTGTAAATCAACTTATAAATTAAAGTTTCAAAGTAATCATTAAATAGTAATTGAAAACCAAAACAAGTCTGAGTTTTAGTCAATTTTGTGAAAGTAAAAGGAGGTAATCACGTTTCAGCGATCGTACCATATCGCGCCTGTGAATTCATACAATTGCCACCAGAAGGTAGGGTGCTCCAGTATTTACCAGAAAAACTCAAACGGCCTTTGTTCCTGCCATCCACGTAAGTGATAAACTAAATTTCATATTAGTAAAGTTCAATATTGCATTGCACACTTTTTGAATTTTGACTTCTGAAATTTTTTTCAGCCTGGAACACAGCAACGTCGAAAAAAGGCGTTATATCCAATCGAATTATGGAATATGTATGATATCACCAAATTGGGTGAAGTCCGTACAAATAATTCTATCGAAAGGTGCACAACGTCATTCGAAGTGCGTTTTGACTTCTGAAATTTCACTTCTTAATTTTGACTTCTGAATATTGATTTCTGAATTTTGACTTCTGAATTTTGGCTTTCTGAAAAAAAGGGTTCTGACTAATGTTTTCTGAAAAAATTGTGTTTCCGAACTTTTGTTTTCTGAATTTATGGGGGGAACCAGATTTCGGACCTCAACATCTATGGTGGAGTCTCTAGCTTGGAGTACGACGTTCCTTTCATTAATTGTAGTCAGTATTTCGATCCAATTTGAGGACAGCACGATACATTTGAACTTGTTGATGTACTTGAGAATGCCGGTAATATCTCCGTATCCTTGTGCAGTCAAATTTAATTTAAGTAATGCGTTTAGTGCTTGTGTTAATACTGAAACATTGTTTGCGAATGGTCTGATTGCCTCAATTCTAGCCGACCACCTAGTTTCTGAAAGACTGTGAAGAAAACTCGGTAAATTTTTTTTGAGGATGTCCCATTGTTGTGGTCTACTGCTAAAAATAGTAAAACATTTTTGTACAACTCCGAAGAAAGTAATTGTAGCCGTACAACATTCTGCAGCATCAACAGCACATAAATTCAGACTGTGGGTTGCACAAATCGAGTAATCTTTTAATGGGATTTCATGTTTACCTAGAGTATGACAAATTAAATCAGCGATTTCCTGACCAGTTTTTTGGTTACAATCCACGAAAGCCAAAAACCGTTCTTGAATTGTAAAATTTGTTGCTTTCGAATTGAAATGGAGTTAGCGCAAAATGAACGTAGTCAACGTGACTAGCATCAGACGTAGCATCAACGTGCTTTGCACAAATTTCTATAAACTTGTTCTGACTGTCTGGGGAAAGATAGTCAACTTGTAAACGTTTGTGCTGCTGTTGTGAAATCCTAACTTTCTCCAAATGATCTCTAAGTATCGGATCATAATGGCTTATGAGATCTTAGATGCCCAAAAAATGTCCATCGTTTCGTTCACCAAGATATATACTTTCCCCTTTGAAAGCTAGGCCTCTTTCAACACAAAAATAAAATAGTGTCCAAAATTCTATATAAAATTTCTTTCCACTTTTGAGTTTCAGTGATCATTGGTAAGTGTATCAATTGTAGCCCCCTTTTAAATTAGATTTTTTAAAGATCGCCATTGAATATAACATTTAATGTGATCTTGAGTATTTTCGTGTGATGGTAGTTTATCGTATAGCTTTATCGAGGATCCATTTTGGATCCTGGGGAAGCTAGCGCTCTAATGCGCTCCCGCCCCCACACACGCACTTACTTTCAACTTTCTTTTTGTTATTTCAAATAATGTAGATTTGGTTTAGTTTCTAAAGTATATTATTTTCTTTATTTAAACTTTTTTCTTTGGTACTCTTAGTTCGCTACAACTTTTATTCTATGTTAAACTGTATTTACAAACTTTCTTTTCTAGTTCACTCCCTTTTTATAAACTTTATTTACGACTTTTTATTTCACTTTCTGGTACAGTGTATTTTTTTAATTTTACTACTGTCAACTACTTTGTTGTTTGTGTGTTGATAGAATTGCGTCTCATAAGCAGGTGCTGGCCTTCTTCAAACTAAAAACTGCCGCTAACGCAACTCTGCGGCTACGCAGCTTTTCTTTAGGTTGCTTAGCAACGAAATTAATGATGGCGTCGAAATTAATGATGGCACCGAGCAACGGCAGTTTCAACCAATCAGAAACTCTCCGCGTTACTCGACTCTAACATTTTTAGTGATGCCAAGTGCATTTGATGCATGGTTGCATCTTGCACTTTTCCAAAGAGGGAGTTGCCAGCTACAATTTAATTTAATGCAATTTACTATGGCACTACATCATCCCCCTTTAGAAAAGAAGAATTTGGTAAGATTAGTAATTAATCTTGCCACATTCTTCTTTAGGTTTTAATATGTTGTTGTAATGTTATGAACGAATGAGTTTGCTAGCATTAGGGTGCTCTAACCCGGGACTCATTCGTTCATCACAGTGCAACTTCTAAAAAGATGATTAAAAATGAAAAGAAAATTTTGAATAAAGTGAAATATATAAAAGTTAGTTTGAAATATTTGATTTAATGTTTGAAGTAAACCGGTTTTTTTTCTTCTTATTTTAGAATCTACCTAATTAAATGTGTATTTATTTGTTACATTTTTTAGCCTTCATTGGCGGATTTTTTAAATATATTTATATCTAAAGATGATTAGTTCTGCGGAAGAAGAGCGCTTTTGATGGAAATCCGTCAAATCAATCTTCAGCACTCTAAGGCGGCTTCCGCAAATTTGTTGCTCTGCCTTGAAAAAGGCGGAGTGGATATAGTCCTTGTCCAGGAGCCGTGGCTGAGTAGTAACGGCAGTAAGATTTCTGGATTAAGGACTGGAAAATTCAACACCTTGGTGCATGCGGAGGCAAGTAGGCCTAGATCCTGTGTGCTTGTTAAAAAAGAGATTAAAGCTTTTATTCTCTCTAATTTCAGCAATGTTGACGTAACCACGGTCTGCCTCGAGCGAGGAAGTAATGAAATGTGGGTGGTTTCAGCGTACATGCCCCACGGGGACGTAGTGGGACCACCACCTGCGATACTGGGTGAAATCACCGCTGAAGCAAGGCGGAGAGGTGTTGGCGTGATCATCGGTGCCGATGCAAATGCCCATCATAGCATTTGGGGAAGCTCGGATACCAACACTAGAGGTGAGTCTTTATTTACTTTTATTGTAGATGAGGGACTTTGTATATGTAATAGGGGGAATTACCCGACTTTTATTACTGCGTTAAGGGAGGAGGTCCTGGACCTCACCCTGGTTAGTAGAGAACTGGAAGGTCGGATATCTGGATGGAGGGTTCTCAACGAGCACTCCTTCTCTGATCACCGATATATTCAGTTCTCAGTGAACGAAGAACGTCCCGGTAAAATATCTTTTAGGAACCCTAAAAGTACTAACTGGGACTTGTATTGTAGGAAGCTGGGAGAGCTACTGCCTGCGGTGCCTATCATTAGTTCGGGCCTGTCCGAATCTGAGATAGACGTTCTGGTGGAAAACTTCACCTCGGCAAGCAATAGCGCCTTTCAGCTGTCCTGCCCATTGAAAACTTACAGGGGGAAGGGCAAGCCGCCCTGGTGGTCGGATTCTCTTGACGACCTAAGAGCGTCCAGTCGGCGGCTCTTCAACAGAGCCAGGAGGAGTAAATTACCCTCGGACTGGGAGCTCTATAAGGTGAGTCTGGGGATTTATAAATATGAAATAAGGATAGCCAAGCGAGATGCATGGCGAAGCTTCTGCGAAAACGTAGAAGGCTGCAATGAATCCGCGAGATTTAGAAAAATACTCTCTAGGAACCCCGCTCCTCTGGGGTATCTGAGAGATGATGGTGGGGACTGGTCGATGAGTAGCGAGGAGTCCCTAAGGCTTTTACTGGACAATCATTTTCCCGATGTCCGAGTTGCGCAGGGATCTTCGCCTGCATGGTCGGCGGTCGTTGGCCATGCAGAAGTGCCTGCCATTCCAATACGGGAAAGTCAGATAACCTGGGCTATAGGGTCGTTCAAGCCCTATAAGTCTCCGGGCCCGGATGGAATCATTCCTGCGCAGCTTCAAAGGTCTTTGGAGATTTCCTGCCGCTGGTTGGCCATCATATATACTAACTGCCTCAGGCTTAACTATATCCCGAAGTCTTGGCACACGGTTAGGGTTATTTTCATTCCCAAGGCCGGCAGAAGCTCTCATGTATCACCTAAGGATTTCAGGCCAATCAGTCTCTCGTCGTTTCTTCTTAAGACGTTTGAGCGGTTGATTGACCTGTACCTACGGGAAAGGATACCTCGGGGGTTACTGTCGGCTTCACAACATGCGTACTGCAAGGGCAGATCGACGGAAACGGCTCTCCATTCGATTGTAAAGCAAATAGAGGGGTCCCTAGAACACAAAGAGTATGCTCTGGGTGCCTTTCTAGACATCGAGGGAGCTTTTAACAATGTCTTACCGGGGTCAATCGAAAGAGCTCTGGTGGGTTTAGGAGTCGAGGCGGCTCTGGTTGAATTTATTAGCAAACTTCTATGCGGCAGAATTGTCGCAGCGGAGTGGGGAGGGGCCATAATTAAGAGGAAGGTGTGCAGGGGCACGCCACAGGGGGGTGTCCTATCTCCTCTCCTCTGGGTTGTGGTAGTCAACGAGCTTCTTGTGGAGCTGGAAGCCAATGGTTGTCGGGTGGTTGCCTATGCAGATGACCTCGCTATCCTAGTCAGAGGCAAATTTCTGGGCGCCCTGCGCGATGTTCTTCAGGGCTACCTGGATACTGTGGCTAGGTGGGCTGAATCATGTGGATTGGCGGTCAACCCGGGAAAAACGGAATTGGTCCTTTTCACAAGAAGATATAAGGTGCCCGATTTCAGAACTCCCTCGATTGCAGGGGTACCGTTGGTACTTTCTGATAGGGTTAAATATTTGGGGATTGTTTTGGACAAGAAACTGTCCTGGAGACCCAATGCGGAAGATCGGGCCAGGAAGGCCGCCATTGCCTTGTACTGCTGCAGAGGAGCTATCGGAAAGAGATGGGGACTCTCGCCAAGAATAGTACACTGGCTTTATGAGATGGTGGTCAAACCGATTCTGCTATATGGGGTGCTGGTCTGGTGGAAAGCACTGGACACGGCGAGCACCTCCAAAATGTTAGTGTCAGTGCAACGGACGGCGCTGATCGGTATCAGTGGCGCTCTCAGAACAACGCCTACCTTGGCACTGAACGTCATGCTGAACATATACCCAGTAGATATTGCGGGAAAGGCGGCCGCGGCAAGGTCGTTGGTCAGGCTTCGTGATATGGGATATAGACTTTCTGACCGCGGACACTCTAGCCTTCTTACCAGTTTCGACTTCATCCCGGACAGAACGGACTACTGTATGCCGATAACAGCTCCCTATGCAACCTTCACCCCAGTTATTCCAGAGAGAGAGGATTGGGGAAGAGGAATTATCTGGGGCATGGGACCGGTTAACTTGTTCACGGATGGGTCAAAGCTGGATGGAAAGGTTGGTGGGGGGGTCTTTTGTCAAGGGCTAAATTTAAGCCGCAAGTTTAAGTTGGCTGATCACTGCAGTGTATTCCAAGCGGAAATTGCTGCGATTAAGGATGCGGTGGATGGAATGCTATCCAGTGCTACCACGGTTAGGGAATTTAACATCTACTCTGATAGCCAATCGGCTATCAAGGCCTTGAGCTCAACTACAGTGCGATCGAGGGTGGTCTGGGAGTGCCTGACCTCGCTTGCGATTGCATCGAATTATTTTACAATTAAGATTATCTGGGTCCCGGGCCATAGTGATATCCCGGGTAACTGTCAAGCGGATCTCTTAGCCCGCATCGGTACAACTGAACCGGATGAAGATGGCTGTAGGGACTTCGGGATCCCGCTGGCCACCTGTGGATTGCTCCTCCATAGCTGGGCCTCGAATCAGCTCAGCAAACGTTGGGCGGATACCACGTCTTGCAGGGTAGCAAGATCTTTCTGGCCAAAAGTGGATGGCAGGAGGTCTGCTGAAATAATTGGGTTCACTAAGGCTCACCTATCAATGGTCATTGGGGTTTTGACAGGGCACTGTCCCATGGGTATCCATGCGGTACGTCTCAATATACTGGAAACTCCATCCTGCTGCAGCTGTATGGAGGATGATGAGGTGGAATCACCAAATCACTTTATGCTTGATTGTCCAGCTTTTGCCAGAATTAGGCGAAAGTACTTCGGTCGCGACTCAATTGGATCTCCCGAGGATATATCCAAAGTTGAGATCGGTATCATTCGGAGCTTTATCGTTGCTACCCAACGATTCTCTAAGTAGCTGGATCTAGGTCACCGTTATTTTTGGTGTATGTGGTATCACAACGGACCTTCGTGTTGTCCAAGTGAGCTATCCTTATCAGGGAAGCTACCACCTAACCTATCCTATCCTATGATTAGTAATAGACTATTAAATTAATAAATTTTTTGTACCCGAGTTTTATGTAAAATTTTTTCGTTTTCTATACTTATCTCACAAATTGTTACATTTGGCCCATCAATATTCTTTACTATGTAGGGACCTTGATATATATTTTTATGTTTATTTCTAGGTTCTGTTTCCACTAAAACTATCGTTAATTTTAATTTCTAAACGCTTAGCCGTTTTATCGTATAAATCTTTATTTCTAATCTTATGCTCATTAATCAAATTTTATGCCATTTTATGCGATTTTTGCATTCTAAACTTAAGCTCTTTTGTGTAGTTTTCTACATTGTAGATCGGATCAATTTGCTCTTTTTGCAATTCATGTGGCATTGTAGTTTTTCTGCCAAATATTAATTCAAAGGGAGTAAATTTACTTGTTATCAAAACCCGAACTACCTGTAGTATTGTGTAAAAATATAAAGTATTTTAAATATGTATCCCAATCTGAATACGTTTCATTGAGATATACACGCAAGTATTCGTTAAAGACTCTATGATTTCTTTCAACAGTACCAACAGTTTCGTGGTGGTAAGCTGTTGAGAAATCATGATCAATCTTTAAAAGTTTTGTCAATTCAGAGAATAATTCGTTTTTATATTCCGTTCCTAAATCGAATCTAATAGCTTTCATTGTACCATATGTTAATATAAAGATTTCAAAAATAGCACAAGTAATAGTTTTTGCTGATTTATCTGGTACAGCTACTGTTACCAGGTATTTAGAAAAGTCACAAATCATAGTAACAGCGAACTTGTTACCATATTTGGATTCCGGAAGTGGACCTATTGTATCGACAATTACAATGTCAAAGGGTTTGCAGGGCGTTGGAGTCAAGACAAGATTTTCCTTTGTTTTTGGTTTTACTTTATTTAAAAAGCATTTATTGCAATTTTTGGCAAATTTCGCAATGTCTCTTGTCATATTTTTCCAATAGTATTTTGTTCTTAATATGGAATATAATCGTTTTGTACCGCAATGACCGCCTAACAGAGGGTCCTCATGATAAATTGTCATAAGTTTTTGTTTTTGCTCTGTTTCTGTTACAGTTTCTACATGGTCTGTTAGTATTATTTGTAATGATTTTAAAATTTTATTACCGCTGATTTTAAAATTTGTAATTGAAAAATTATTGAAAAATGTATCATTTTTTGGCCATTCTAACTGCTCAATATTGTGATTGCCGGCTGCTTTTTCAAGCCTCGAAAATAACTCATCTAAATTTGTTTTTCCTTTAGCATTCACAAAATTAAGTAAATTTAGTTTTTTATGTTTTAAATGCGCATAAATGTGTATATTGGAGATCTCATTATTCTTATTAAATTGCATAGTCGACTTTATTCGCGGTATCTTTTTTGAAAAATTGTATGAAAATTTGTCATAAACTTGTACTTTAGGCATTTCGCAAAAAGTATCAGTAAAATTATCGTCTTTATTTTGTAATTCCTTTTGTTTGATTTTTGGTCGCGTTTGGACTGCTAAAACATGCTTTGTAGATTCTTTTATTTCGTCTATACTAATGCGTGAAAGAGCATTAGCCACAACGTTAGATTTTCCGTTTATATATTCAATCGTAAATTTATATTCTGACAGTTCTAATCGAATTCTATTTATATTCTGACAGTTCTAAACGAAGGGTCTTTCATATTAAAAAGATAAACTAGTGGTCTATGATCGGATTTTACTGTGAAATTTGTACCGTAAACATATGGACGAAAATGCTTTATAGCGAAATGTATTGTTAGGAGTTCTAATTCGATAATTACTTTTTTCTGTTCTGCTTTATTGAAAGATTTTGACGCGAAACAAATTGGTAAATCGTTATCACCATGCTTTTGGCTTAATATAGCACCACACCTACTCTTAGAAGCATCTACTGTAATTATAAATTCTTTTGTAAAGTCAGGGTATTGTAGTAGTTGCGGAGACATTAATGCAAGTTTTAGTTTTTCGAAAGGGTTTTCGCACGCTTCATCCCAAACAAATTCAACTTTTTTCCGATTTAAACGATTTAAAGGCGCTGCCAGTGACGCAAAATTCGGTATAAATCGCCTGTAATAATTTGCAAATGCGACAAATCGCCTAACCGTATCTTTGTATTTTGGCTTAGTATACCTTTTAATAGCGTCTATTTTTGAATCGTCTGGAAGCAAACCTTTTGACGTACATTTATAGCCTAGAAAAGTTACTTTGGAGCGAAGGAAATTGCACTTGTTTGGATTCAGCTTTAAATTAAACTTTCTACAGGTTTCGAAAACTTTTTCTAAATTTTTAAGGTGGTGTGTCTCACTACAACCAATGACGATGACGTCGTCAATATACATAAAATCCTGATTTGGCGAAATGCCTGAAAATGCTATTGACATCATACGAGAAAAAGAGTTTGGTGCTACATTTAACCCGAAAGATAAAACTTTCCAACGAAAAGCTCCTCGATCTGTACTGAAAGAAGTTACATCTCTAGATTTAGGGTGAAGGGGTATTTGGTGAAAACCGGAAAAAAGATCTAGAGTTGAATATTATTTGGCTCTGCGAAGATTGTCGAGTATGTCATCAACGCGTGCTAGTGGAAATTTGTCGGCTATAAGCTTTTTATTGACTGCTCTGAAATCTACGCACATACGATACGACTTTTTGCCTGTTGGATCTTTTTTCGGTACCATAATTAAAGGACTGTTATAATTTGAAAAACTAGGTTCGATTAAATAATTCTGTAATAGGTTTTTGACCTGTTTATTTATTTTTTCGCGTTGTGTGTATGGCAAACGGTAATTTTTAATATAGACAGGGGTTTTGTCAGTTAAAGTAAAGTTTTTGTTCGTAGAAATTATTAAGCGTCATTAAGTCGGTTTTTAATCAAAAAATATTAGAATATTTCAAACGTCAATCAAGTAATTTCTTTTTAGCATAAGAAGGCACTTGTTTTGCTAAAATTGATTTAAGTTCTTATATGAGTTTTGAATCGATAGGTGTATCATTTATGCGATAGACATTGAAGTTTTTAATGTCTTCAGTTTGAATAATGAAATCTTTTACGTACTTGACCTCGTCGGTGGTGTTGATAACTTTTATAATTGGGTTTTTTGTATCAACGATACATTTGGCTGTGAAAACACCGTTACAGAGTTCATGAGAATCTACAAAAACTGGGCTTATCGAATTTTTCAAACTAAAAACACGAAAAACTTCGCATCTTGGTGGAATTACAAGAGTATTTGTTGAGGTGCTATGCAAAATTGAAATATTTACCTTTTCTGTCCCTTGTCCGAATGTAATTGTGTCATTATCATAATTGATTATGCATTTGTTCGTTTTTAGAAAGTCTTTCCTTATTATACCGTCCGAACGAATATTAAAGTTGTCATTGACAACGTGAAGAGTCAGAGGAAAAAATGTATTTGATGCGATTATACTTGTATTAACTGTTCCTAGTGTTGTTACCGTGTCTGTTGTTTCGCCTGTTATATTTATTACGTTACGATCGTCTACTTCTACCTCGTTTGCCAAACTGGAAATTTTTATTAGTGAATTGTCTGCCTGTGAATCTATTAGAAAATAATATATTTTATGAGAATCGCTACAAGCGACTTCGACGAAATCGGAAAAATTTAAATTTAGGCAATATATTGACTGAGAAGTATTTAGTCGAATTGCTCCTGCTACCTCAGTGTTCGCGCCTGAGGGGCTTCGGCATTTAAAGAACGAACATTGGCTGAATTTCTAGAACTTGAACCCTGATTATTGGAATTTCTGTTATTTACGGACCGATTATTATTGTTATTATTGCCTCTATTGTAATTGCGATTATTGCCTCTGTTATAATTGTTATTTCGGAAATTTGTATTATTGTGTTGTCTATTTGTATTACCGTTAAATCCAAAATTACTATTGTTGTTATATCTGAAATTACTGTTACCTCTGGAATTTCCACGGAAATTATTGCATCTTATCGGACGTGACCGAAACGCTAACACCTGCCGCTCTTTAACTTCCTATTCTCGCTCTATAATCATTTTCGCTACAACGCCCTTTGAATCTTCGAAGGTTGTTGACGCAAGGATTGATTTCACCATATCTGACCTACTATTTAATCTACACACGGTAATGGTTTGTTCAACCGCCATCTCATGGGCTTTTGCCTGCGTCATACCTACAATGATTAGACATCGCTCTAACGAGTCGGAAAGCTCTTCTACCTGCTTTGAAAATTCTGAAAAATTGTTATTGGTTACTCTCAAGGCTGCAATTTTTCCCGCGACAACTTTCGAGTTGTCTGGCCTAATTTTACTACATAGCGCTTCTTTAATTTGGCTGACTGATTCTATATGCGTTGGTAGTGCTTCGCGAGCTTTGCCTTCGAGCTTGGATTTTAAAAATGCAATAAAAGTAGGAGTTAAATTTTCGTTAGAGAATACTTCCATTAATTCAACTTTATTTATAAATGAGGCAAGTGCCAACGGGTCTCCACTGTAGTTTTCTCGCATAATCGAGGCACAAGTACTAATAAACGATTTTTTCTCCTCGATTGTGGCCATGGTTGTAACGTTAAGTATCGGAGTTAGAATAGAAAAACTAGAATTTGGAATTACAGGTTGATCATCAAATCCTAAAAGGTCTGTACTCAGGGATAATTTATTATGTTAAGGTATCAGTTGAAGATGCAACTGAAGATGAATCAGAATCTGAATATTGAAATCTAAATCTTGCTCTGAGTTTTTGGAATCTAAATCTTGCTCTGAATTTTTGAAATTTGAACCTGGATGCGTATTTTTAGAAACTACATTCCCGTTTCTTAGGTCCATACGTGTTGAAACGAACAGATGAAATACTAAGATTTTATTGAAGCAAGATATATGGAATTTGTTTATGAAGATTGAATATAAATTGAATTTAAGTAAATTGAATTTGAACGAGGGAATTATTCGAAAATGGATTGTGCTTGATTAGAGAAGTTATGCAGAATTGCAAGACAAGTGGGATTTGAGAGAGTAAAGCTGAAAGAATTATCCGATAATTTAACGAAAACCTGAATTTTGATTAGAGAACTGATTTAAGTTGAGCTCAAAAGGAAAGTATGAAAGTACTTTTAAAGGAAATTTATGAAAATATAAGAAATTTGTGAAAGTATGTCTTTTTGAAAGCTTTTAGATTTTATAATACAATTGGTTAGCGAATACTTATTGCAAAAAACTTTAGTTAGTGAATTTTATTGAAATACTAAAGTTAGTGATTAGTTAATGAAAATACAGATTCAAAAATATTTGCTTTACGCTTTTGTTGTCCGCAAATCCAAATCCAATGATTGGAATTAGCTGAAAAATTTTCATGCAAAACAGAAGCGGGAATTGGAATTCACATGCAATTTAAAAGATGTTGAATATTGTTTACGAATATATTTATTGAAGTGTAAGAATTTTTATTTGTACAGAACGTGACAATAAATTTGAATTTGAAATGTATGGCAAAAATTATAATTTTTAATTGAATTTTTACGATCTAAATGCAAAAATTAAGGGATGGCAAATAATTTCATATAAGGCCTGAAACGGACGCACCGCTTTCATCAAAATTGTATGGTTTTATTTTTATAGATACGGGCGCACCGCATCTTTTCAAAATTGTAATATAAATGCCCTCGGACGAACCGGGATTTAAAAACTTATGTCATGTTTATACACGGACGCACTGCGTTAAAGAAAATTGTAATTATTGGTTTTTAACCGGTTTTACGCATATACCTATGTGTGTGAAAGAAAATTTTGAATATAATGCAAACATTTTTTTTTCCTTTTTTTATATATAAGTAATTTTGAAAAGTTGAATAATATGAAATATATTTACATTTTAGTAATGTATTGGATGTCGAAAATTGAAGAAAGGTAATATGAAAGAATGAAAATTATGTATTACAAAAATATAAATGATACGTTAATTTCGCACACTGTGCGCTATACCAAGTACCGCTTACTGCACCGCTGCTTGTTGCTCTGCTGCGCTAGCTGTTCTGCTGCTGCTTGATGGCGTCACCCTTTTCTGCAAAATTGCTCCGTTATGGTGGTGGCGTGGCTAGTGCCGTTATCAATATGGCATGGCTAGTGCCGTTTTTCACTAATAATTTGGGTACAGTGTAACTTTTTTATTTATAGTTCGAAATTTCGGTTTTTCGAGTTTTTTCCCATTTTTTCTTTTTTTTTTTTTTGTATTATTTCTGCTGCCGTTTAAATTTTTATTTTATTACAGTTTCCATTTTCTTATTATCTCTGTCTTTAACTAAGTATTATATTATATGTATTCTCAAAAATTTTCACGCTTTTTCATCCACTAGCCACGGCCTAAAAAAATCCACGACTATTACCATCTTTTGTTGATTTCATAAAATTTTTTTTTTGTGAATTTTTAAATATGTTAATATTTTTTTGTTGATTTTCTGATTTTAAATTTTTTTGTAGATTTTTCTCAGTTTTGTAGATTTTTTTCTAATGGTTTTAAATTTTATATTTTTTTGTTAATGGTTTTTTAAATTTTTGTATTTTTTTGTAGATTTTCAAATGTTTTTTAAATTTTTTTTTGTGCGGCTTTTGTAAATTTGTATTTTTTTTTGTATTTTTTCAAATTTTTATATATTTTTTTTGGTATTTTTTGATTTTATATTAACTACATCTAGTTTAAAATTTTTCTGTATCTGTATTTTTTGTAATTTTCGATTTTTATAAATTTGTAGAAATTTTTGTTAATTTAAAATTTTTTTTTTTTTAATTTCCACATCTGTTGGGAGGTTTTCCCCTTCCGGCCACTCGACGCATTCACAGGGCTTCGGCCCACGATCGCCATATCGAGGATCCATTTTGGATCCTGGGGAAACTAGCGCTCTAATGCGCTCCCGCCCCCACACACGCACTTACTTTCAACTTTCTTTTTTGTTATTTCAAATAATGTAGATTTGGTTTAGTTTCTAAAGTATACTATTTTCTTTATTTAACCTTTGTTCTTTGATACTCTTAGTTCGCTACAACTTTTATTCTATGTTAAATTGTATTTACAAACTTTCTTTTCTAGTTCACTCCCTTTTTATAAACTCTATTTACGACTTTTTATTTCACTTTCTGGTACAGTGTATTTTTTTAATTTTACTACTGTCCACTACTTTGTTGTTTGTGCGTTGTTAGAATTGCGTGTCATAAGCAGTTGCCGGTCTTCTTCAAACTAAAAACTGCCGCTAACGCAACTCTGCGGCTAGACAGCTTTTCTTTAGGTTGCTTAGAAACGAAATTAATGATGGCGTCGAGCAACGGCAGTTTCAACCAGTCAGAAACTCTCCGCGTTGCTCGACTCTAACATTTTTAGTGATGCCAAGTGCATCTGATGCATGGTTGCATCTTGCACTCCCAAAGAGGGAGTTGCCAGCTAAAATTTAATTTAATGCAATTTACTATGGCACTACAGTCTTCCCACCTGCAATTTCGAATATCCGCAAGGACAACAAAATTTAGGTCGATTTAAAGTATTGGTGCTTAACAGACGACATGGTAGGCAATAAAAAGCATTGCTATTGGCATTCCACGACAACCAGTCACGCTCCACTTTCTCTCCATTTGGCAAGATTCTGTTCAAGAACGAGGTAGGAAATGCCTCGTCATGACGATCAATTCGAAAAATAACAGGACACTTTTGATGACCTCGGCGAATTATTTCGTTGAATTCTTCAGATGGCAAAAGCTCATTATTCACGGTACCGATGTCGAAGTCGTTTATATAATCTGGTATTTGATACAGAGTTGGTGGTATTGTTGGAAGACTTTTTGAAGATGAACCTTCATAAGTGTCACCACGAAACTTTACGATTTCGAATTCATGTAAACATACAATTTGTGTGATGTTTTTATTGTCTCCTCACTGTTCGAAGGTCCAGGCAAAAAATCACTATCAATAGTCGAATCGGATGCGTAACCTGAATGGTTTTGAGCCAGCTGCCAAATGAAATATTTATTCTTAAATTTTAAGGAAAAGTACTTTTATAATTATTTTTCACACTTCACTATAATATTAAAACGAAATGCAGATAATCGTTGCTTTTGAAATTCGGCTTAAAAATTGCACATGGAACAACTAAAGACTCCTGAATTGAAAAAAAAAGTCTTAGTACCTCGCGGGCCGCCTCAGGAACCCCGGTCCCGGGGGGAATCCCCCCATCAATCAATTATTATTTAGAATAGGGTGGCTTCCGGTCCACTTACAGGAGAGAGAAGTTTCTCAAATATTATAGAAAAACCCCTGTACTAAATTTCTAGGAAGGAAGATAATATATAGCATCATATAATATATATATAATCAGTTCAGTCGTGTAGGAAGGTTTTAGTGGCATACACACGCACAAAAGGAATATATATGTACATATATAAGGATACAGTTAATATTTTCACCTTCAATTTTGGCTTCTGAGGAGAGGCGCGTATAATTCACAAGTGCTGCTGTTTCCAAACTGTTCTTAATCATCATACGCACTTCCTCCGGTGGTACAGGCGTAACAATATCTTTCATTAGTACACGCTCTAGGAGGGAGAGAGTTGCTTTCAACGCACCTTCAGGACGCCCAAATGGAAAACAGAAGCGAAAGTTGGTAATTTGGTACTCCAATAAAACACGCAATCGCTCCTTTATTTCGGCAAATTTCTCCTTTTCTTCATGGGTTATGCTTCCAACACCATCAGGTCTAAGTAAGGAAGGAAATTAAACACAATTTTTTTTTTTTTTTTTAATGCCTTTATATGTTTACTACTGATTAATGTTACAACTAGCGCTGCCGTTTTTTGGTTTTCCCCACCAAACTTGATAGGTTTATATGATTTTAATAATCGGGGATTGCCCATATTGCTTTTTCAAAATGTATGAAAACATTTATTTGAAGCAATTTTTTAATTTTTATAATTTATTTAATAATTTGGGAAAAATTTAAACAACGTGACATCAGGACGGACAAGGCGACAGCTGTTTCGATTATACCTTGTAAATCTCTTGATAGGTTTATTTCCATTGGAATTGGATGGTAAGACGTTTGGAGTTTTGGGAGGGTTTTTCTTCGTACTCTTATGTCGAATAGCACCATATATTTGCTGCATGTTGACCTTTCTATGAACAAAAAACATGTAAATGAATTTGAATCATGCCAAGAATAGTTTGCCATAAAGCCCCAAACAATTTTGAGAATTTGCTAAACTACACCTTTTCCAGTTTATGTTCAGAAACTTACAATTCAAGTTCAGAAAATTACAGTTCAAATTCAGAAATTTATAAGTAGGGTGTTATTTTTCAAATGTTAGTCCAATGCATACTACATAATGTAATACTTATATGTTTCTTGTTGGTGGGTTGATGGTTCGTTGACAATGCTGCAAGGTGTGTACATCCCGAGCCTTCATTGAAATCAAACGGAGGATAACTCTTTCCAATAAGTGCATTGGAACCTAAGTAATTCAGTTGAAACCGCAGTTTGGAAGCAGTGGAAGGGGGAAACATTCACAAAGTTGGGAGAGTTGGGTGGAGGATGACTTGACCCCCATGGTGCTCCCAATCGCCGCGAAACAGGAAAAACTGTAGGCGGTTAGGCGCCAACTCATTATGAATGATGATGATGGTGGATAAGTTGAGATATGCGAAGATTTATACACACAGTTCATATACGTTACTTGCGGGAGTGTGGACGCTACGTTGACTGTTTAAGTCAGGGATGGGCCTATGTTCGGCTCCTAAATCAGTTTCAGTGCCAGCGGGTGCTAGGTGAGACGTTTGTGTATTTTAGGGTGTTAGGGGAGTAAAAAATACATTGGAAATATCGACGGCTCGCCTCAAATGATATTCATCGCAAGAAAGTTGCGGAAACACTAAAAAACTGAAATGAAAACATTCTCTCTCAACTTCGAAAACCAACTCCCAAACTGTGTTGAAATAGTACGAAAACAAAAACATAAATTTTTTGGTAAGAAATACGAAAAACGGAATAACCATAGACTGAAGTCGTCTTTATGTTAAGCAGCGAATTATTGACATTCATTTCGCCTTCACAAACATTTAATTATATGCAAGCCGATTCATTTTGCAATATATACATAAAAGTATTAAAAAAAGTATATTTAAAGTATTAGAATTAGAGGAAGTAGTAGTAGAAAAACGTACTAATGCACGTTTCTTATGCAATCGTGGGAAAACGAAACCCTTTTCAGATTTGTTGGCAGTGTTGCCGTGAGCCTACAAAGAAATGTATCAGTTTACAAATAAAAAAGGTACCAATCGCATAAACAACGAATAATTTTACCAGTTTTATTGTAAACATAACTGCTGTCATTTATAAATTTCAAATTATGGAGGAATATTCAAATTTCTTCAGCTCACATACATATATCGTTAAATCCACACTGCAAAAATTGTTGGAGCATGTGTTGCATGTGTATTTAATTTACGGTGACCATTTTTCTAATTTTAAAACTTGCTTTGTTTATGATTTGAATCATAAAGGAACTTTTAAAATTACAAATGAAAATTCAGTTCGAGTGAATCACAAAAGCGACATTACATATTTGTGGCCTTTAGTGTGAGCAAAGCCGCCGGTAAAGGCTAGTTTATCCTAAAACGCTTAATATTTGAACATAATAAGAGCGGCGGCAGCTCTATTTTCCACATAGCTTGGTAAATGTTAAATATGTATTAAGCAAGATGAGCCGTGTTGTTGATGATGCTTATATATATTATAACGGTGTTCAAAAACTGTAATGCGTGCGTCAAATTTTTATTAAATACATGTTTCCTAGTTTATTCACTTTATTGTATTTTCAAAATGTCTTTGGAATGTGAAATAAGTGTAAGTTCTTTAAAAAGAAAGTCAGGCAGTTTTAATAAGGATTGGACTCTATAATATATGTGTCAACATAGTGGTGGTGAATCTCAAGGTCTACTTTGCAAGAAGCATGTAGTTTGCAAAGTTTTTAATATTAGAAGGCATTATGAAAAATTTCATAGAGAATGTGATAAGTATTCATACGAAGCACGATTAGAATTATTTCAGCAACTAACTTCTGAAGAAAACAGTGCTCAAGAGATGCGGTCATTAATGATCGCATTTCGAAGCGCAACGGTTGGTTCAGCGGATAAGTGATCACGGAAACGGACTGTAGTTGCATTTTAAAAAATAGTTGGAGCTTTACGTCAAATTGGTATCATTTGTCATCAGTTAGCTGAACGTATCATTTCCAAAGTTTTGTCACTCAACTGACGTTCCAGCGGAGTCAACTGCTTGCCCAACTAATGCTGCGCATCGGAAACGCGTCCAATTACGTGATTTGGAAATTTGTTACGACATATAATCATTATTTGCTACATTTTATTTCCAATAGATTGCTGCTGATGGATTTGGAGCGCTATGCTATTATCCACAAAATGATTATTGGTAATCATCCCTTTTCAGTTGGGGACTTTATAAAATCTTGTATTTTGGAATCAGTTGACACTTTGTCGAAAGAAAATATTCACAAATATAACCAAATATGTTTGTCGCGTCGAACTATCGATCGAAGGGTGCAAGATATGGCTAACGACTGCCAAATGCAGCTCGACCGAAAAATTTCTAGCTTTATATCTGTCGTGGGTTCTAGATGAGAGCACAGATATTTCTGATTTTGCGCAGTAAGCAATATTTATTCGGGGAGTAGATATTGATTTCAATATTACCGAAGAATTACCTGATTTAATACCTTTGAAAAGAACTACGACGGGTCAAGACATTTATGATGCGGTTTTAGATTGCGCTGTCAGAAGAGGGTTGGACTGGAGTAAAATCTTTAGTGTGGGAACTGATGGCGCGCCAGCGATGACGGGATGCAAGCAAGGATTCGTTGGGCGGCTTAAGGCAAAATTTGCTTCCGAATTGAACCGAGATTGTATTGCAGGGCATTTTCTTATTCATCAGGAAGCTATATGCACCAAATATTTAAGTTTCCAAAATGTTATGGGTACTGTAGTAAAATGTACCAACATAATTCGTACAAAGGGATGACGGCCAGTTTAAGGAACTTCTTGAGTCCGCGGGAAGTGAGCGATTGGGTATCCTATATTTCACAGGAATCCGTTGGCTTAGTCGGGGAGAAACACTGAAAAGATTTTTTGAGTTACGATCACTTATCTCAGATTTTATGGTATATTCCACCAGCTTATATTCTTAGGTTTGAAACTAATTTAATTTTTTATAACCTGCAGATTTCTAAAAAATATTAATTTAGTGAACTTAATGACCCCGAGTGGATAGCTGACTTAGCTTTCTTAACAGATATTACCGAGCATCTTAATATTTTGAATTTGACTTTGCAAGGTAAAGATAACTTTATATATGAATTAGTTCACGCAATAAGAGGCTTCAAAACAAAGCTCGAATTATGGGGTGAGCAGCTCGCAGTAAAAAATTGTCACTTCTTTCCACGTCTAAAGGCTGTTTCTCTGAACAATGCCATCGATGTTAAAAAATACTGCGAAGAAATTCAAAAATTACTGATACAGTTTAAAGACCGGTTTGCAGTGCTGGATACTCTTCAAGGAAAATTTGATATGTTTATATTTCCTTTCAGTCAGAATATTCAAACAGCCCGGCAGAACTACAAATGGAATTGATAGAATTGCAGTGCTCCACTCCTTTAAAAAACAAGTTTTTAGAATGCGGAGATGTGATACGGTTCTACAAAATATTGGACACGCAGAAATATCCAACGTTGCGAAATTTTGCTCCGAATATAGTTTCAATGTTTGGGAGCACTTACACGAGGTGAATAAAAAAATGTTAAATAAAATAAATAAATAAAATTTATGACTTTTTACCCACTGTGCAGTAACAGATGTATAAGGCCAAATACTCTCTCTTTATCAGTCTAATGTGTGTTTGTATATTATTCTCTTCCTGTGTTCTTCGCCCCACGTACCTGCACTTGATCGTCCCTCACCTAGCACTTAAATGTGCAAAGCGTGCCCGTATGAGCAAAAGGCTCATACGAGCCGTTTTGCCCATCAGTGGTTTAAGTGGTCATATCTTCGTCATAACTGCTGCCATACTCAATCAATTTTTGTGACCCTACGGATATAGCTGGATGGTTTTGCACCGGACTACTTATGAGCGGAAGAGAGAAAAGGGGTTTTTCTTCGCAGGCGGGCCGCCATGTTGTGGACATGAGTCTCAAATAATTAATTCCCTGTACTTATGTATAATTTTCGTGCGCACGGCAACCCTATCATTTCATCATTTTCTTTTGAATAAAATTTATAAGACAGTAACATAACGGTCCTTTAAAAAATTTTAACTTTAATTGTAAATCTCTGAATTTAAATGTGAAGTTTAATTGTAATTTTCTGAACTTGAATTGTAAATTTCTTAACGTGATTTGTGAAAAATGGTAATAGTTTTTAGGAAAACACCTTATTAAAATTCACAAGTGAAACTTTTGGGGATTATGGAGAGCGCAAATTCTTAACAAATAAATACCGCTTAATTGCCTGCTGCGGAATCGTAACATATAATCACGGATCGAAAACTATTTAAAATAATAATAATGTATTATGGGTCTAGTGAGTACGCGTTATCCCTAGTTCACATATTTCATTAATCCGATACACCATTCCAGAGCTATTATGATTTAAAAAACGGCATCCGATCATTCCGCATAAATAGAATTGCCGTTTGCCGATTTTGAAGACTATGGGGAGCGCATATTCTTACCAAAAAACCACCGCATTAATTGCGTGTTTTCTCCATAAATAAAAACGCCATTTGCCCATTACTCAGAGACTATAACTTTAAATGTAATTTCTTCCCTTTATAATCTTTATTTTTCTCTTAATCAAACTTCAGTTAAAAAATTCCAATATTCCAATAGCGAATCAGTAAGGGAACGTACCCAAACTACGTGACCCATTTTCTACAACTTTTTATCCCCCCCCCCCCCCTCTCGGTGACCACCGGTAGTATATTTTAACACCCCCTCCTTCCCCCTTAAGTTTTAACATAGTATAGCTCATAAGTATGATTTAAAATTATTTTTTGCTAACTTAAAAAAATGTATTTGATTTATATTTGTTTTTATTAATTCGGCACCCGCCGCGTTACGCGAAGCACGCGAGATACGTCGTCCACTACATTACCGTGCACGTTTTTCTGATGATTTTTCATGGAAATTTTTTACGCGAAATAAATTCCACAAAAAAAGATTTTCTGGAGATTATTGACTATGTGAAAAAGTCCCAATCCCTCCCCTTTCCCCTGTGACCAGGTGTAATACCTAATGAAATCCCCCCTCCCCCCTAAACGGGTCACGTAATTTGGGTACGTTCCCTAAGTCAGTTAGATGCACCCATGTACATACGTATGTCTGTATATGTACGAAAGAGCGGGTGGACACGCACATAAATGTATACACACATGGTATACACATAGGTCCATTAACTAATATGTAAGCATGCACGTTACGTACATAATGATTTTGCTATAATTGCAAAAGTAAGTCACAACAAATAAAGGTGTCTAAGTTCGGGTGTAACCGAAAATTATATACTCAGCGTGAGCTTCAATTGTACATTTAATTTCAGATAAATTACTTTTCTACATAACACTTGACATCGCACAGTGTTTCGTGTAGAACAAGCTAGCTGGACAAAAACAAAGTTCTTATTCCAAGAAAAGTTGAATGAGAAATGAAAGAAAATAAACAAAATAACGGGATTTTTGCTTTTTTTGATATTTTTCCTCATATATATTGAGTAATTGAAGTAAGAAGGCAGAAGTGGCCGTAAAATGCATTGATTAATTTGCAAAATTCTTGTTGAATATTAAGCTTCATATTTCTTTTAAGTGAACACTTTTATATAATTTTTTTGATGAATTCTAAGCTCTAAGGTAAGTAAAATTTCTTAATAATAATTCTTTCGAAATTAGAGTATTTTCAATATATTTAACATTCCGTTATTAAGAAGAAAAGGTATTTTTTCTCTATATTTTTAAATTTAGGGACAAAAAGTTACATACGTCCGCGGACATCCGGGCTAAATTTTACATATGTTATAGTCGCAAGTATTATCTAATAGGCGAAAGAAAAAACCATTGCGAATTCTTTGCACATCTAATTTTAATTTTTTTTTTTTGTAGATTTAGTTATCTCTACATATAAAATAGGATGTATGTACGTACCAGCTCCGACGAGATATTTGAACCTTTTAAGCTGATCTACAAATGGCAAAACCAATTCACAGGTACAGGGAACAAACACGTAGCCATAAAACACACAAAAATAAACGCGCAAGGTCACCAAGGCATAAAAACTGGTACATATAAAACAATCCTAATGCAGGTATAACCACACAGGAACGCTACACAAAACAACCCCATATGGTAGCATCTACGGCAATACCTGAATGTAATATAAATACTGCACCACTGATAACAAATCAGAATGATCAACGACACTTAAGATGGCAGCACAACAATCATCAACTATTCACCGGAAAATCAACAACACAAAGCAGTTTAGTTATAACCGTACCAAGAACGGAGTTTTTTGACATTTGGGTTCAACATTCGAAGGAAACCAGATATAAAGAATTATTGAGTTTTGTTGTAATTAAGTACGATTTAAGCGAAGCAGCCGAGTGTTCGATAAAAAGTTTAAGCTTACAAATATCGGCATATTCGTCGAAGCTGGATCAAAAGTGGAACACTTCTGGAAGACATAAGGAGCGATTTTTGAATAAAAACTCGGAGTGACTTTCGGGTCCAGACTTCACATTTACAATAACGGTGGATTCAAAGTTGCTATCAGACCAGCCAACCACTTCTTCAGGTAACTTCGGCCCCGGAAGACGAAAGAAGGGCTTTGTTAGCTGCAGTGAAAAAACCAAGCGGCGTCGAGTGGATGACCTCTTGCAATCTAGAAGTCCTGGTGAATTACTTTATGCGGCAGAAGTATCAACGCATATGTCCGGCAACAGAAATGTTGCTAACATTATACAAAAATCACAGGAAACCACTCAAATATCCGGAACAAAGATTACATGTGAGCCAGATGCAATATGCTTGAGCAATGTAGAAGCTTTGGCATACTACTTAGATAGCAAGTCGACGACTCATAGGTACAAAACGACTCGGAAGTGGAGCATCAAGGCAGGCCATAAAGTTTATCCATCATTTTATAGTCTAAGAAAAGCTAAGGCAGAATGCTATCCAAATGAAATTGATGTGGGTGAAACACGTGCGGAAATTAAAGTCCAGTCCGTATTAGATAAAACTGTTGAGCGTTTAGTTTTAGCAAATCAAGAAGTTTTTGTTAGTTTATTACCTACAAACTTGACGTATACTTTAATCAGCAAGTGGGGTTGCGATGGAAGCTCTGACCATAGTACATATAAGCAAAAGTTTACATGCAGTTCTGACACTGATGAGTTTTTGTTTATAGTTTCTTTCGTTCCTCTTCAATTACAGGATGAAAAAGGTAACATTGTTTGGCAGAATCCTCGACCTTCTTCTACCATGTTTTGTCGTCCAATTAAATTTATTTTTTCTAAACAAACAAAAGATAACCTACCCTATAACTTTTTGTTGGATCAGGTTTTATTTAATTTAAATCTATTGTCTTTTCTACTTTGTATGATACTTTACATTTAAGTTTTTGTAATAAGTAATTTTCACATAATTAATTTAAATATTTACATTGTTATTATTATTATTGTAATTCACTTTTACATTCCTGACTGGTATTATAAAATAATTTTGAAAAAATTGTAGTGCCAGGATAAATACTCAAATAAATACAAAACATGTATGGACATATGTACAGTCACTCACATAAATAAGTAGACACCCCTTTATGGACAATTCTTACAATTTTCGCTTTCGCAAATTTATTTTAACTAATTTCCCATAAGAAAATTTGTCACGATCTATAACAAAAACTAAATTATATTCAAAAAATGTTTGAAAAATTCGACGAATTTTCATATTATAACTTATTTTCCATAAGAAAATTTGTCACGATCTATAACAAAAATTAAATTATATTTAAAAAATGTTTGAAGAATTCGACGAATTTTCATAAAAAAATTTAATTTTTCTCCGAATTTTTTAGAGTATTGAGATTTGTAGCCCATTCAATTTAAGTACAATAAAGTAATATTCTTGACTCCTTTAAATTTTTTTGGATCTATGTCACTTATTCACATGAGTTACTGTATATGAAATAAGCAAATGTATGCGTATGAAGTAAAATTTTGAAAGAAAAATAAAAAAAAAGAACATATGGCTGAAAAAAATGACGTAGTTGTAATAAATGACTGCATATGAAACGGAAAATCTCATAAAATAATTTTGTCCAGCTAGCTTGTTCTACACGAAACAGTGTGCATCGCCCGTTTAAGAAAAACATTCTCCCCATTTCCTCTAACAATAAAACTTGATAAGTGAAATATCATTGATTCAAAACTATTTTTTGCTAAGTTGTAGCTCATTATTCTAGTCTACGACCCTTTTAAACTTGTTCTATATCTAAGTTGCCGTGGTCTTTAACCGATCCCGTCCATTTTTATTAGAAATATTTCCTGCTATAGGGAAATTTGTGTACCCAATTTTATTACGATCCGTTAATTTTTCTTCGAGTTATGGCTCCCGAAACATAGAAATTTGCTTAGTCATAAAAGGAGCGGTGCCACGCCCATTTTTTTAAATTTGAAGTTTTTCTTTTTATTGTTATTAATTTACTTGGGAAATGAAATACCATTGATATAAAGCTCTTTTTTGCAAAGATATAGTTATTTTATTCGTCCACGACCCTTTTAAAAATCTTTTATATAAAAGTGGGCGTGGTCCTTAACCGATTTCGGTAATTTTTTTTTCAAAGCATTCCTTATAGTAAAGGCAACCTCTCTGTCGAATTTTGTTACGATAGGTTTAACGATTTTTGATTTATGATTAATAATATTTGTAAAACTGATTTTATCACAAGTGGGCCCATTTAAAAAAAAAAAATTCAAATTTTTATCAAGAGTCTCAGTATCAGTCCACATGTCAAATTTCAACATTCTAGGTGTATTATTTACTAAATAAACAGGTTTCTTGTGTTCTCCAAAATGTTATATATAAAAAGTGGGCTTGGTTATTATCCGATTTCGCTCATTTTCAATACTAATCTATTCTGGGTCCAGATAAGCTCGTGTACTAAATTTGGTGAAGACACCTCAATATTTACTCAAGTTATCGTGTTAACGGACGGACGGACGGACGGACATGGCTCAATCAAATTTTTTTTCGATACTGATAATTTTGATATATGGGAGCCTATATCTATCTCGATTCCTTTATACCTCTACAACCAACCGTTATCCAATCAAAGTTAATATACTCTGTCTGCAAGCACACCGGCCACCTTGAATGCCATCTGCATTCTTCAACCATCTGATGCGGGTAACACGACCAGCTTATGTATCTTCCGCCTAATTATTTCTGTCCTTGTGCGAACGTCTGGCACCCTGACCTTCCCGTCCTGGCCGTTGGTCGTGTCTGCCACTGGCCTAGGATCCACTGCTGTGGCGTGACGTCTTCGTGAACGACGACGAGCTCTCCGACCTCGACGTTGCCATTTGTTGCGATCCTCCAAATTCAGAAGGTAATTCTTGGACCACTCTTGCCAAAACTGACACTTATGCAAACATGTTGCCATCTGTCGGAGAGCGTGTTCTGGGTTCCGGGAGTACGGTTTCCCCTGGCATTGCCTTGAGCTGGCATCCGATCAACAGGTGCGTGTTAGTTAGAGCCTGGCCATCGTTCGTGTCTTCGCTGAGCGGCGCGATTGGGCGCGAGTTTAGCACGGCCTCTACCTCGAACAATGCGCGGACTTTACCACTTTTATTATTTATTTACATTTTCTACCACTTCTACCACCAAAGTCCAAAAATCTACCAACATTTGCCTTTGTAAGAAAATTAAGAAACGATTCAATTTCGAAGACGAAAAATTACACCCTTTGGAATATTTTGATGCAAAAAATACTAAATCTAGTAAAATGACAGTGAGTAAGTAAGTAAGTAAAATGACAACGATTGTTCCCCTATTTAAAGCTTTTCCATTTCACAAGACTTCCATGGAAATTCTCAACAACGAATGGCGATCATTAATGTTATATGATAAGGAAAAAATAGAAAAGATATTTTCCGACGATATTCTTAAAGGATGGATAAAATTGGGAACTGAAAAGAGTCTTCTAGAAGAAAATTTGTTTGAAAATTCGATGAAAATACGAGTGAATAATTCGAGTGAAATAATAATAATATTTCCTCACAGTAGTGCAGCCCCAGAAAGATTGTTCTCTACAATGAACGACATAAAAACCGCCAAGCATAATGGATTAAAAATTTCAAGCATTTCCAATCAAATATTAATAAAAGAGTATTGTATGGGACGAACTTTTTTTCAGCCTCCAATTGAATTAATAAGATTTTGTAAACAAATTTTAATTTGTAGAAGGTGATTTTGTTCCCTGTATTTCATAACACCCAAATGGCACTAGATTTTTCTTTTGTTTTCTTTTAACAATTTTTTTTTTTAATTCGGTTTTTTATTTTGAAAAATGTGTGCACAAATCCAAACAAGAAATAAATTTGTTTATGAAAGAAATTTAGTAAATGAGCTCGCAAATATTTTCTGCGCTATTTTCATCAGTTTTTTATGAATAATTTTGAACGAAAATAAAAAAAGTTTTAAGTAAACGATAACATGCTAAAGTCGATTATTTTGTGACAGAAAAATACTGGTACATTGAAAAATTGTTGTTGTAATTAGACATATCGATAAAGTTTCCTCAGTATTTCAAGCTCAAAATACAGGAAAAAAAGCAAGTATCATATAGGCATAAGCTATGGTATCATATAGGCATAAGCTATGTA